>NC_141155.1:75848927-76197427 GCF_053477565.2 Lygodium microphyllum
GTATCAATAATCTCAATGTATTTTCCATATTTTGGTATTTTTCACATTGTTATAATCAACAATCTCCAATCAGCTTTAATCAAGAAGAAAGCAAGCTAGCACTTATGACCAATGAAGATGATTAGATTGGTGATCAAGAAGATCAGTTATGTATTCCAGAAGATGATGTTGTTATGGATGATAAGTTTGAGGATTACGGTTGTTGCAATGAAGATGTCATTGTGCATGATTTTCTTGGTTCTCTTATTGATGCTAAGGAAGATAATGCAACTACTAAGTTGGATTTCATATGAAGGAACTTTACCAGAACTTGAAGAAGTGCCACTACCTATAGTGCAGAATGCACCGTTTTTGGATGTATTTGTTCAGGATACCAATGTTTCCAACATCGTATAACACATATGGGTTTACATAAGGCTATTCTCTGTTCTTTTATGCATTTTGCATAGAAAGGGTAGCAACAGCGACTCTTAGCCCCAATGGTCTTGATTGTTTTGCTAGCTCAAAGCATTTAGTGTTTGTCTAGGTGGCCCTACTTGCAATGCCATCGCCTCCCTTGATTTTGGTCATGGGAGGGAGATCGGCATGCTTATACTTGAGAGATCATTGATCTTGTCTTCTAGTATGGGCTCCACGTCCTTTAGGTGCTCCTAGGTCTTCTTCACCCATTCCTTCACCTTCTTGATGGCTTTAAGTTGGCGCTTTGGTTGGAATACTCCCTGACCCTAGCACTCCCCTTTTCAGCTGTCCATGGAGCCGATGTTTCTTCCTCTACATCCCTGACTTTCTGTCCAACATGTAGTGTTGTGACACTTTCGGTTTTGAGGGTGACCTTAGCGTCTGGTCTTTTCTTCCTTCGTCTTTGACTCTTCTTTCCAACTGAGGTTGCGTCAAGGTTGCTAGGCCTTGGCAATGATATGCCGGCCTGCTTCGTCTATGCACAGTTCATGACATGTAATGGGATAGGTATGGCCTCGCCATCAAGCGTCTCGATATCGAACAACCTCAATGGAACTGATCGAACAACCTAATGTCATCACTGGTACTAGTCGATAGTCCATCAGGATAGTGTTGTCTTTGTCATCGTATGACACATATGGGTTTACATAAGGCTCATCGTTGCTAGGCTCATCCATATAGTGGACTGGAGTATCACTAGGTGGATGGGTCACATAGAGTCCATGTGGTCTAGGGATACCTGTAGGATTTATCTCCATCCTAGGAATGGATGGCATGGCATCGTTAGGTGCTGGGAGAGCCAATGGAGCTCCCCTTCCAAAGAGGTTCGGTGGCATGTTTGCAAAGTAGGGTTGACCATAAGGATGCGGGTATGGGAGCCTCCGAGATAATAAACAATGCATAGTGTCATGGCCAAACCTACCACAATTAGTAGAAGGTCATGACCTAGGGTCCTGACACTCAGCTAGCAAGTGGTTTCCACCACAATGCACACATTGAACATCCTAATTTCTGCTAGCTCTTGCCCCAAATCAGTGCCCTTCCCTTTGTCTTGCGTGCTTGGGTTTGCTCTTTCACTCAACGTTGAGGCTCTCTCAGAACTTCTAGCACTGGGCTCTTCTTGATTCAAGCCTCTCAAGCCTCTTTCCTTGAGTTGGTCATCCACTCTAATAGCTTCTTCGAAGACCCTTGCCAATGCATCTCACTGCAAGCTTGAGTTGCCAGCCAAGGCTTTGTAGAGCTCTTCACTTCGTATTCTGTGGATGAATACCGTGGATACTGCCCTTTTGGTTGGTCTCTCACCCACAGGAATTCTCTTGAAGAGGATCCTCACATGGGTTACATAATCTGGAATATCCTCTTTCTCTTTCTGCTTGATATTCATGAATTGCACCAACAAGTTATCGAAATATCCAGATTCCAAAAATCTCTTAATGAAGAGATTTTCAAGCCATTGAAATTGGCACACTCCGCAGCATCTAGACTTGTGTACTAGGTCTAACCCTTGTCGCCTAAGCATAGTCCAAAGGCTTGGGAGCATTGAGTAGGATCCGTGAGGCTATTGGCCTCGCAAACCTGCTCAAACTGCTCCACAAAGTTGTACGGGTCATCGGTCGCTTAGTATGTGTCCTGGTATGTGTCTAGCTACTTTGCTGCCACGGGAATTTTTTATTGGCTCATAGATCCTTGGTTGACTCCCAACCCTATCAATAGCGATGTGTCCAATACTGCAACGCTTTGTTCTGTGGCAGTTTGATCTATCAGCCACTTCATTAAGAGATCGCTCAGTGTTAGTTCTCCTTCCAATGCTCTCTCATTCTCTGACCAATTTCTGCTTGCTAGGGCTAGCACTCTCTGGTTCTCTCACATTTCTAAGCTATGGTGTAAGTTCCTAGTTTGATGTTCCTAGTTATATACAGCTATGCCTTGCAGAGCCCTATGAGCCAGCTTTCTTTCCTCTTCAAAGTCCGCTATGATGTCCTCTAGTGGTCTAGCGCGGAGTTCTAGCCGGGTTTGAGCATCGTATTTGTTCACTAACTATTGAACAACCTCAGGAAAGTCTCCTAGGTTAAGCTCCTCATTGCTTCTACGACCTGAGCTTCCCTCTTCCATGTCTAGGACCTTCTTTTCTACCAAGTTGTCGATCAGATTGATAAGGCCAGGTAGATTCACTTCTATGATAATGCATGTCCTTGTTACGTTCGGCTTTTGTGTTCTTCACTTAGGCCTACCTTTGGGGATTCGATCACACGTCTATGTTTTTGGGTCTTCTCTTATTGGTGAGTTCCTTCAAGTTCTTAAATCTGGGTGAGTTCCTTATTAATTACAACCAATCCTCCTCAACTTATCCCCACTCTAGAGTGTGCGTGTGTGTTCTTTTTTGTGCACTATGTGAAATCAGGCTTTTAGCTCTTTTCAAGTGTTCTTCGAGTGATGGAAATCAAAGTGAGTGAGAAAACAAAGCATGTGCAGCTCCAGTGCTATTGTCTACGAGTTGGCTTGAAAGGGTCGTGTGTTCGATTCCTAGCTGTTCTCGCCAACTTCTAGGGTTTTTTTGCTGCACTATCCCGTTTGGCTCAGTTGGGGTCTTGCAATCACCCCACGACACCAAACACCCTTTTAGACTGTTCGACCACAATCTCTAGGTTTGTAACTACTTGTGAGACGTTCGGTGGGTTTTTCTAGCGCGGGTCACGCTTCTCATTAGTCAAGATTCATCAAATTCCCAAGTTTTTTTTCTCGGGCTATGTCCAATTTTGAAAATTGGATGTCCAATGCAGTGTCCCATTCTAAGAATCAGACAAGGTCGGGTTCGATTGTCACAATTGAACAGGTGTGTACGATCGGACAACTCGAGTTGGTCTGATTAGGGTATGTCCGATTCTTGGAATCGGACAAGGTCGACCATCCGATCTCAGATGAAGCGGTGTCCAATTTCTTCTCGTTCATTTCTCAGATCGAGCGAAAGTGGTGTGTTCGATTGTTGTAATCGGATGGGTCGAGCATCCGATCGGACGATCGATTTGGAATTGGTCCGATTTTCAAAATTGAACAGGGTGTCCGATTAGGCTAGGTGGGTTTGTTGTCCAAGTCCAATTCTAGGAATCGGATAGGTTGCTCGATCCAATTCTGGGAATTCGACGATTCGCTCAGTCCGATTTTGGGAATCAGACGCTATGGAAGGCGTCTGATTCCATCAGTTGAAGTGCGTATCGATCACATTTTTGCCACAAATCTCTACCCAAACATTGCTAGCACACCTATAAGGACTTAAAGGAATCAAGAAGGAGTGTAGACAAAGGGCATCTTATACTTGGATCTCACTAGAAGCCCTGATATGCTCCGATTGATCTGGATCTGTAAGCTCTCTCTCTCTCTCTCTCTCTCTCTCTCTCTCTCTCTCTCTCTCTCTCTCTCTCTCTCTCTCTCTCTCTCTCTCTCTCTCTCTCTCTCTCTCTCTCTCTCTCTCTCTCTCTCTCGACCAAGAGTGCAAATGAGGTTTTTCCTAGTCACCTAGGACCTTAAACCCTAGTTGGTCAACACCTTAGTCTTTTCAATCACTCCACCTACAACTCCAAGACAGCTGAGCCCTCTTCTTTTCCCATTTTTCCCTGTTATTACCATGTTCAAGACTATTTTACAGTAGTGAACTTCAAACTTCACACTCTGATTTTTTCCTTCCTATCCTACTCTAAATGTGGCAAAAATCAAAAGAAAAGTACTGAATCGATTTCTCCTACTCAACTAATTACCAAAAACCAGAAATACTTACTTATAGTATGGATTAAAACCCAAAACCTCTTATCTATCTCAAGCTCTAGTTCGGGGATGAAACCCTTACTGCAATGCTCGATTTGAAGCTCGCAAGCACTCAAGCTCGAATCTATTGGTCTTGGAAATGAAACCAAAATGTAGAGGCAAGTAGCCAAGACCCATGGACCACTTATTGTTTAAGTGTTTCAAGCGAGAACTAATGGCTACCTCTCACATAGCCAACGCGCCATCCCTCTCTACGAGTGTAGTGAGCTTACCTTGATGCCCGATTGAGTTGCTTGCTCTCTCAAGCACTCCAATAGCTCCACGATTCTTGATGCAATCTTAAGCATCTGCAAGCCTCCACCTCCAAACTCCATCCTCCATAGCCGCACGCAAGACAAGAGAAGAGAAGAGAAGAGAGAGAAGAAGAAGAGAGGAGATGGTGGAGAGCTTTATCTCCTTGATCCCTCACCCTCACACTCTCACACTCCCTCCCTCAAGCACACACCAACAAGAAAAGAGAAGGGAAGAAGAGAAGAAGGTGAGTCTCTTATTCCCACACCAAATTAATGAGCTCTCATTCACTTTTTGAACTTTATATACAAAGCCCTAATTCCCCTTTGGGTGGTCATCCCCTTTTTACATGGCCGACCATAGCCTAGGCCCTTTTTTCCATTGTTCTTCCCAGCTTCCTTCCTACTGCACATCTACATTCACAATTTGCACGAGTCAGAGCCCAGCACTCTTAAAATAAACCATGGTGCGCCTTGCGCTCTTTTACAGAAGTATTGACTTGAACTTTTTCTTGTGCGCCTCTCCTAGATGTAGGCATTTTTTATACTTCTTGTGTTTCCCGATTTTCTTCTTTGTGTGCCTTCGTTCTCCATTCCGCTTTCGGCTTGGCCTTATCTTCTGCTTTAGATTTTCTGGATTTTCCACCTTGTTCGTCTGAGGGTTAACATGTGTGGAATAATCTATGTCAGGGTTATATTTATGACGCCAAGGCGTTTCTAAAATAATATCACTAGCTTACAAAGGCACAACCAATAAATTTTTTCACTCAACATAATCACCGATTTTAATCTCTAAATCATGCACTTCTTGTGTACCATTGTATCTAGTGCCTAAGAATGCAGCCTTTATGCGATAATGAGTTGGAATAGTAGATAAATTCAATTCTTTTACCAACTTTGCAAAAATAAAATCATGTGTGCTTTCATCATCATGCAAAACAATATTTTCTTGACCATATACAAAACATTTCATTGTTAATAACAAATGAGGATTTGGCATACATGGTAAAGTATTTGAAGCATCACCGATATCGTCATTATCTTTAGTGAAGTCTGGCATATCTTCATGGTCCTCGTCATCAGTTACTCCCAAGTAATTGATTTGAACAACTTGCTTCTTGGACTGACAGTTCGCTACTAAGTGTCTAGGCTGATGACACTTGTAGCAAACCATAAGCTTTGCTTTGGAGACATTGTTGGTAAGGGTTGGAAGTTTGGGTATATTGGGATTTGGTTGGACAGAAGGCTTAGGGTTTGAATTAATAGTTGATGGTAAAGCAGGAGGTCGAGTCTAGGCTTTATGGAAAGAAGAAGGAACAAAGCGATTTTGATTGAATTTTTGGAAGTTAGAATTGAATTGCTATGTACCAAAGTTACCATTAATCGAAAATTGTTGCGATTACTTTTCTCGTCCACGAATTTTATCCTCCGCATCATGCGCTAAAGAAATTGCATCCTCCAAAGTCTTTGGTTTGAATGTATTCACTTCTGCATAGAAGTGACCAAGCAAACCGAACATGTACTTGCTCTTGAGGGTTGCCTCAGGGACATCTTCAAGTAAGACACTCTAGAAATGCTTAGTGTATTGTGGGATGGATTCACGATCTCTTTGTTGTGAGAGATCCCATTGTTTGATGGCTTTCTCATGGAATTGAGGTGGAAAGAAATTCTGCAAAATTTTCTTTTGAAAGGCTTCCCAAGTAGGGTGACAATCCACTCTTATGGACAACAGTTCACCATAATGATGCTCTATCTACTAAATGGTTAGTGGCGCATTTAAGTTTATCTTTTTCAGCATATTGCTCTTCATGAAAATAGTCGTCAAACTAACTAATGAAAGCAAGAACAATTTTGCCATCATGTTGCCCATTAAAATTTTAGAATTTAAAATTTCTTTTACTCATCCTGGCCTCTTTCCTAAGAGCATGTGCATCGAGCGTCGCATCAATAGTACATCGAATGATATCTTCAGGTTGTGCTCCGTCTTGCTCGATGACAGATTGTTGAATTGTAGCTGATTGTGCTTGCAAGTTTTGACGTTTCCTTCGCTCTTCTTGAAGCTACATCATGAGTAGATCTAACTTCTATACCATAGTTAGCTCTAGCAAATCACCTTCGCCCATAAAATCATCCATGTTAAGATCTGACATCCTAGATTTGATTGAGGATCTGTCGCTTGTCCTTTAGTCACGTGTGAGTAAGACCACCACGAACTTGCTTTGTTTATTAATATGTTTTTTCATTTATAATCTTGCTTTTCTCAGGTACGGCACTTGCTATAAATTTGTTCAGTCAAGTTGTAGGTGGGAACAAGGGCATATTGAAGCTTCAGAACCGGTTTGAGAGTACCGCAATATGAACATCTTCTATGTAAAGTGTTGGTAATCAAGCTTTAAGCTTAAGTTAGGCTTAAATAACTAATAGCTTAAGCTTTAAAAAGCTAAAGTAATAGATTTGATCCGCCTGTTGTCAAAGTATGTCACTGTTGCATCATCGCTGAAGACACACTCCCGTCCATGAATCATAAATTTTGAAGAGCTTTGTACCTCTTTTAAGCTTCTCAAGCTTATATAAAACTCAAACTTTATAACTTCTTTTTTGCTTCTCTCTGTAAACTCACAACTTTGTGTGGAAGTATGTTCGCCGGTCCTTTGCCTCATGCACGTGGTCCTTCTTCGTGATCAGAGGGTACAGCAGGAGGTTCTTCACCGCCATGAACACGCCTATGTTGTCAATTCTTCACGAGATAGCTTGTAGAGCCCGTTCCTTCCAAGAGCTTTGTCTTCGCATGAGATGGCAAGTGATTGGAAGCTCTTGATCTCAACTCTCCTCTGATACTATTGATGTATAGATCGGATGCTGGACGCATGCATAGTGAATGCCGGAAGGTCCCCAAGAACAAAAAAATCTAAAACCTTCATAATTTCAAGTACAAAGCAAAAGAAAATTTTCCTGACATGAGACAAAAGAGACAAATTGGGTGCAATCTCCTCCCATGCCTTCCATGAGCGCTTCACAAGGCATGTATCTATAGATTTATTTATCTTCAAGCTCAAAAATATCCCACTTTACAAATAGCATGCTTTTGCTTTTGCATTTGCGTTTGCCCAAATATAAATTAAAGCGTTTGGGCGTCCAAAAGTCAGGGGATGTGCCCAAATACAAATATCAAATAATGAAATATTTAACCAAGCGCCTATATGCATACAAGATAATAAATATTTTATCAAGTGTTTTAATAAATAAGAGCACCTAAATAAATATTGGCACTATACCTTTAGTGATAAGGCACGCCCATCAAAAATAGAAATTCTTCTAGGCATTTGGATTTACGCCATCGCCCGGTGCTACCCAACACCACCATCTGCGCCCTGCTCTACATATCAACTGAAGTATTCACAATTGTTAGAAAATAATTAAATAAAACCCAACAAAAGTGAATACTACCACACGCACGTACACATTAAATTAATCTGACGCCCGAAAAGGACAGGCATCCCTATCAACTTCTTGCACAAGAAATCCTCCTTGTGTACGAGCCCCAACAAATAAATAGTTTTACAGAATCCATCGAAAAACCTTACGGAATCTACCGTGAAATATGCCTCCTAGCATCAGAGATCCAAGAAAAGAAGTTCCTACTTAAGCAAATCAAACCACCTAAGTTTCATAGCCAAGGCAAAAACATCGAGGTTGAAGTAGAAATATGGGTCAAGTCCATGGAAGATTATTTCATTGGTGTTGGAATTACCCCAGCTAATCAAGCAATGATCGATAAGTTAAAGCTAACAGATGAAGCCCAAATTTTGTGGAAACAATGGTATAAAGACCAAGGAAACTTTGACGCATTTGTTAGTTGGAACATATTAAAGGATGTAGTGCAAGACCGGTATCTCCCGCCAGCATACTCTCGCCAGCATACCACGCGCAAAAGATGATTGAATTCTTTGCTCTGAAGCAACTAGAATGACACTTGAAGCCTATTGCTTGAAGTTTGTAACACTTCTCAAGTATGCACTGTCTATGGATATTGCGTAGCAAGTATCCAAGTTTTGCCACAGATTGGATAATCCCCCGAATACAAGGCTTGAAGCAATACGTATATCCAACCTCCAAGACGCATTGATAAGGGCAAGACCGGTTGTACATGGACTCTCGTCCAAGCCAAGAAACAATAAGCCTTGGAATAATAAGTTCCAAAATAGAAATATAACTAGGGGCTATGCAAAAAGAGGCCATGGTCAATTCCAATTTGCTACTAGTAAGAAGGCTAAGACGTCGGCGGTGGTGGAGAACTCTACTTGTGGTAATAAGGATACTTTCAGATGCTATCATTGTAACAAACCTGGTCACATCCAAAGGCGATGCCCAAAACTAGGACAAAATTAACGCCAAAGCAAGTTCCATAATGACTAGAGCCGGGAACAACCACAACTAGAGGAAGGGTTTCCGGCAACCCTCAAGGAAGTAGAAGATGATGAAGGTCCCACCTTGGAAACAGACATGGAGAGAGTGAGAATTCATGCCTCTCTCAACAAGAAGGGACCAAATTGACAGTTCTGAGTGATTCAAACACCATCAACCTATAATGGTAAACACTCTAAATTTTTTATTGATTGTAAAAGCACACATTCATTCATATCACCAAGGTGTGCTAGAAAACTAGGCATAGACACAATGCATGCACCTGGGTTAATAGTTGAGTTAGCTTATGGAAAAGAAGACTCCTCAACACAACAGACAAGTAAGGTGGGGTTTAATCTAGGTGGCAATTTGACCAACATGCAATGCAGAGTGATGAACCTGGGAACCTATGAGTGCCTATTAGGAATGGATTGGTTAACTCCCAATGACGCTCATATTCATTGTGAAAAGGGCCAAGTCACATTCTTGAATCTTGTAGGACAACAAGTGACCACACAAGGAAAAGCAAGGAAACCAATTATTCAATTAGCGAAAGCTTCTCAAATCGCTAAAGGTTTAAGAAAAGGGTCACATGTATACCTAATCAAATAAAATAAGATTGAATAAGATAAAAAAGCCAAAGATGAACCGTCGTGGCTTAGGGAATATGTTGACGTATTTCCTGAAGAATTAACTAACTTCCACCACAAAGAGAAGTCAACCACGAAATCAAACTAGTAGCAAGAGCCGCACCAATTGCAAAGCTACCATATCGAATGTCCATTCCGGAAGCCATAGAACTAAAGGAACAACTCAAACAGCTCTTAGATAAAGGATACATTAGACATAGTAACTCACCCTAGGGAGCTCCGATGCTATTTCAAAAAAATAAGGATGGGACTCTCCCTCTCTACATTGATTATTGAGGGCTAAATCATGTAATGATCAAGAATAAACATCTAATTCCAAGCATCGACGAACTACTTGATCGACTACAAGGAGCGAATATTTTCTCCAAGATTGATCTCAGATCAAGGTATTACTAGATCGGAATCAAGCAAGAAGATATCCCAAAACCTGCTTTTAGCACAATGTATAGTCATTACAAGTTTATCGTAATGTCATTTGGATTAACAAACACCCCTGCTACCTTCAATAGATCAATGCAAGATATTTTTAGACCTTAACTTGATGATTTTGTCCTTGTATTCTCTGACGACATCTTAACATATTCCAAGGATGAAGGAAGTCACGAGTCACAAAACTGCGGACAGTTCTTGAGACAATGCAGACTCACAAGCTATATTCTAAGAAGAAGAAGTGTTCATTCTTCAAGAAGCAAATCAAGTATGTAGGGTTTATAGTTTCAGTTGAAGGAACTTCAGTAGATCCGGCCAAGGTCAAGAATGTACAAGACTCTCCACCTCCAACCACCATAAGTGAAGTTCGTAGCTTTTTGGGTTTAACAAGATGGTATCGGATCTTCATCAAGAATTATGCTTTGATTGTTGCACACCTCACTGACCTACTCAAGAAGCAAGTTGTCATTAAATGGACCCAAGTTGAATGGTCTAGCTTTGACAAGCTCAAGCTAAGCTTAGTTACAACCCCGATCCTCAAACTACCCAATGATCTTAGCAAAGAATTCAAAGTGGCGACCAGCAATGCAAGTTCTCTTGCCTTGGGATGTGTCCTCATGCAGGAATGACATCTAGTAGCATATTCCTCTAGAAAATTGAAGACTCACGAGAGAAATTATGCTACTCATGACTTGGAATTACTTGCATTTATCCACACTCTTAAGTTAAGGAGACATTATCTACTTGGGAAGAAATTCTCACTGGTAAACGACCATAAAAGTCTTAAATGGATCTTCACTCAACTAGATCTAAATATGAGGCAACGTTGATGGATCAAAGTCTTGCAAGAATATGATTTTGAGATCAAATATAGACTAGGCAAGGAGAATGTAGTTGCAGATGCTTTAATCCGCAAATCATTTTGCAATACACTTATCTTAGAAGAACCTCCTAGAGCTCAAACACTAACTACAATGATATCAATGCCTAGCAATCCCATCATCGAGATAGCCAAGGAGAAGGCAAATAATGATCCCAAATATCAACAAATGCTAAAGGCAATTCAGAATTAAGAAAAAAATTCTAAGCTAAGACAAAGTATCTTAACTTCTCTGTTGACGAAGGACTTGTCTACTTCAGGACAAGATTATGTATTTCTTCAAGTCAAGAACTTAAGAAGAAGATACTATGGGAAGCTCATGATTCCCCATTTTCAAGACATCTTGGCTATATGCCAAAACTCTCAATGCAGTTAGGAAAAGCTATCATTGGGAAAAGCTCAAAAGTGATGTACTTAAATACGTAACCAAATGCTTGAGTTTCCAAGGAATAAAAGCCGAACGAGTTAAGCTACCAGGAAAGCTACAACCACTTGATATTCCTCAAATGAAATGGGAATTCATTAGTATGGATTTTGTAGTTAGATTACCCTCAATTCAAAGAGGATACAACTGATCATGGTAATTGTGGACATGTTGACTAAGGTTACCCACCTTATTCTAATCAAAACCAGCTACAAGGCCTCAGATATTGCCAGGTTATTTGTCAAAGAAATCTTGACACTTCATGGATGATCAAATAGAATTATCAGCGAATTGTGATTCTCTATTCACTTTGCTTTTTTGGATAGGATTATTTGAAGCTCTCGGTACACAGCTTTGTTTTAGTATAGCCTATCACCCTTAAACAGATGGGCAAATAGAGCATGTAAATCAGATCATTGAAGACATACTTAGGGCACATTGTTGCAAAGAACCTACACGATGGATACAATATCTACATTTCGTGGAATTTGCTTACAATGTGTCCTATCATCAAAGTATTCAAATGACCCCATTTCAAGCTCTATATGGGCAAGAATGCCTGACTTTGCTAAACTTCTCCGACTCTACCTTGAAGGTTGAAGCTTCTTAGAAGATGCTTGAAGAGATGGATGAACAAGTCAAAACCATCAAGCGAGATATACAAGCTACCAAGGATCGATAGAAAGTTTATGCTGACCTAGGGAGAAGAGAGTGAATCTTCCTAGAAGGGGACAAGGCTTTTATCCATGTACGCCCAAAAAGAAGTTCTTTGTCCTTGGGAAAATTCAAGAAGCTAAGCCCAAGATACTGTGGACCTTACAAAGTCATAAAGGCTCTTGGACCTAATGCTTATAAACTACAACTTCCTAAAACCCTAAAAGTTTATGATGTATTCCATGTAAGTTTCTTAAAGCCCTATGCACCTAATCCTGATCATATTCTTGATGATCATTAAGTTGTAATGCCAAGCCAAGGTATACTTGAACTTCAACCTTATAGAATCTTGGATGCAAAAGAAAGAATCCTTAGGAATAGGACCCTAAGAGAACACCTAGTAGAATGGAAGGATTATCCTAAAGAGGATGCCACTTGGGTCAATAAGGTAACCCTTATGAAAGAATACCCCTAGTTTCTCTCGAGATGAGGACAATTCGATTTCTCTGAGGGAAGAATGTAATGTCCCCATTACTTAGTTTATTTTAATGTGCATACACATTCTAAAGAAAATTAATTTATGTTGTACATTTTTTTTTAAATAGCTCTAATTATTAAACTAGTTCTCATTATGAAGATAATTATTATTATTAATGAGGTATTATATGCCAATTCATGGAAGAAAGACTTGGGAACCCCTCCCAAGACTAGCTTATTAAAACTATGTTTGTAGCATAGAACAACAAAAAAAACTAGCCTAGTAGATAGTCACTTGGTAGTTAAGTGCACTTGGGTGACAACACTGTTGGGATGGGTGACCTCCCGGCAAGATTTTCCTACAAGCTAGTAGGAGCTTCTCGCATGCAGCCAATGGTGTCAACGAAGCCTTTGTAGCCTATTGCCAAGTATGCCAAGGTTTATGCCTTGGTCGCTGCCTTAAGTCGTAAGCCTTGGAGTGACGGCCGCCCGACGATGCACCATGTGGTGCTCACCCATATATTTGCAAATGTTTATCTTCACACTACAAAAATGGAGCTCCCTCTTTGACATCATCAATTATGTCATCGGAAGCTCTAAAGAAAGCGTTCTCTCTTTGTCATCGATGATATCATCGAAAAACACTAAAAAGCAAGCGTCCTCTCTTTTACCCCTACCCTGCAAAATTATAAATTGAGGGCTTGGGGATGACCAAGAAGGGGAATAAGAGCAATCTTGACGAGGACGAGATGTTCATCGAGAAGGAAGGGACTCTATTTCGCGAGACGAACAGACATCATTCCATTCAACCCAAGAAAGGGGATACATAGAAGGTCTCTCATCCTCTTCTACTCTCAGAAGAACAAGGTTATTTTTTAGAAAGCTTTCAACCAAAGGTTTGGATCAACAATGGCAGGATTGCCAAAGTGTTGCCACCCATTCTATGCAGAATGCATAAAAGAATAGAGAATACTTCATGAAGCAACAACTCCAGATCATTCCTAGAAATCATAGAAACTCATAAATAATCATATGACAACATAACTCTGCTCTACAGCACTACAAATTAGAGAATAAGAACCATAATGCATAAAGCATGTTGTAAATAGAACATATACACTAGAAATGATGGCGCCAACTGCCAAATCCTTCATATTTCGAAGTAAATCCATCATACATCAAAAGTAGACATCAAAGATGGTTAGGTAGATGATAAGAAGGATAGAGGAAAATGCCTCATCAGGTCACGTTTTTGCAACTGCCCCAAAACTGCACTTCATGAGACAATGAACTTCATAAGACATATAAATATTGCTTCACATAGAAAATAACAATGACTAAGGTAATACACCATTCTAAGGGTAAATGTAGTGTTAAACCAACAGCTAACAAATCAGATTAAAAGTCATACCTCTAGTCTCGTTCTTATTTCGTCTACTAGAGAGAGACAAGTATTACTCTCCACGAGGTAAGAAGAACCATCCGTGAGGCCTACATAATTGAATCCTGCAATAACCATCATCATCATCGAGAGTCTTACACCCTTGACAACCGGTATTACTATCATGCTCTTCTTCTTCTATGAATCATATTTCCATCATGGCCCCAAAGAAAGAGAATTCAAAAGTAGAAATTGCGAATGGCCCTACTAACGTGGAAGCAACAATTGGAGTTGTGAGCACATGAGTCACTAATGGAGTCATGGGCGCGGATAACAACCCTTTACCAATTTCGATACCACGGTTTTTTTTCTAAAATTTTCTATCTAAATTCAATAGAAATAAGATAAGTCTCTTAAGAAATATTGTGATCTTAGAGTATTCACTTGGTAAATTATTAGAGCATCTTATAGGCTAGAAATTGTTAGGGAAACTATGAAATTCTAGAACTCAAGAGAAATCATGAGGAATTTTTCAAGACGGATTTATTAAGAACAAACCCCGAAGAAATTAGTCAAGGATATAGTTTAATCTAGAAGCTTTGATAGAAAATTTTAAGACTAGAAATATCTCTAAGTTGAAGAAACGGACTTAAGGCCAAGAAACTTGGTTACAAGAATGTCATTATAAACCTTAAACTGAGAGGTTAGAGACCCCAAAATCTAGATACCCTATGGAAAGAGCTCACTGCGTGAATTTCAAAGGTCGATTGCTACAAAATTAATCATCACTTGAAAGTTGCATGAGTGTTTGAAGTCATAATTGCTTGAAGACATCAATCTTGTTTGTGATTTTCTAGATTAGATCCTGATTGAATAAAGTATTGGAACAAATATAAATTGAGGAGCCCTATACCTCACCCAAAGATAGGTGTTGAGTCCCCATACCAAGAGAGGATTTTTTATCGCCTCGGAAGCATGGACCGAATCCGATGGCAAGAGGTCTCCCAACAGGGATCGTATTAAGGAGGAGCTAGACAGGGTGCCAGGGGGGCTCTCACTAGTAAATCTTTTACACACCTAGGAACTACTTAGTCCCTTGTATGGCCCAAGTTCTACTTGGGACACCTAAAATCGCTAGCTATAGGTGGATTTGATCTTGGTAATGTGTAGGTGCGCCGAATGAGACAGCATGTGAAATTGTAATTTTTCTCCTGTATAGACGGGAGAACACACATTATGAAACATAATCAATGAATTTAATTTATTCTGTTTGTATGTTCATGAGTAAATTACGCAAATGAAAAATTGTGCATAAATGGATTCTTTTGAATTAACAAATCTATTTTTATATATTTCATGTAATGTGGTAGGTAATTAGATAACTAAGAACTTTCATAGAGGAAAGCGGGTGGATAGATTCCCGACGAATCCGGTCCTATTGCAAGGTTGTCTCAATTTAGCCGAGAGGTTTCCCCAAAAACAAACACTATGAAGAAACTCTAGGAAGGGTCGATTCGCTAAGTTACCTAGGGTTTGGTCTCAGAACCCGAACTGTAAATTATCTTAGGGGAAAGGTACGACGGCTATGCTAGAGCACTGCGAGGGATTTCATAAATCCTTAGTTTGCTACTGGAAAGAAGCGTTGTACTCCATCAACCAAGAGTAATGGCAGTCACTCCTTTCGGACAAGAAGCCTCTTGAAGGACACCTCCCGATGTGAGCTAGTTATTGATAGGTGATTCTTAAGTAAATTAGGAACCTTCAAGTCGGTCCTCCATGGGTAATGGCGAGATGCTTCCCCTGTGGGGTAGACCTAGGGTTATAGAGCTGGACAAAATCCGATCATTCTGGTTAGATTACGAATGGCGACGGTTGGAAGGTAAACTCTGGGCGACTACCAAAATGTTACTCATCACATAATAAAGGCGGGTACGTTATAGTTTGTCATCACAGCCAAAACAAATCAAAAACTTGGTAATTGTAGCCTAGATGGGAGATGTTTTCCCCTTTCTCTTATCGATATGTCTTTTTTTTTAAATCTTACCCAAAGAGACGAAGATTGGAAGCAATTCCAAGTCTTCCGAGCAATGTTTACATCGACACAAACCATCTTGCCTTCCTTTAAACCAATTTGAAGAGGATAAGATGGATGGAAAACCTCAAAGTCGTAAAGGTTTATTTATTCCATGAAGCCCAAGTGAATTCAACTTTATTCACTAGAGGGTGGGAGGTTAAACTAAATCGATATATTTACGAGGAAGCGACAAATGTCATCCCAACAGACCGAATTATAGTTGTTGGTCTCTCTAAATGCCGCAATTACGTCAAAGATGGACTTCCTAATCTTCCTTAAAGTACCGATTTTTAGATATCCATTCTTCAAACCTAATTATTACCCAATGGATGTATCCAAATGCCATGCTTAGATTGTATTAAGGAAATTTCCTCTCCCAAATAACCAGCCATCCCAAAATAAACCATGTATTTTTCCCCTTCAGCAAAAGAAATTATTTTGCCTATCCATTGAATATGAAATCGGTTACCATTCTAGCAATTAAGAATTATGAGTCAATAGATATATCTGAAATCCATGATTAGATTCCTCAAGTTATTTCGAAAAACTCTATCATGATGTAACCTTCTTTGAAAATTTAATATAAAGTATTTCTTTCCTTTTGAAATGATTTCTCAAATACGAGCAAATTGTATGATAACATTCGAAGAGTTGACTAGAGAAAATCTTATGATACCACACGAAGTTGTTCCTACCCTTAATGCTACTGAGATCTAAGAAAAGAAGTTCCTACTTAAGCAAATCAAACCACCTGAGTTTGATGGCCAAGGCAAAAACGTCGAGGTTGAAGCAGAAATATGGGTCGAGTCCCTGGAAGATTATTTCATTGTTGCTGGAATTACCCCAGTTAATCAAGCCACGATTGGCAAGTTAAAGCTAACAGGAGAAGCCCAAATTTGGTAGAAACAATGGTGTAAAGACTAAGGAATCTCTGAAGCATATGTTAGTTGGGACATATTAAAGGATGTAGATCAAGGCCGTATCTCCCGCCAGCATACCGCACGCAAAAGATGATTGAACTCTTTGGTCTAAAGCAACTGGAATGACACTGGAAGCCTATTACTCGAAGCCAAAGTGAATTCAACTTTATTCACTAGAGGGCGGGAGGTCAATCTAAATCAATATATTTATGAGGAAGCAACAAATGTCATCCCAACAGACCGAATTATAGTTGTTGGTCGCTCTAAATGCCGCAACTACGTCAAAGATGGACTTCCTAATCTTCCTTAAAGTACCAATTTTTAGATATCCATTCTTCAAACCTGATTATTACCCAATGGATGTATCCAAATGCCATGCTTAGATTGTATTAAGGAAATTTTCCCTCCCAAATAACTAGTCATCCCAAAATAAACAATGTATTTTTCCCCTTCAGCAAAAGAAATTATTTTGCCTATCCATTGAATATGAAATTGGTTACCATTCTAGCAATTAAGAATTACGAGTCAATAGATATATCTGAAATCCATGGTTAGATTCCTCAAGTTATTTCGAAAAACTCTATCATGATGTAACCTTCTTTGAAAATTTAATATAAAGTATTTCTTTCCTTCTGAAATGATTTCTCTTTTTAAAAACATACGAGCAAATTGTATGATAACATTCGTAGAGTTGACTAGAGAAAATCTTATGATACCACAGGAAAATGTTCCTACCCTTAATGCTGCTGAGATCTAAGAAAAGAAGTTCCCGCTTAAGCAAATCAAACCACCTGAGTTTGATGGCCAAGGTAAAAACATCAAGGTTGAAGCAGAAATATGGGTCGAGTCCATGGAAGATTATTTCATTGCTCTTAGAAGTATCCCAGTTAATCAAGCAATGATTGGCAAGTTAAAGCTAACAGGAGAAGCCCGAATTTGGTGGAAATAATGGTGTAAAGACCAGGGAATCTCTGAAGCATATGTTAATTGGGACATATTAAAGGATATAGTGCAAGGCCGGCATCTCCCACCAGCATACTGCATGCAAAAGATGATTGAATTCTTTGGTCTAAAGTAACTGGAATGACACTGGAAGCCTATTACTCGAAGTTTGTAACACTTCTCAAGTATGCACTGTCTATGGATATTGCGTAGCAAGTATCCAAGTTTTGCCACAGATTGGATGATCCCCTGAATACAAGGCTTGAAGCAATACGTATATCCAACCTCCAAGACGCATTGATAAGGGCAAGACCGGTTGTACAGGAACTCTCGTCCAAGCCAAGAAACAATAAGCCTTGGAATAATAAGTTCCAAAATAGAAATATAACTAGGGGCTATGCAAAAAGAGGCCATGGTCAATTCCAATTTGCTACTAGTAAGAAGGCTAAGACGTCGGCGGTGGTGGAGAACTCTACTTGTGGTAATAAGGATACTTTCAGATGCTATCATTGTAACAAACCTGGTCACATCCAAAGGCGATGCCCAAAACTAGGACAAAATTAACGCCAAAGCAAGTTCCATAATGACTAGAGCCGGGAACAACCACAACTAGAGGAAGGGTTTCCGGCAACCCTCAAGGAAGTAGAAGATGATGAAGGTCCCACCTTGGAAACAGACATGGAGAGAGTGAGAATTCATGCCTCTCTCAACAAGAAGGGACCAAATTGACAGTTCTGAGTGATTCAAACATCATCAACCTATAATGGTAAACACTCTAAATTTTTTATTGATTGTAAAAGCACACATTCATTCATATCACCAAGGTGTGCTAGAAAACTAGGCATAGACACAATGCATGCACCTGGGTTAATAGTTGAGTTAGCTTATGGAAAAGAAGACTCCTCAACACAACAGACAAGTAAGGTGGGGTTTAATCTAGGTGGCAATTTGACCAACATGCAATGCAGAGTGATGAACCTGGGAACCTATGAGTGCCTATTAGGAATGGATTGGTTAACTCCCAATGACGCTCATATTCATTGTGAAAAGGGCCAAGTCACATTCTTGAATCTTGTAGGACAACAAGTGACCACACAAGGAAAAGCAAGGAAACCAATTATTCAATTAGCGAAAGCTTCTCAAATCGCTAAAGGTTTAAGAAAAGGGTCACCTGTATACCTAATCAAATTAAATAAGATTGAATAAGATAAAAAAGCCAAAGATGAACCGTCGTGGCTTAGGGAATATGTTGACGTATTTCCTGAAGAATTAACTAACTTCCACCACAAAGAGAAGTCAACCACGAAATCAAACTAGTAGCAAGAGCCGCACCAATTGCAAAGCGACCATATCGAATGTCCATTCCAGAAGCCATAGAACTAAAGGAACAACTCAAACAGCTCTTAGATCAGGGATACATAAGACCCAGTAACTCACCCTAGGGAGCTCCGATGCTATTTCAGAAAAAGAAATATGGGACTCTCCCTCTCTACATTGATTATCGAGGGCTAAATCACGTAACGATCAAGAATAAACATCTGATTCCAAGCATCGACGAACTACTTGATCAACTACAAGGAGCAAATATTTTCTCCAAGATTGATCTCAGATCAAGGTATTACCAGATCGGAATCAAGCAAGAAGATATCCCAAAACCCGCTTTTAGCACAATGTACAGTCATTACAAGTTTATCGTAATGTCATTTGGATTAACAAACACCCCTTCTACCTTCAATAGATCAATGCAATATATATTTAGACCTTATCTTGATGATTTCGTCCTTGTATTCTTTGACGACATCTTAACATATTCCAAGGATGAAGGAAGTCACAAGTCACAACTGCGGACACTTCTTGAGACAATGCGGACTCACAAGCTGTATGCTAAGAAGAAGTGTCCGTTCTTCAAGAAGCAAATTGAGTATGTAGGGTTTATAGTTTTAATTGAGGGAATTTCAATAGATCTGGTCAAGGTCAAGAATGTACAAGACTCACCGCCTCCAACCACCATAAGTGAAGTTCGTAGCTTTTTGGGTTTAACAAGATGATATCGGATCTTTATCAAGAATTATGCTTTGATTGTTGCACCCCTCACCGACCTAGTCAAGAAGCAAGTTGTCATTAAATGGACCCAAGTTGAACAATCTAGCTTTGATAGGCTCAAGCTAAGCTTAGTCACAACCCCGATCCTCAAACTACCCGATCTTAGCAAAGAATTCAAAGTGGTGACCGATGCGAGTTCTCTTGCATTGGGATGTGTAATCATGCAAGAAGGACATCTAGCATATTCCTCCAGAAAATTGAAGACTCACAAGAGAAATTATGCTACTCATGACTTGGAATTACTTGCATTTATCCACGCTCTTAAGTTATGGAGACATTATCTACTTGGGAAGAAATTCTCATTAGTAACCGACCATAAAAGTCTTAAATGGATCTTCACTCAACTAGATCTAAATATGAGGCAACGTTGATGGATCAAAGTCTTGCAAGAATATGATTTTGAGATCAAATATAGACTAGGCAAAGAGAATGTAGTTGCAGATGCTTTAAGCTGCAAATCATTTCTCAATACACTTATCTAAGAAGAATCTCCTAGAGCTCAAACACTAACTACAATGATATCAATGCCTAGCAATCCCATCATTGAGCTAGCCAAGGAGAAGGCGAATAATGATCCCAAATATCAGCAAATGATGAAGGCAATTTAGAATAAAGAATAAAATTCTAAGCTTAAGACAAAGTATCTTAACTTCTCTGTTGTTTGACGAATGACTTGTCTACTTCAGGACAAGATTATGTATTCCTTCAAGTCAAGAACTTAAGAAGAAGATACTATGGGAAGCTCATGATTCCCCATTTTCAGGACATCTTGGCTATATGCCAAAACTCTCAATGCAGTTAGGAAAAGCTATCATTGGGACAAGCACAAAAGTGACATACTTAAATACGTAACCAAATGCTTGAGTTCCCAATGAATAAAAGCCGAATTAGTTAAGCTGCTAGGAAAGCTACAACCACTTAATATTCCTTGAATGAAATGGGAATTCATTAGTATGGATTTTGTAGTTAGATTACCCTCAATTCAAGGAGGATACAACTCGATCATGGTAATTGTGGACATGTTGACTAAGGTTACCCACCTTATTCTGATCGAAACTAGCTACAAGGCCTCAGATATTGCCAGGTTATTTGTCAAAGAAATCTTGACACTTCATGGACAATCAAATAGAATTATGAGTTATTGTGATTCTCTATTCACTTCGCATTTTTGGATGGGATTATTTGAAGCTCTTGGTACACAGCTTTGTTTTAGTACAACCTATCACCCTCAAACTGATGGGCAAACAAAGCATGTAAATCAGGTCATTGAGACATACTTAGGGCACATTGTTGCAAGGAACCTAGACGATGGATACAATATCTACCTTTGGTGGAATTTTCTTACAATGTATCCTATCATCAAAGCATTCAAACGACCCCATTTCAAGCTCTATATGGGCAAGAATGCCTAACTTTGCTAAACTTCTCTGACCCTACTTTGAAGGTTGAAGCTTCTAAGAAGATGCTTGAAGAGATGGACGAACAATTCAAAACCATCAAGCGAGATATACAAGCTGCCAAGGATTGATAGAAAGCCTATGCTGACCTATGGAGAAGAGAGTGAATCTTCCAAGAAGGGGACAAGGTTTTTATCCGTGTAGGCCCAAAAAGAAGTTCTTTGTCCTTGGGAAAATTCAAGAAGCTAAGCCCAAGATACTGTGGATCTTACAAAGTCATAAAGGCTCTTGGACCTAATGCTTATAAACTGCAACTTCATGAAACCCTAAAAGTTCATGATGTATTCCATGTAAGTTTCTTGAAGCCCTATGTGCCTAATCCTGATCATATTCTTGATGATCAACAAGTTGTAATGCCGAGCCAAGGTATACTTGAACTTCAAACTAATAGAATCTTGGATGTAAAAGAAAGAATCCTTAGGAATAGGACCCTAAGAGAACACCTAGTAGAATGGAAGGATTATCTTGAAGAGGATGCCACTTGGGTCAATGAGGTAACCCTTATGAAAGAATACCCCCAGTTTCTCTCGAGATGAGGACATCTCGATTTCTCTAAAGAGGGAAGAATGTAATGTCCCCATTACTTAGTTTATTTTAATGTGTGTACACATTCCAAAGAAAATTGATTTATATTGCACATTTTTTTAAAAAAAGCTAGCTCTAATTATGCAACTGACTCTCGTTATGAATATAATAATTATTATTAATGAGGTATTATATGCCAGTTCATGGAAGAAAGACTTGGGAGCCCCTAGCCTATTAAAACTATGTTTGTAGCATAGAACAACAAAAAGAACTAGCCTAGTGGATAGTCACTTGGCAGTTAAGTGCCCTTGGGTGACAACACTGCCGGGATGAGTGACCTCCTGGGAAGACATTCCTACCAGCTAGTAGGAGCTTCTCGCGTGCAGCCAATGGTACCAACGAAGCCTTCATAGCCCATTTCCAAGTATGCCAAGGCCAAGATGCCAAGGTTTATGCCTTGGTCGCTACCTTAGATCGTAAGCCTTGGAGTGATAGCCGCCCGACGACACGCCATGCGGTGCTCACCCATATATTTGTAAATTTTATCTTCACGCTACAAAAATGGACCTCCCTCTCTAACGTCATCAATGATGTCGTCAAAAGCTCTAAGGAAAGTGTTCTCTCTTTGTCATCGATGATGTCATCAAAAATACTAAAAAGCAAGCGTCCTCTCTTTTACCTCCACCCTGCAAAACTATAAATTGAGGGCTTGGGGATGACAAAGAAGGGGAATAAGAGCAATCTTGACGAGGACAAGATTTTGATCACGAAGGAGGGGACTCTATTCCGCGAGACGAACAGACATCATTCCATTCAACCCAAGGAAGGGGATACATAGAAGGTCTCTCGTCCTCTTCTACTCTAATCTGATAAGAGAAGACACTGAAGAACTTTGTCCTATTCTATCAATCCTGTTGCTACCCTTTCTATGTAGAATGCATTAAAAAACAGAGAATACTTCATAAAGCAAATACTCCATATCATGCCCAGAAATCATAGAAACTCGAAAATAATCATATGACAACATAGATCTACTCTACTCAACACTACAAATCAGAGAATAAGAACCATAATGCATAAAGCATGCTACAAATAGAACAGATACACTAGAAATGATGGTGCCAACTGCCAAATCCTTCATATTTTGAAGTAAATCTATCATCAGAAGTAGACATTAGAGATGATCAGGTAGATAAGAAGGATACACAAAAATGCGTCATCAGGTCATGTTCTTACAACTGTTCCAAAACTGCACTTCATGAGGCAGTGAACTTCATAAGACATATAAAGGCTGCTTCATATAGGAAATAACAATGACTAAGGTAATACACCATTCTAAGGGTAAATGTAATGTCAAACCAACAGCTAACACCTAGCACAGCCATGAGTTGAACCCTTGAATGATCCATGAAGTCAAAATGCCTTATCCAAAACTGGACATATCTAGTGAGAAAGATTATGCCTTACCCATAGCCTTTCACCATGAAGTAAGTCATAGAGAAAAACCATAAGTAGAGCCTCTCCAATAGGATACTTATAGCCCTCTACTGTAGTTGCATAAGCCCCTCAAAAGATAGTCAAAACAAAACATAAAGGCATAATCATAGAGGCAAACATGTCATAATCTGATAGAAGTATGATAGACAAAGAAAGAAACAAAGTTTGGCAGTTGGAACATCAAAATCACTCATGAGCATCATGGCAAACAGTAATAACTGGCTGCTCCTGATCATGCTGCACATGTGATCCAAGAGGAAAAACATCCATATCATGAATCTTAGACTGTAAGCTCCCTGATCTGCACCTGGTAATGAATATCGTGCAATACATCATTAATATCAGTCTTGATAACATCAACATCAAAAGACTGATTTTCAGCATGATGAATCTGCTTAACACTCTGCAAAGCAATAACCATTGCCACAAGTCTATGATACTCAACCTGCATCCCATCAATTTTCTCCTTAAGAGCATTCTTTTCATGAATAAATGCTTCCATATTTCTAGAGACAAAGGACTGTTGTAAAACTGCATAAGGTTGAGATATAACCCGAGACATATGAGAAGTACCCACTGGTCATGCATTAAATTGGTCAATGTAGTCCTCATAGATGCTAAGTCCTACTGCATAAAAACTGATCCATCAAGATCAACCTCCATATCACTCAAGAGTTGCTTTTCTACTTTAAGAAGAGGTTGTAAACGAGCGTCCAACAATACTCTATTAGCTTTCAACTTAGCATTTTCTTTAGCCAACAAATCAAGCTCACCACTGAACTTATATTGCATAGTAACAGTTCATTCCTTAAAAGCAGTTGAGGACAATTTTCATTTAACCAACCTCCTCAAGTCATTAACTTCATTCTCATGCAATTCCCTCATTTTCTCCATTTCAATATGCATAGTGTTTTTTTCAGTCTTCGTACATTCCAGTTGCTCCTGCAAGGATTGCACCACTTCTAACTTAACTGCACCACCTACATGTAACCTAGTGATAAACCAATGCAAACCTACAGTATAAGCGCAAGCCTCATCAAGGTTTTGAGGAACACATCCATCATAAACCACTCTCCCTGTTAGAAGACATATCACCACTATGCCTGCATAGAATCACTGATCTTGGGCATAGCCATAGTCTCCATTTTGATTTTGGAGAAAAGAACCTTCTTCTTGACCCCTCTAACCACTACATCCTGATGAACATCAACATTCTTAACATCATCATTTAGCCATTCAAAAATATCTAATGGCATAGAAGCTCCCAAAGGACTAGCATGAGAGATGTCATGAGAAGAAAGTTGCATAAATAAAGGATCCACAAAATCCTTTCCTTTGTCATTATCCACATGAACCAAAGCATCAACATGAGACAAATCTTTGTCATAAATGTCAACAAGTATCCCATCCACCAATTTTTTCTTCTTAAAAGGCAGTGACCTTATCTATCTTTGGAGACTCCAAAGAGACGGATGCAATGTCGAACATACAACGTGCAAATGTGCATATAACCTAGCAAGCATAGGACCAACCCTACTTTCCTGTTGCTGCTTCCAAATAGTCGGAACATAACTTCCTGCATCAATTTGTCATAAAGAGTCCCATACCAATTTTGTATTACAATATTTTCTGCATACCATAGAATACCAAAAGTGTATTTGGTGATTACATCTGCATCGATAAACAATAAAAACCCCTACATGAACCACTTGATAAAGAACCTTCTCTTCGGGTCTGCATGACGAAGAACATACTAATTCCAAACACTTATAGGAGGCCCAAATTCTTGTTGCAAAGCCTCATCGATACACCACCAATGTTTAGGTCGATCATTCAAGTCAAGAGAGAAGACTTGAGCTATAAGAGAAGGAGTAAGCTCTAACTTGCCACCAATCTTTCCGCTTTCCCAAATCAATAACAATTGCTGTTGAGCATGAATATTATTTGTCCAAACATCCCACAGCAACTCAACAAAACCAAGAAGACCAATTTGCTTTAACCAACCCCTGGCATTAGCCTCATGGGTATCCAAAACAATAGCACAATCCAACATAGGCGTAAGCATTTCACCTTCATCCTCGCTTGACATAGTAGAGGATGCCTTGGTTGTAGAGTCCTTGACCTTCAATGGAGTCAACTTAGGTGGACTATCACTCCAACTTTCATCATGCTCTTGGACAGCCTTCGGCTACTGTCACCCACGCTTCACAAGAAGCTTTGCACTCTTCCTTTGGCTTGTCTTAACCATGGCAACATTAGCCACCACGACCTGCTGCTGATTCGAGATGAAGAGAGAAGAAGAAATTGACGAAGGATGATGGCGTGAGATTGGAGGAAGGCGATGTCGTATGGGTGCAGGCGACAACACATGAGCCTTCCTTCCCATACTTTGCCCTTTTTTCACTTGCCTTAATTGACAATGAGTTGAACTCCTTGAAAAGAGAGAGAGATGATACCACACTGATAACTAGTTGTACTCACAATGAATGTGACATAAGTCTCTTGTCTCCTCAAAAAGACCTCATGCATCTGAAATTTTATGACTTCACACACTCAAAGTACCAAAGGAACTAGAGTTAAAGTCAGTTGACTCTCTAAATTATGACACACAAATCTAAAATAAAAAGATAGAAGTCGCTTCAAGATACACTCTCCCACAACCATGATATCACTTTGCCAAGACATAATACCTTGAGAACTAGACATGAAAATAGAGTCTCCACAAGGCAAATTGCATAAACCAAATTTGAATATCATATAGTGCCACCACTTCATGAAGCTGCCTTGTACTTCTATCATCACCAAAATCAAGTCCAAAAGACCCTACACTTCATGAAGCACTATGGAAATTTGCATATTGTCTTTAGGAACTCCGCAAGTAATGTAGAAGATAACATCATCTCCCAATATATGACAAGAAAATAATGATTCTTTGTGTAAAGAATGAAACCAAGAAACCCTAAAAACAATTAGAAGATTCAAAGAATCAAAAACTGCTCCATGGGGTAAAATCCCATTACTTGTTCCATAAGGTACCATTGCTAGAACTTGAATCAAATTCACTACAACTATGGAAATTGAACACTAAAAATCTCTCCATCAGGCAATTGATCATTTACCCCCAATGTAGGGTCCACTGTCTCAAGTCTACTAAGAGAATTAGTTATTGTATGCTCTTTTCTCGGTGTATGAACTACTTTGTAATCAAACTCTTGCAAAAGTAGCATCCACCTTGCCAATCTACCTGTAAGCTATGGTTTATTAATAAGATACAATAAAGCATGATGATCTACATGAAAAATAACTTGATTCCTAACAAATAATGTCTGAACTTCTGCAATGCAAATATCATTTCGAGAGCTTCCCATTCAGTGACAGTATAGTTCTTCTCCGCTGTTATAAGCCTCCTGCTTGCATAGTAGATAGGTATGAACCAACCTGCAATCCTCTCCTACATCGAAAATGCCCCCATTACAATATCAAGTGCATCAACAAATACATGAAATGCAAGATTCCATTGTGGTGGTTGCAAAATTGGTGCTACTACCAACATCTTCTTCAAGATAGCAAAAGCTTTATCCTAATCATGCCTCTAGACAAATTGAACTCCCTTCTTAGTAAGTGATGTGAGTGGAGCACAATATGAACTAGATACCTCAAATATCTACTATGCCATTTAACCTGCCCCCCAAAGCGCATCACTTCGGGGACTGTTTTAGGTACAACAGCCTTCTGAACAACTTGAATTTTCCTTAAATCAATAGCCATACCTTCCTCAAAAATGATATGACCCAAAAGAACTCCTCTTTTGGTAGTAAAAAACAAATTTGAAAGGATTAAGGGACATTCCAAATTGACGGCATCTTTCAAAACAAAGTCTAAGATGCTGCAAATGATCCACTTTCTTGCCAAATACACAAAAATCATCTAGAAAACCCTCATAAAAGATGTAAGATAGGGATCAAAAGGTTTATGAGTTGCTCCTTGAAACTCTAGAGGTCCATTCTTTAATCCAAAATTAATGACAATACTTACATAAGATCCCCATTCCGTTATGAATGCTGTCTTATCCATATCATTTGAATGCATGCGGATCTGATTATATCCCGAGAAACCATCCAAAAAATTGTACATCTCATAACCTGCCACATCATCCAATAAAGAATCTGTGAATGGAAGAGGGAATGGATCAGTGATTGTTGATGCATCCAACTTTCTATAATCCACACAAACCCGTATCTTGCCATTGTTTTTAGGCACCACTACAATTGGTGACAACCAAGTCACTTCATTGACAGGTTTGAAAAAACCAACTCGAAGGAGTTTATCAATCTCTTCCTTCACCTGCTTAGCATAATTAGGATTCATGTGGTACCATTTTTGCATAATGGGCTTTGCATTTGCCTTCAAGTTAATTCTATGTTGACACACCCTTGGATCAAATCCCTTCATATCAATATATTCCCAAGCAAAAATATCATGAAAGTCTTTACACAAATTAATCAATTGCTGCTTGAACTCTTCCTGAATAAAAAAACTCACCTTAATTGGTTTAGAGCCAGTTTCATCTTCCAATTACACTTCTTGGACATCATCCTCCAATACTCTAGCTAATTTATTCATGGTATGCTCATATTTTAACTTTGCATCTATAATAGCTTGCTATCTTGCTTTATCTAGATCCTCCTCTGCCTCTAAAGAGGGCTTCTTTTGCTCTTTAACAGTTTCCAAACCAATGTCTTGACTTCCCTCAGAGGTACCACTGCTTTCCACAACCAAATTACTATCTTGCTGTAGGAAATTACTATTTTGCTCCATGAAGTCAGTGTTTTGCTTCATAGAGCAGCAATTTTGCTTCACAGAATTACTCTACTCTATTGCATAGAGTAATTATGTTGTTCTAGAGGTATAGCCACTTTGATGATAATATTGCTGGAAATAGCTTATACTGAGACAAAATCTATTCAATATCCAGTTCAAAAATAGGGACAACTATAGGATTAGCTTGTAGAAAAAGCTCCTCCTCATCATCTTCAATCTCAGGTGGAACATTAATTGTCTAAGCAACTAACGGATGGTACTTGGGCTTCAAAACCACTTGATTAATTGTAGACAGCTTGACTTCTTTACTTCCATGAGGAATAATTGATGTATCTGAACCCCAACCCTGCTTCAACTTAGCAAGTCTAAACCAAGGTCTTCCCAACATCATATTATAGGAATCTCCTAAACCTTCCATACGGAGAACAACAAAACTGACATTGTGGCTACCCGAATAAGCTAATTCTTTAATATTCACAATGGTTGTAATCTTTTTTTATATGCCATTTTAACCCAAAATGGTGCTGCCACAAGCCCTTGCAATTTATATGCCAAATACATCTCTTCAGGTAGAATGTTAACTCCTGAACCTCCATTCAAAAGAACATCATCAAACTTGCTACCCAAGTAGTCAACTTGAATAGTCAAAACCTTGTAATCTACCACCTCCATCTGTGTGGGAATCACCGCTTGACATTCTGAGATCTGTTCCCTATCCATAGCATAATGTTTCAACACTTTATCCTGATTGGAAATAATCTTAGCTAAAAGCTTTTCCTTAAATCCTGGAATTAAATCAAGGATTTGCTCCAAAGTTAGCTACAATGAAGACTTAGTTAATGCAGCAAACAACTCATGAGAACCATGCAATGCCTCATAGGAATCCAAACTTTGAGGCTGCATGCTAAACTGCATTCATGTCATGAACATATCTTCTGATTTTCCTCATCATGCAATTGACTGTCATGAACTTCATGAGGCAATTTAGCATCTTTAGGCTGCTTCATATGCTGCTTCTTCTGTAACTTCAAAACTTCTTTGCAGGCTGCTTCCCTAGCCTTTTCCTAATCTTCCCAATTAATCTTTTGCTGAGCTTTTGCCTTGGTAATGGCCAAAACTACTATCTCATCCGGACAATCTTCCACAACTATGCAATTTGAGCAATCACAACCCACCAACGAGTCTAAACCATGCTTAGATACATTTGAGACACCCTTACCTAGCACCTCTTTCTGTAAAACTTCTTGAACTTGCTGATTCAGTTGGTGGCTTACTGCATGGCTCTTCATGACTTCAGCAGGTAACTCAACAAGAACTATTGTTGCAGGTGCCGATGGTTGCTATCCATGGGGTAGTCCTTCCAGTTGCATTTCTTGTTGCTCCCCGATCTACATTCCCCTTTCAGTCCTATGGTGTACCCATAATTCACAGCTACATCCTGACATGTGTCCCTGCCTGCCACAGTAATAGCAAGGTCCTCTCTGGCTCTGTTGAACATTATTCCACTGTTGTGGTGGCTGGTCATTACCCCATTTCTTTGATGGTTGACCCTTTCTTCCAAAACCTCTAAATCCTCTCTGTTGTACCATGTCTGGCACAATTTGATTTACCGGTGTTATTGGGGGTGCTATATGTTGCCTTGCATTCCTCACTACTAGATTATACAAGCATTCTCTAGCTTCATGGCCAACTTTCTAGCAAATTGAGCATAACTTTCCTTCCTTGAAGAGGTCACTACTCCCATATCCAAGAGTTGTTTCTTTATCTTCTTTTCTAGCTTCTTATCCAAAGTTGTCTTATCTCCTTTGTCCTTCCCCTTCTCTTAGCTTTAGAAGAATTTTTATCCTTCTTATATTTCTTTTTGTGATGGCTTTGTCTCCTTTTGCTGTTTTCATCGTCTGAATCACTTGATTCAGAATCTGATGAGGTATCCCCATCATCCACACTATCATCCAAATTAGAATCATCATTATCAAAACCTGAAGAATCTCAGTTACTCTTCTTCTTGGATCTGCTCATGCCAAGCCTTTTTTCCAATCTTTTTGCCGCTTCAGCCAATACATCAATGGTATTATTGTTCCCCACCTTTGCATTAGCAAGAGCACCTACAATACCCTTATCCAACCCCTTAACAAAGTATGAATATCATAAATCCAATGAAGGCCTATCTTGCTGATTCAACCTATTCACTATTTTTTAAAATTTTTGGGCATAATCCTGCACTAACATGTTCCTATGCTTAATTTGCTTCAAAATTTTAAGCACATCTTGAGCAGTCTTATATTTTCCAAATCTACTTAGAAAAGCAGTTTTAAGATTATCATATGTTGTAAAATGTCCAACATCATAAGTACTGTACCAAATAGGGTTGAGTGGTGGGTTGGGATTCATGGCTTTAGTCTTTCTCTTCTTTAGTGAAGGCAAGGGATTAAAAGTAAGAGACTTCTTTGCTATGATAACCCTACTCCTCAATAGGACAATACTCCCCAGCACCAAATGATGCAATCTCTCGATTGCTCTATCAAGAGGAGTCGCAAAATACTCCAAATTAGGTATTGCATTATCATCTTCAATGGGACTTGGAGGAGATTCATTCGATGTAGCAGTAGAATGATATGTTGTAATGGTACCACCAGAGGTACCAATATCCTGGACCTCATTTCTAAACAAGGAAAGCACCTCTTCATCCAAGATGGGATTTCCTCCTGCTTCATTATCTTCATTTTTCCTTGACCCCCGTTGTTGTCTTGCTAATACTTCTCTAAATTCCCTAGATTCTCTTCGGTTTAAAATAACATTTGATGGATACAAGTAATTCTCTGACATAAATGCAAAGATACCAAGGTAAATCTTTAATATGCATCATGCTATTTCAAGCAATCTGCCAATGCTCCAAGAAGCAACTAGATTTTCAAATACATATCAGGAGAGATAAGTATCATGTCTGTGCTTTAACATCAGAAAACAACATAACAAGACTTTAATAAGCTTGTCTCTAGGTTTTCACTACTACTCCCAACCAAATTCTGCTTCATACAGAGAACTGCTTCATGCAGAAAATTCAAATTTCTGGCCTCAAACCGATTCATTTTCAAGTGTACCTTCCACTACATGATCAAAAAAATCAATGACACAATGTATATGTAGAAAACCCTTTGAACTCTACACAAAAAATTAGGTTTTCTTGCCAAGAACAAGGTCATTTTTAAAAAAACTTTCAACCAGAGGTTTGGATTGACAATGGCAAGATTGCCAAAGTGTTGCCACCCATTCTATGCAGAATGCATAAAAGAATAGGGAATACTTCATGAAGCAAATACTCCATATCATGCCCATAAATCATAGAAACTCAAAAAATAATCATATGACAACATAAATCTACTCTACTCAACACTACAAATTAGAGAATAAGAACCATAATGCATAAAGCATGCTATGAATAGAACATATACACTAGAAATTATGGCGCCAATTGCCAAATCCTTTATATTTTGAAGTAAATCCATCATACATCAGAAGTACACATCAGAGATGATTAGGTAGATGACAAGAAGGATACACAAAAATGCCTCATCAGGTCACGTTTTTGCAACTATCCCAAAACTGCACTTCATGAGGTAGTGAACTTCATAAGACATATAAAGGTTGCTTCACATAGGAAATAACAATGACTAAGGTCATACACCCTTCTAAGAATAAATGTAGTGTCAAACCAACGGCTAACAAATCAGATTAAAAGTCATACCTCTACCATCATTCCTATACCGTCTACTAGAGAGAGACAAGTATTGCTTTCCATGAGGTAAGAAGAACCATCCGCGAGGCCTACATAATTGAATCCCACAATAACCATCATCATCATCGAGAGTCTAACACCCTTGACAACCGGTATTACCATCATGCTCTTCTTCTTCTATGAATCATATTTCCATCATGGCCCCAAAGAAAGAGAATTCAAAAGCAGAAATTGTGAATGACCCTATTAACGTGAAAGCAACAATTGGAGTTGCGAGGATGGGAGTCACAATTGAAGTCACGTGTGCGGATAACAACCCTTTACCAATTTCGATACCACAGTTTTTTTCCTAAAATTTTCTATCTAAATTCAGTAGAAATAAGATAAGTCTCTTAAGAAATATTGAGATCTTAGAGTATTCACTTGGTAAATTATTAGAGCATCTTATAGGCTAGAAACTGTTAGGGAAACTACGAAATTCTAGAACTCAAGAGAAATCATGAGGAATTTTTCAAGACGGATTTATTAAGAACGAACGCCAAAGAAATTAGTCAAGGATATAGTTTGATCTAGAAGCTTTGATAGAAGATTTTAAGACCGGAAATATCTCTAAGTTGAAGAAACTGATTGAAGGCCAAGAAAATTGGTTACAAGAATATCATTATAAACCTTAAACTGAGAGGCTAGAGACCCCAAAATCTAGATACCCTAGGGGAAGAGCTCACTGCGTGAATTTCAAAGGTCAATTGCTACGAGATTAATCATCACCTGAAAGTTGCATGAGTGTTTGAAGTCATAATTGCTTGAAGACATCAATCTTATTTGTGATTTTCTAGATTAGATCCTGTTCGAATTAAGTATTGGAACATATATAAATTGAGGAACCCTATACCTCACCCAAGGATAGGTGTTGAGACCCCATACCAAGAGAGGATGTTTTTATCGCCACAGAAGCATGGATCGAATCCCATGGCGAGAGATCTCCCAACAGGGATCGTATTAAGGAGGAGCTAGATAGGGTGCCAGGGAGCTCTTGCTAGTAAATCCTTTACAAACCTAGAAACTACTTGGTCCCCTATATGGCCCAAGTTCTACTTAGGACACCTAAAAACGCTAACTATAGGTGGATTTGATCTTGGTAACGTGCAAATCTATCGGATGAGGCAACATGTGAAATTGTAATTTTTCTCCTGTATGGACGGGAGGACGCACATTATGGAACATAATCAATGAATTTAATTTATTCAGTTTGTATGTCCATGAGTAAATTACACAAACAAAAAACTATGCATAAAAGGATTCTTTTTAATTAATGAAGTTGGTTTTATATGTTTCACGTAATGTCGTAGGTAATTAGATAACTAAGAACTTTCATAGAGGAAAGTGGGTGGATGGATTCCTGACGAATTCGGTACTATGGAAAGATTGTCTCGGTTTAGCCGAGAGGTTTTTCCAAAAACAAACACTATGAAGAAACTCTAGGAAGGGCCGATTCACTAACTTACCTAGAGTTTGGTCTCAGAAGCTGAACTGTAAATTATCTTAGGGGAAAGGTACGGCGGCAATGCTAGAGCACTGCGAGGGATTTCATAAATCCTTAGTTTGCTACTAGAAAAAAGTGTTGTATTCCATGAACCAAGGGTATGGGCAGCTCATTTTGGATAAGAAGCCTCTCGAAGGACACCTTCAAATGTGAGATAGTTGTTGATAGGTGATTCTCAGGTAAATTAGGGACCTTCAGGTCGGTCCTCCGTGAGTAGCGATAGCATGCTTCCCCTGTGGGGTAGACCTAGGGTTATAGAGCTGGGACAAAATCCAATCATTCTGGTTAGACTACGGATGGCTATGGTTGGAAAGTAAACTCTAGGTGATTACCAAAGCGTTACTCATCACATGATAAAGGTGGGCACGTTATAGTTTGGTATTAGAGCCAAAAGAAATCAAAAACTTGGTAATTGTAGCCTGAGATGTGAGATGTTTTCCCCTTTCTCTTACTGATATGTTGTTTTGTTTTTAAATCTTACCCAGAGAGACGAGAATTGGGAGCAATCCCCAGTCTTCCGAGCAATGTTTACATCGACAATGCATTCTACGGATTATGGATGGAGAATGCAAGTAATGCGGATTCTGGATCGCATCTACGATCCTTCTTCACTATACCAGGAAAAATGTTGTACTATGATAAGGGGTGGATATTTTTATATCGACGCAAATAGTCTTGCCTTCATTCAAACCAATTTGAAGAGGATAAGATGGATGGAAAACCTCAAAGTCGTAAAGGTTTATTTATTCCATGAAGCCAAAGTGAATTCAACTTTATTCACTAGAGGGCAGGAGGTTAAACTAAATTGATATATTTACGAGGAAGCGACAAAGGTCATCCCAACAGACCGAATTATTCTTCAAACCTGATTGTCACCCAATGGATGTATCCAAATGCCATGCTGATTATATTAAGGAAATTTTCTCTCCCAAATAACTAGCCATCCCAAAATAAACCATGTATTTTTCCCCTTCAGCAAAAGAGATTATTTTACCTATCCATTGAATATAAAAATGGTTACCATTCTAGCAATTAAGAATTACGAGTCAATAGATATATCTGAAATCCATGGTTAGATTCCTCAAGTTATTTTGAAAAACTCTATCATGATGTAACCTTCTTTGAAAATTTAATATAAAGTATTTCTTTCCTTATGAAATGATTTCTCTTTTTAAAAACATACGAGCAAATTGTATGATAACATTCGTAGAGTTGACCAGAGAAAATCTTACGATACCACAAGAAGATGTTCCTACCATTAATGTTACTGAGATCTAAGAAAAGAAGTTCCTGCTTAAGCAAATCAAACCACCTGAGTTTGATGGCCAAGGCAAAAACATCGAGGTTGAAGCATAAATATGGGTCGAGTCCATGGAAGATTATTTCATTGCTGCTAGAATTATCCCAGTTAATCAAGCAATGATCAGCAAGCTAAAGCTAACAGGAGAAGCCCGAATTTGGTGGAAATAATGGTGTAAAGACCAAGGAATATCTAAAGCATATGTTAGTTGGGACATATTAAAGGATGCAGTGCAAGGCCAGTATCTCCCGCCAGCATACCGCATGCAAAAGATGATTGAATTCTTTGGTCTAAAGCAACTAGAATGACATTGGAAGCCTATTACTCGAAGTTTGTAACACTTCTCAAGTATGCAATGTCTATGGATATTGCGCAATAAGTATCCAAGTTTTGCCACGGATTGGATGATCCCCCGAATACACGGCTTGGAGCAATACGTCCATCCAACCTCCAAGACGCATTGATAAGGGCAAGACCGATTGTACAGGGACTCCAATCCAAACCAAGAAACACTAAGCCTTGGAATAATAAGTTCCAAAATAGAAATACAACTAGGGGCTATGCAAAAAGAGGCCGTGGTCAATTCCAATTTGCTAATAATAAGGCGGCTACGACGTCGGCGGTGGAGAACTTTACTGATGGTAATAAGGATACTTTCAGGTGCTATTATTGTAACGAATCTAGTCACATCCAAAGGCGATGCCCAAAACTCGGGCAAAATGAACGTCAAAGCAAGTTCCGTAATGACCAGAGTTGAGGACAACCACAACTAGAGGAAGAGTTTCGGGCATAACCCTCAAGGAAGTAGAAGATGATGGAGGTCCCACCTCGGAAACCGACATGGAGAGAGCGAGAATTCATGCCTCTCTCAGCAATAAGGGACCAAATCGACAATTCTCAGTGATTCAAATACCATCAACCTATACTGGTAAACCCTTTTAATTTTTGATTGATTGTGGAAGCACACATTTGTTCATATCACCAAGGTGTGCTAGAAAACTAGGCATAGACACAATGCATGTACTTGGACTGATAGTTGAGTTAGCTTATGGAAAAGAAGTTTCCTCAACATAGCAAATAAGTAAGGTGGAGTTTAATCTAGGTGACAATCTGACCAACATGCAATTCAGAGTGATGAACCTAGGAGCCTATGAGTGCCTATTAGGAATGGATTGATGAATTCCCAATGACGCTCATATTCATCGTGAAAAGGGCCAAGTCACATTCTTGAATCTTGTAGAACAACAAGTGACCACACAAGGAAAAGTAGGGAAACCAAATATTCAATTAGTAAAAGCTTCTCGAATCGCTAAAGGTTTAAGAAAAGGGTCACATGTATACCTAATCAAATTAAATAAGACTAAATAAGATAAAAAAGCCAAAGATGAACCGTCGTGGCTTAGGGAATATGTTGACATATTTCCTAAAGAATTAGCTAAGCTTCTACCATAAAGATAAGTCGGTCACGAAATCAAGAAGCAAGTTGTCATTAAATGGACCCAAGTTGAACAATCTAGCTCTGATAGGCTCAAGCTAAGCTTAGTCACAACCCCGATTCTCAAACTACCCAATCTTAGCAAAGAATTCGAAGTGGTGACCAATGCGAGTTCTCTTGCCTTGGGATGTGTACTCATGCAGGAAGGACATCCAGTAGCATATTCCTCCAAAAAATTGAAGACTCACAAGAGAAATTATACTACTCGTGACTTGGAATTACTTGCATTTATCCATGCTCTTAAGTTATGGAGACATTATCTACTTGGGAAGAAATTCTCATTAGTAACCGACCATAAAAGTCTTAAATGGATCTTCACTCAACTAGATCTAAATATGAGGCAACGTTGATGGATCAAAGTCTTGCAAGAATATGATTTTGAGATCAAATATAGACTAGGCAAAGAGAATGTAGTTGCAGATGCTTTAAACCACAAATCATTTCTCAATACACTTATCTCAGAAGAACCTTCTAGAGCTCAAACACTAACTACAATGATATCAATGCCTAGCAATCCCATCATTGAGCTAGCCAAGGAGAAGGCAAATAATGATCCCAAATATCAACAAATGTTGAAGGAAATTCAGAATAAAGAATAAAATTCTAAGCTTAAGACAAAGTATATTAACTTCTCTGTTGACGAAGGACTTGTTTACTTCATGACAAGATTATGTATTCTTTCAAGTCGATAACTTAAGAAGAAGATACTATGGGAAGCTCATGATTTCCTATTTTTAGGACATCTTGGCTAGATGCCAAAACACTCAATGTAGTTAGGAAAAGCTATCATTGGAAAAAGCTCAAAAGTGACATACTTAAATACGTAATTGAATGCTTGAGTTGCCAATGAATAAAAGCCGAACGAGTTAAGATGTCAGGAAAGCGACAACCACTTGATATTCCTCAGATGAAATGGGAATTCATTAGTATGGATTTTGTAGTTAGATTACCCTCACTTCAAGGAGGATACAACTCGATCATGGTAATTGTGGACATGTTGGCTAAGGTTACCCACCTTATTCTAGTCAAAACCAGCTACAAGACCTCAAATATTGCCAGGTTATTTGTCAAAGAAATCTTGACACTTCATGGACCACCAAAAAGAATTATCAGCAATCATGATTCTCTATTCACTTTGCATTTTTGGATGGGATTATTTGAAGCTGTCGGTACGCAGCTGTTAGAATATCAAGCTCATTCAGTGTGTGTTGACCGACATGAGCTGGACACAGCTAGTCTAGCCATAGTAGTTAGATACATTAAATAAGTTGGTGCCTTTGGTGTGAATGGTCTTATGACCGTAGGTTGTATCTTTCACTATTGAGCGTGGTATAAATAATAGAGTGTGTGAGAGGAAGCGAGTTGCTTCACTCTGTCTGTCATCTATCTGCCTCTTTGAATCTGAACATGGTATCAGAGCTTCATCCATGAGGCTGTGGGAGAATGGGCATGACAACTTGCAGTGCAAAGGAGATGGAAGTAAGGAATCAGGAAAAATCGTGGACTGCCTCCTGAAACCTGTGTTTGAAAATCGTGGACTGCCTCCTGAAATCTGTGTCCTGAAATTGTGGACTGCAACCTGTGTCTGAAAATCGTGGACTGCCTCCTGAATGGACAGCAACCTGTATCTAAAAATCTGCGGCTGCTGATCTGAATGGATAGCAACCTGTATCTGAAAATCTGCGCTTGCTGATCTGAGTGAATAGCAACCTGTCAATCTTCAGTGGGGCACCTGGACAAGGTTCATAGAGCATGTATGCTCACTATTGAAGGTATTTGAAGTGTGCAAGGAGTAAATGCTTGTGTGGGAGCTCTGTTATGAGCTGGAGTGACAGACACAGACCTGTAATCATTTCTGAACTGCTATAAACATGAATGGACAGCATGCATTCAGTCATTACTGACACACAGGAGCCTTGTACTACACTCAGAAAGCATCTTTGGAGCACAAGAATGTGTCAAAGCATGTATACATTGGATCAAATGTCTTGGAGCTGAGATCTCTTGCTCAGAATACTCAGATCTAAAAATCTGAAAACTATCATACACAGTCAATGACAGAATACTCAGATCTGAAAATCTGAAAACTGTCATACACAGTCAATGACAGAATACTCAAATCTGAAAATCTGAAAACTGTCATACACAGTCAATGACAGAATACTCAGATCTGAAAATCTGAAAACTGTCATACACAGTCAATGACAGAATACTCAGATCTGAAAATCTGAAAACTGTCATACACAGTCAATGACAGAATACTCAGATCTGAAAATCAATGACAAGCTGAAAACTGTCATACACAGTCAATGACAAGTACTGTGCATTACTGAAGCAATACAGGTCATCTTGGGGGTTCCATCATCTATATGAACTGGCCTATACATGCTAATGCATGGAGAATTGAAGCAAGCAATGAGCATAATTGAAAACTGAATTTTGAAGCTGAAGTAAATGCAGTTACACTGTCCTGGCTAATTACAATTTTGGAGCTGCTTGGAGCTTGGTATGCTGAATTCTGGTTGACTGCAACCTGAAACTGAATTTGTTGACACACTCAGTTTTGGACTTGAAATTGCTGCTGGTTACTCACAGTTTACAGTTTTCAGACTGCATGTATGTACCCTGGCAGTGAGGTTACATAAGCTTAAGCTGAAGCAAACACATAGCTTATGTATTGACAGTTATATATACAGTTGAGACCACTTGTTTGTGGGTTGTTTTGGGGTGTCAGTGGGCTCTTGGCTGAAAATCAGACTTGGGATTTGGTACCACTGCCTGAAGGGAAAAAGCCTGTTGGCTGCAAATGGATGTATAAAATCAAATGTAAGTCTGATGGCAGTGTAGAAAGGTACAAAGCAAGGCTGGTCGCTAAAGGATATGCTCAGCAGTATGGCTTGGATTATGATGAAACATTCAGCCCGGTTGCAAAAATGGCAACCATACGAACTGTTATTGCCTTGGCTGCTGCAAAAGGCTGGAAATTGCAGCAGATGGATGTTAAGAATGCATTCCTCAATGGTGATTTAACAGAGGATGTATACATGGTTCAGCCGGAAGGGTATGAGCACCCTGATTTTCAGCATTATGTGTGCAGGCTGAAAAAGGCACTGTATGGGCTGAAGCAGGCTCCGAGAGCCTGGCATGCTAGGATCAGCAGTTACTTGCAGAGTCTTGGATTTGTTGTTGGCAGGGCTGATCACAGCCTGTTTACAAAGAAGACTGATAGTGGCTTGGTAGTGCTGGTCATATATGTTGATGACTTGATAATCACTGGAAATGATGACATGGGAATTCAGCATGCTATGAAGATGCTGAAATCTGAATTTGACATGAAAGATCTGGGAGATCTAAAGTATTTCTTGGGTATTGAGGTCGTACCAGCTGAAAATGGCTTATGGCTGATGCAGAAGCACTATGCCATGGAAATGCTTAAGAAGTATGGCATGGCTGAATGCAAACCACTGGATACACCTCTGGACCAGAATGTAAAGCTAGACATGAACACTGGGGCTGAAGTAGAAGATGTGACTATGTACAGGCAGATGGTCGGCAGTCTGATTTACTTGACCATCACTAGGCCTGACTTGAGCTATGCAGTAGGGCTGATAAGCCAGTTTATGCAAAAGCCGAGAAAGCCACACTTGGATGCAGTTAGACACATCATGAGGTATGTTAAGTCCACTGTAGACTATGGGCTGTTCTATGTCAGAGATAAGCCCTTGATACTGATTGGATACACAGATGCAGATTGGGCAGGATGCTCAACTAACAGACGATCTACGAGTGGCTATGCCTTTGGCTTTGGTAGCGGCATGATCAGTTGGAGCAGCAAGAAGCAGCCTACGGTTGCTTTATCTAGTACTGAGGCAGAGTACAGGGGGGCTGCATTGGCAGCATGTGAGATTGCTTGGCTGCTCAAGCTTATGGCTGACTTGGATATTCAGGTTGATGCTCCAGTGAAACTGTTATGTGATAATCTGAGTAGTGTACTCCTGGCCATGAATCCAGTTTACCATGCTAGGACAAAACACATAGAGGTACACTACCACTTTATTCGTGAGATGGTTCTTGTAGGAAAGGTTGATCTTATGCATGTGAGGACTGATGAGCAGGTAGCAGATATCTTTACCAAGTCTCTGGGTAAAGATAAGTTCTGTGGTTTTAGACAGCTACTTGGAGTACATATGCTATCTTGAGCTTGAGGGGGAGTGTTAGAATATCAAGCTCATTTAGTGTGTGTTGACCGACATGAGCTGGACACAGCTAGTCTAGCCATAGTAGTTAGATACATTAAATAAGTCGGTGCCTTTGGTGTGAATGGTCTTATGACCGTAGGTTGTATCTTTCACTATTGAGAGTGGTATAAATAATAGAGTGTGTGAGAGGAAGCGAGTTGCTTCACTCTGTCTGTCATCTATCTGCCTCTTTGAATCTGAACAGCAGCTTTGTTTTAGTACAGCTTATCACCCTCAAACTCATGGGCAGATAGAGTGTGTAAATAAGGTTATTGAAGACATACTTAGGGCACATTGTTGCAAAGAACCTAGATGGTGAATACAATATCTACCTTTGGTGGAATTTGCTTACAATGTACCCTATCATCAAAGCATTCAGACGACCCCATTTCAAGCTCTATGTAGGCAAGAATGCCTAACTTTGCTAAACTTCTCCAACCCTACCTTGAATGTTGAAGTTTCTAAGAAGCTGCTTGAAGAGATGGACGAATAAGTCAAAACCATCAAGCAAGATATACAAGCTACCAAGGATCGACATAAAGCCTATGCTGGCCTAGGGAGAAAAGAGTGAATCTTCCAAGAAGGGGACAAGGTTTTTATCCATGTACGCCCAAAAAGAAGTTATTTATCCTTGGAAATTTTCCAGAAGCTAAGCCCAAGATATTGTGGACCTTATAAAAGTCATAAAGGCTCTTGGACCTAATGCTTATAAGCTACAACTTCCTAAAATCCTAAAAGTTCATGATGTATTCCATCTAAGTCTCTTAAAGCCCTATGTACCTAATCCTGATGATATTCTTGACGATCAACAAGTTGTAATGCCGAGCCAAGGTATACTTGAACTTCAACCTAATAGAAGCTTGGATGTAAAAGAAAGAATCCTTAGGAATAGGACCCTAAGAGAACACCCACTAGAATGGAAGGATTATAGTAAAGAGGATTCCACTTGGGTCGATGAGGTAACCCTTATGAAATAATACCCCTAATTTCTCTCGAGATGAGGACATCTCGATTTCTCTAAGGAGGGAAGAATTTAATGTCCCCATTACTTAGTTTATTTTAATGTGCATACACACTCCAAAGAAAATTGATTTATGTTGCACATTTTTTATAAAAAAACTATCTCTAATTATAAAATTGACCCGCATTATGAAGATAATTATTATTAATAATGAGGTATTATATGCCAGTTCATGGAAGAAAAACTTGGGAGCCCCTCCCAAGACTACCTTATTAAAAATGTGTTTGTAGCATAGAAGAACAAAAAGAACTAGCCTAGTGGATAGTCACTTGGCAGTTAAGTGCACTTGGGTGGCAATACTACTGTCGGGATGGATGACCTCCCGGGAAGACGTTCCTACAAGCTAGTAGGAGCTTCTCGCGTGCAGCCAATGGCGCCAACAAAGCCTTCATAGCCTGTTGCCAAGTATGCCAAGGCCAAGATGCCAAGGTTTATGCTTTGGTCACCACCTTAAATCGTAAGCCTTGAAGTGACGGCGGCAGCCCGATGACACGCCACGTGGTGCTCACCCATATATTAGTAAATTTTTATCTTCAAACTACAAAAATGGAACTCCATCTTTGACATCATCAATGATGTCATCAGAAGCGCTAAAAGAAAGTATTCTCTCTTTGTCATTGATGATGTCATCAAAAAATTCTAAAAAGCAAGTTTCCTTTCTTTTACACCCCTGCAAAACTATAAATTGAGGGCTGGGGGATAACCCAGAAGGGGAATAACAGCAATCTTGATGAGGACGAGATGCTGATCAAGAAGGAGGGGACTCTATTCCACAAGATGAATAGACATCTTTTCATTCAACCCAAGGAAGGCAATACGTAGAAGGTCTCTCATCTTGTTCTACTCTAATCCGAGAAGAGAAGACATTGAAGAACTTTATCATATTCTATCAATCCGATTAGAAGTCATACCTCTACTCTTGTCCCTATTCCGTCTACTAGAGAGAGACAAGTATTGCTCTCCACGAGGCAAGAAGAACCATCCGTGAGGCCTACGTCATTGGGTTTCGCAATAACCATCATCATAATCGAGAGTCTTACACCCTTGATAACTTATATTACTGCCATGTTCATCTTCTTCTACGAATCATATTTTCGTCATGGCCCCGAAGAAAGAGAATTCAAAAGCAGAAATCTCGAATGACCCTACTACATGGAAGCAACAATTGGAGTTGCGAGCATGGGAGTCACTGATGGCGTCACGGGCGCAGATAACAATCCTTTACCAATTGCGATACCACGATTTTTTTCTAAAATTTTCTATCTAAATTCAATAGAAATAAGATAAGTCTCTTAAGAAATATTGCGATCTTAGAGTATTCACTTGGTAAATTATTAGAACATCTTATAGGCTAGAAATTGTTGGGGAAACTACGAATTTCTAGAACTTAAGAGAAATTATGATAAAATTTTCAAGACAGATTTATTAGAAGAAATTAGTCAAGGATATAGTTTAATCTAGAAGCTTTGATAGAAGATTTTAAGACCAGAAATATCTCTAAGTTGAAGAAACGGACTTAAGGCCAAGAAACTTGGTTACGATAATGTCATTATAAACCTTAAACTGAGAGGTTAGAGACCCCAAAATCTAGATACCCTAGGGGAAGAACTCACTGTGTGAATTCCAAAGGTCGATTGCTATGAGATTAATCATCACTTGAAAGTTTCATGAGTGTTTGAAGTCATAATTGCTTGAAGACATCAATCTTGTTTGTGATTTTCTAGATAAAATTCGAATCAAATTAAGTATTGGAACATATATAAATTGAGACCCTATACCTCCCCCAAGGATAGGTGTTGAATCCCCATACCAAGGGGGGTTTGTTTTACTACCGCAGAAGCATGGACCAACTCCAATGGCAAGAGGTCTTCCAGCAGGGATCATATTAGGTAGGTGTTAACCCTCAAACGAACAAGGTGAAAAAGCCTAAAAATCTAAAGCAGAAGACAAGGCCAAGGCAAAAAGTGAAATAGAAGATAAAGGTGCGCCAAGAAGAATCTAGAAACATAAGAATTGCAGAAAAGTCCTAAATAAAGGAAAAAGGCACACGAGAAAAAGCGTGAGTCTATACTTTTGTAAAAAAGCGCAATGCGCACCATGATTTATTTTAAGAGTGCTGGGCTCTCACCTGTGCAATTTATAAAGATAGATGGGCGATAGGAAGGAAGCTACAAAGATAGGACAATGGGAAAAAGGGCCTAGTCCATGGCCAGCCATGTAAAAAAGAGGATGACCACCCAAAAGGGATTTAGGGTTTTGTATATAAAGTTGAAAAGTGAATGAGAAGCTCATTCTTGTGTGTGGCCAAAAGTGGCTCTCCTCTTCTTCTTCTTCTTTTTCTTCTTCTTCTTCTTCTTCTTCTTCTTCTTGCTTGCTTGCTTGAGCTTGTGTTTAAGAGAGGGAGTGTGAGAGTGTGAGTGTGTGAGGGTGAGGGACCGTGGTGGAGAAGCTCTCCATCTTCTCCTCTCTTATTCTCTTCTCTTCTCTTCTCTTCTCTTGCTCGCAACAATGAAGCTTGGAGCGTGGAGCTTGAGGATGGAGCTTGCTTGAAACTTGCACTTGGATCGTGGAGCTATCGGAGTGCTCGGGAGAGGAGGCAACTCAATTGAGTATGGAGGTAAGCTCACTACATCCGTAGAGATGGATGGCGTGTCAACTATGTGAGAGGTAGCCATTAGTGCTCAGCTTGGAATGCTTGAAGCGATAAGTGGTCCATGGGTCTCGGCGGTTGATGGCCTCTACAGTAGGAGGTGGATAGGGTGCCAAGGGGGCTCTCGCTAGTAAATTCTTTACGCACCTAGGAACTACTTGGTCCCTTGTATGGCCCAAGTTCTACTTGGGACACCTAAAAACGCTAGCTATAGGTGGATTTGATCTTGGTGATGTGCAAACGCGCCGGATGAGGCAGCATGTGAAATTGTAATTTTTCTCTTGTATGGGCAGGAGAACACACATTATAGAACATAATCAATGAATTTGTTTTATTCTATTTGTATGTCCATGAGTAAATTACACAAATGAACAATTGTGCATAAAAGGATTCTTTTTAATTAACGAAGCTGTTTTTATATGTTTCACGTAATGTGGTAGGTAATTAGATAACTAAGAACTTCCATAGAGGAAAGTGACTGGATGGATTTCCAACCAATCCAATGATGTTCTCGGTTAGCTGAGAGGTTTTCCCAAAAACAAACACTAGGAAGAAACTCTAGGAAGGACCGATTCGCTGACTTACCTAGGGTTTGGTCTCAAAACCCGAACTATACATTATCTTAGGGGAAAGGTACGACGGTTGTGCCACAGCATTACGAGGGATTTCATAAATCCTTAGTCTACTACTGGAAAAAAGTGTTGTACTCCATGAACCAAGGGTAACGACAATTGCTCCTTCCGAATAAGAAGCCTCTCAAAGGACACCTCCGGATGTGAGCTAGTTGTTGATAGGTGACTGTTAGGTCAAGTAGGAACCTCCAAGTCGGTTGTCCGTGGGTAACGGCAAGACGCTTCCCCTACGAGGTAGACCTAAGCTTATAGAGCCGGACAAAATCTGATCATTTTGGTTAGAGTACGGATGGTGACGACTGGAAGGTCAACTTTGGGTGATACTAAAACATTACTCATCACGTAAAAAAGGCAGGTATGTTACTGTTTGGTAGGTAGGAATAAACTTTTTACAAGCTAGGGCTAGGGTTTAAGTTTGTGGGTGATTCCATGAGTTGTCAGTGAGCTTATAGAGAAAGGGGTTGATAAGTTGTGCCCCCAGAGTTATGATGATGATTTTTGCTATCGTACACCAAGATAAGTAATGTAGTGTGTGAGTGTGCTTTTTGGCCCATGTGGAATGATGTGGAGATTTATATTGTAGGTTAGTGAAAGCTTGAAGCTTGCAACCCTTTTAGTTCATGTTTATCCCTTTTTGTAGGTGCTCAAATACATTAGTTTAGAGGGCTTTTTTTGCAACATGCAAATCTATTCAACGACTTCAATTTCGAAGAATGACGAATTAATTGCTTTCAAATGTATTTTCTAGTTGCACCAAGATGGCAACTAGGTTGTTACAACTTTGATTTTGGGTTCTTCTTCTAAAATGATAAAAGTGACAAGGGGGCCAAGTTACCTATCACAATATTAGGCCTTTTACCCTATCAAGTCCATGTGTCGCAAGCTAGTAGGGAAACTGCTTCTAAAGCTGACTCCATCTTCATAAGGCCTTATACATAACATATTGTATCTACTCCTGTCATTGTTTTAAAGAAAAATAAATTACTTCTCATGGTGGGTGGCTCTTATAAACTTGTGAGAGTGCTTCACATTGATCATATATCCAATGTTCATGGAAAATTGAGGTTTAATGTAATGTGAAATGCAAATATTTTCAAGAAACCTATAACTTAAAAAAGAAAGTTTAAACCTTAAACTTACACAAAGTTTTATTTAATGTGCGTTTAGGCTCATCTAGATGGGAAAGTCCAACCTTGCAAAAAGAAATTGTAGACATTTCACACTAACAATAGGACAACTTCAATAAACAAAAGTCAACATGGATATCATGTCTTCTCTTATTGGTAAGTTGGTTATAATATGAAATGTTAGCTAGCCAATAGTGGTAGTTCAAATATCAATAGTTGCAAGAATGGGACCAACATGAACCCTTGGGCTCATGGTGGTCGAAAATTTCTTCTTACAAACAACTTTTAGAGCTTCGAGAGCGTAACATGTCAACAACACAACCTTGTTCTGTAGTGGTGGTCAAAATTTTCTTCCTTTGAACAACTTTTAGGGCTCAGAGAGTGTGATGCAACAAGGAGACATGCACGACCTTGTCCCCTAGTAGTATGTGGACCTATGTGAATTTAGCCTTATAAAAATTGCAATGACATGTAAGAAGCCTTTCACACAAGGCTTCATTTGACTTGAACTACCACATTTAACACATTTCCACCAAGGCTTTTGACGATGTTTACATATCTTTTGAAATAGAGCTTGCAGTTCTAAACGTTGTCAAATTTGGCTAATGTTGCAAAAATTGTCCATGTTCACTTGCTATATGCCGTTTCATCAATCATGTCCAGTTTTTAATGTAGAAATCATCATTGTAAACCTGGAAAAGAGCAAACATTGACAAAATCTAACTGGCTTCTTCTGTGTGGTGTGAATGTGCAACCATAATTAAGTGGGGTCTTGCGAATTGACACAACATGTGCAAAAGGCCTCTAACTGGGTCGAAAAGCCCTTCAGAGTTTTTGGACGTGAAATGATTGTGCCATGGGGGAAACGAGATGCAAGATTCGAACTCATGCACCCGAGTAATGCAAACTCCACAGGGAGCCGCGTTACGCGATGACCCTGATGGCATCCGCTAAGTTGAAGGGTTTTTGGACGTGAATAGATTTGTGCCACAAGGGATGCTATGGTCTTGGACTCATGAGAGCTGATGTGGCTCTTGAGAGCTGATGCTACGCAAAAATGTTGTGTTGCGTGAAGTTATACCCAACTCATTCTGTCATATTGCGTTATTTGGGATGGCGGCGGAGGATCTGCTGGACAGGTTTCTGCACTGCCCTTCTTCCTCGCCAGAACGTAAGACCGACCTTCTTGACGGCCTCATTCAACTCTCTAGATCGCCCGCCCAGCGCCATGCTTGCGCAGGCCTCGACGCTGTTCCCCGCCTGCTTGGCTTCCTGCGGGGCGCTCTCCCTCTCCATCGGCGCCCCAGCCTTACCAGCCCTGAACTGAAAACTCTACATCTCTTGCTCAAGCTGCTGCGCAACTTGTGCGCCGGAGAGGCTGCCAATCAACAGGCGTTTGTCCGGAACGATGGCGCGGGAGCAATATCTGGGGTTTTGCTTGACCTACTGGCGAGGCTTCATGTTGCAGATGGAGCGTCGTCTGACATTGAGTCCGCCTCTTTGCAGGGACACATCAGCTTGTCCTTGGATGACAATAGGCGCCCTCTCGACCGGCAAGCTTCCCCTGATAGCAGCGATGGGCTTTTGGAGGTTCAGAGCAATGTACAGAAGGACCAGAACAATGTGCAGTGTGCTGCTGAAGCAAGAGGAGATCCGGAGCACGTCAGTGGCTTGCCTGATAGCACAAGTCAGATCTTTGAGATAGGTAGCCAGCGTGAAGGAAGACATCCAGTGGCTCCATTCACTGACAGAGTTGATACATCCGGCCAGGAAGCTGCCATTGAACTAGGTTTTTGTGCATTAGGACCAACGAATAATACAGATCATTCAGTACAAGTGGCTGGTGATCATGGAGCTCATCCGCACGTCATCGATGTTTGCCATATGGCTTTACAGCTTCTTGGTAATGTTGCTGGAGGAGGTGCAGGCGAAAAGGAAGAAATTTGGAAGACCTTTGTGCCATCTGTTTTTAGACGTCTTGCTTTATTAGGGGAAGCCAAAGTTCTGGAGCCTGTTTCCATGGTGCTTTACACATGCAGTGACAAAAAAAATGAACGAATGACTATGTTGTGTCATGGGGAAGGAGCAATGCTTCTTTCTGCTTGCTTGGAAACAGCAGCAGCTACTGGTAACTTATGGGTTTCGGCAGTATGATCACTAGTAACCTGTTTTTACTTCTGTAACAATTCCTTGTATATTTGTTGCTGCAGGTGCCCTAACTGGTAGCACCGGTGACTGGCTATACCTACTTATCCAGGACACATGCCTTAAAGAGTCTCTGTTTCCAGGTCTTTTCAAAAGCCTAGGACATCCTTCAGATGCAACTATTTCTAGCCAGAGGTCCCTGATGAGTTTAAAAACTTTTTCTGAAGCACAAGTGATACTTTTGGATATGCTTTGCCATCTTTTAAGTGAGAAGGCTGACACACAGAAGGTGACGTCTTGTATCAATGAACAAGAAAAGATAAGGCTACCCATGCCATCAGAATCATTATACTTTTTGGGAGATATCATCAAGCTTGCAATCAATCAAGTGATCTTGGAGTGTGATCAATCTTGTGACATCCGAGCCATTGATGTGTTGCGAAATGGTCTGGAAGTAATCAAGGTTGTCTCCAGGTGGGAGAATGGTGAACAGCAGAAGGGCAGAAATGTCTGTACTGAAGCAAGGGCTGCTGTTCTTGCGCAGCTCTTGTCACATGGTTTCATCAAGCTGTGCATAGATCTTTTAAGGGGTCTTGGACCCCCAGAACTAATACAACGAGCCATGAGAAAATCAGAGAAGCTTGATACTAGTCAAAATCTCATGCAGCCCAGCAGTAATGAAAATGTGCGTCATGAACGTGAATCCTGTAAGGAAATAAGGCTGCCCTACAAAGGATTTCGCAAGGATTTAGTTGCTGTCATTGCAAATGCATCTTATCAGAATCGGGCTGTGCAAGATGAAGTAAGGAAATTGGGAGGTCTACCTCTCATTTTGCAACAGTGTGTTGTAGATGAGGAAAATCCTTTCTTAAGGGAATGGGGTCTTTGGGCTGTCAGGAACCTTTTAGACAGAAATATTGAGAACAGTAATGAAATTTCTGAAATGCAGCTGAAAGGCACATTCACTCCGGTGGAGCTTGCTGACATGGGATTGAAAGTGCAGATGGATGCAGTGAAAGGACGGCCAAAGCTCGTTTACAGTTCTTGAACTGCTTAAGGGCACTGGTTTTGGAGGTTACTGCATTTGTCAGGATAGCCTATGTGACTACACAGACAAAGCTCTTGAACAATTACGGAACTGTTGGATGTCCTAGAGGCATGAAGGTGAAATTTGAACTTGAGTCTTGCTTGTACACGCGACAATGCAGATCATATGAATTATTTGGAACCTAATCAGTACGCACACTGCCTGGTTGTATTAGGCTTTCAAAAACTGCACAAGTAAAAACCATTTGCAGGGTTAGCAGATACAAAAATGGTTTTCATGCTTGCTAGACAGATTATCTCGTTTCTGTTGTGCACAGCTGATTATCAGTTCAGACAGCTACATGTTTTGTTACAAGATATGGAAGTTCAGGTCATTATTATAGTCGCATGTAGGCAGGTGTATGTTTGTAATGGAGCAGCCAACTGATTAGAATTAAGTTTTTTGTGCGACCAACGGATCAATTCATCCTTTGACTTGCCTCAAGGATGGGGTTCATCTTATTGCAAAGGAGGTAGCCATCCCTTTGGATCCACAGCTGGAATTGAGAGCATGGGCGAACTTGGAATGTGTGCTATGGGAAGTGTAGAAATATCCATTGTCAATTACAAAGGGATGTATCTTGCAACATTCTCACCACTAAAAGGCAGTTTGTGCTTCTGTAATAGAAAGCTGCAAAGGAGCATAATTCGGCATGCAACATTTGGTGATCCTTCTGTGAGATTTTTACCACCACATCAGGTGGACAACAAATTTGGCCATGTGAATGAATAGATAATACATTTCAACTAGATTGTGGTTAAGTGTCATATACTGGAGCTTTTTAGCTATAACAGACATGTTTGATATGTGAAGTGCTCTAGAAGCATCTGCCAGAAACTTTCAACAGTACTGCCTCAAAAACCTCTACAGAAACTCTTGCATTTCACTTAATTCAACTATATAACAAGTGTGTATGATGCCCAAAGCAGATTTTAAGTAAGTCTGAGTTGCTTTGTTGCAGTAGTCAAACTAGTAAGACGCTTTCCTGCCTGGAGAGTATGACAGGCCGGTTGAGACTTGTGTTATGTATTTTATTTGATAGATAGATGCCTAAATAACTGCCCGGAACATGTGTAGTTCCAACTTAACAGGGACATGTCAGGATTAATGGAAGTTGTTTCTAAAACATTGGACTTACAAAATTGATTGAAATGAGTCCTAGAATCAGTCAGTATTTAGAACAGTTGATTCCCTAGTTCTTGTCTTGCATAGTTCAAGTGCAGAGGAGTTAAAAAGTTGGATGAGCAGGCATGACCAAAAGGTCACATTACATAATTGAGTTCTATAGTAGTAGCCCAAGAAGGTACATAAACACATGTATATATGACATTCTTTTCTAAACAACCTAGGACTTAGCACATAGAAGAGCCACATTTGAGAAAGAGCCTATGACCCCTACCTATCATATCAAGGGAGATGCCAAAACATCAACTCTTATGGTTTCTATACAACTTAGGACTTAGCACATAGAAGAATCACATTTGAGAAAGAGCCTATGACCCCTACTTATCATATCAAGCATAATTGCCTTTGTACGTTGTGGGAAGCCTTGGATACCTTAGCTTGCCCCCTTTTCCAGCTACGCACTCCTCCCCCATCCCCCCTTGGATTCCATCTAGTTAGCAGTTATGTTTGACTCTTGACCCCTCTTTGATTGTTTGACCCTTATCTCATCTCCAATGGTACTCCTCTTCTCCACGCTTTTGCACCAATTCAGCAAGCATTTTGCATTCTCATCTACCTCTGTTGGATCTTGAATTGATTTGTGATTTGTGAAGTTATGGCCTCTCACTCTCACCTCTTTTCCGCACCCTATCAAGGCTCAAGGCTCAAGCCTCAAGTCTCTTCCATCCCCTCTCTCTCTTGCGTTTTCAACTTTAAAGTTTACCCTAACCCTTTTCCTCTTTCAATTTTCACTTTCAAGTTTCAATTGTCAAGATTCAAGTATCTCTCTCCCCTAGGCCTCTCCATCCATCATCGATACCATGACTCGTGAGAAGCACACTATCTTCAATTTGCATGCGGTCTATGTGGAGAAGGACACAAAGAAGTCCAACTCCCACCATTGGACGTGCAAGGATTGCGCGAAGCGCTACACAAGTGATACAACCCGATTTCTCCAACATCTTTCTAAGACAAGGGCAAGTTGCTCCATGCAAGGAAATCCCTTAAAACATCGCAAGTGAGATTCTCGCCAAGATAAGAGGGGGATCCACAAGAGAAGGAAGTGGTGATCACCACCAACTCTTATGCTTACTAATGAGGAAGCAATGAATGTGGGCATATTTTCAACCGATATAGGAGAAGCCTCTACCATTGGTGGTAGGGGCTCCACATTTGCATTCGGCTCTAGTAAAGAATAAAAAGTAGAGGCTCATGTGGCACCGGAGAGAATCCTCTCTCTCTCAAGCTCCTCTCTCTCGCAAGCTCTTGGTCATGCGTGTGGATTGGTTGCCTATCTTAGAGAAAGGCAATAACTTGCGGACCTTGAAATTGCACGTGTGATGATTAAGTGCAATCTTGCATCCAATGTTCTAAAGCAAGAGCAATGGAAGAAGATGGTCAAAGACATTGCCAATGTGGGTCCAATTGAAGGATGGACCGATGTCACATACAATGACATGAGAACGAAAAAGATTGATGAAGAGAGGATTGATAGATCCCTTGATCCTATTTGGGCCGCATGGATAAAATATGGTTGCTCCATTTTCATCGACGGATGGAGTGATTGTAAGAAACAGGGCATTATCAACATATACGTTTCATGTGCACTTGGTACTTACTTTTTATGGGCTGTAGATACCGACAAGAGAAGGAGAAAACAATGGGCGCATTCATCATTTGGCAAGCTATCATTGAGGTATACATTGTCTTCTAAATTTGTTTCACTTTCTTTCATTATGATTTATACATAATTATCTATCTCCTTGTTCTCTCTAATATCTATCTTGATTCTCTCTTTCCTCTAGGGCCCGAACTCCCCTCTCTTTATTCTTAAATCTTGAAAGTTGAAACTTAAAAGGCTCAAGTCTCTCTTTCTCTCTCTAGCCTCCAAGTATTGTTACTTGTAATTTGTGGTTGTAGGTGGGTCCCTTCAATGTCGTGCAAGTTACCGACAATACATTGAATTGTTGATACATGGGTTATTCTCTTGAGGCAGAGTTTCCCATGATTGTGTGGACTCCATGTGTAAGTCATTGTTTGGACTTACTCATGGAGGACATTGGGAAGCTCAAGTGGGTGGTCTGCAAAGCTACATCAATTGCCACCTTCTTAACGGTAAAGGTAAATGTGCTTGTGATGTATCTCGAGCATAGTGCACTTGAGTTAAAGAAGCCTTCTTCAACTCGGTTTGCTTACATGTGGTTATTATTGAAGCGCCTTTATAAGGTGTGCAGACAATGGTGTCTACTCTGTGAAACGAGTGGGATGAGCATGAGATAGAGGAGGCCAAAGCCATAAAATGATTGTGCCTTAATGAGCAATTCTGACAGAAGATCCATGTCATCATTCTCGTGACTCCATTTATAGGGTTTACGTATGAGTGATTGTGAGGGGTCTACCATGGGGGCCTTCTCGTTCACTTTAGAGCGTCATTGATGGAGGCACATGCTTGTATAGTGATCACAGAGACAATGTGCACATGTTCTAGAGATAGCAAAGAGGAGATGAACATGAATGCATAAGCCCACCCATGCTTTTGCCGCATTGGTATATCCGGCCTACAAGTCGGTGGTCATGGATAATAGAGAGCTCCATTTGGACTAGCTTGCTTATTTGACTTGTGTGGTCTCTATGGATGACCACAATGTAGTGCTGGAGGAGCTAGGATTCTATGTGGATCAGAGAGGGCATGTGGCTTTTGCTTCTCCCACTTGTTGAAGAAGAGAGTCACTTGTGAAGCCTTTATTTTAGTGGCAAAACTTTGGATATGCATTGGAGACCCTTTAGCCCTTAGCCATGAGGGTCCTTGCCTCCCAAGATTTCTCTTCGGGTGCATGTGAGAGAAACTGTTGGGGTAAAAGGCCACTAGGCCTACCCATGTACATAGATTGCCCATTCTTTATTCATATATAATATGAAAGTGCAATAAGGCTGTCATATCATTCTTGATAGTGCCTACATTGTGTGTGCTTTTCTCTCCCGCATCTTCCTCTTCTCCTTCTCCACTATCATTGCACCCCCTTCAACTAGTATAAGAGTGGGTCCTTCACGAGCACTTCCCGACCTCTTCTCGACCTTTCCTACACGAGGTATGAGATCTTCACTTCAGCCATTTTCATGGACAACAGGGTTTTGAAGAGGGCATCCATTGTTGAGCTTTCATGTGAAGCTTGAAGCTTCCCCTCCATCTTTTGCTTGATTAGTGGCCTTCTTTGGTCCCTTGGGAACCCCCCCCCCCCACCACTTGCAACCTTCGTAGCAGGTCCCCAGCCCCATATCTACAATTGACTCAATCACGCCATGTTGACAAACGTTTTTTCTATCATGACAGAGATCTACAATAGCTCCTCACCCATGTGGCACTTGTTTATGGTCTATTGAGACACCCCAGCAATTGATACTGAGATTGGGCACTTGCACATGACTTGGGGCTTTGATCTTGGCTATATAAATAGCAACAGGCCTGTGTCTCAGACATTTACAGCAACCCCCAGCTCATTTACTTTATCTAGCACTTGGTTATGGCTTGTTGAAGCCTCCTGACACTTGGCTTTGGGTTTGGGCACTGATATTTATGGTTGGCATTGAGCTTGGAGCTGATTTAGCTCAGCCATGGACTATTTGAATAGTCCCAAGATCTGTCCAGAACAGGGCAACAACCAACATTTAATGCCTATGCTTATTTACCCATATCGTTTGATACCCGATCATGCCCAGATGGTGCCTACATATCAAGAAATGTATGCTTATGATGTGAGATGCTTTTGGGGCTGAATTTGCTCAGCCATTGACCGTTTTACACAGTGCATAGATAGCCCAAAACAGGGCAGCCCCTTGTCATTACATTTTATGCTGATGTTACATGGTCATTTGATGCACAATTATACCCATACATCTGGTTATTTTTGCTCCTGGAATGCTTTTGAGCAAGAGGTAGAGCTCAATTTTATGATTCACTGTCATTTTTTATTTGTAGCTAGTATTCCACTTATGACTACTTATGCCTAGGCTATCCATGTGGGTTTATGTCTTGGTGGATGCTTTTGGGTTCGGTTGCAGTATGGCAAACATTTGGGCTTGATAAGACTTGCATTTGAGGACTTTTGTGGAGTAGTTGGACATTGATTTAGCTTTTTCTATTATGAACTTGGATGCTACTTGGCCTTATGCTCCGATGTTATGGATCCCTAGATGTTTAATTAATGCAGACATGTATTGAGCAGAGTTGCTTCATTGTCTTGGCAAAGTTTTATTGAGCTTTGTATGCTCATTGGTGCTTGGATTTATTGCGGGTTATTTGGTCGATTAGTGGACTTTACAGTGCTTGGGATGCAGTTATGGCTTTCTTGCTTCTTTGTTGCCTAGCCTCAATGCTAGTTGGTGGGCTCTTGTTGCCCGTGCATGTTAGAGAGTAGATGCTATACATGCTTACCCGGCTATGCATTTTGCCTACTGTCTTGTACCTTACAGACCCGCTTATTTGGATGTTGTTGTACATACGTTTGGGCTTCTCCTAGATCTTGACTCTTGCAGGATGCTTTGCCACTTGTCGGTCTTTACTTGACTTGGATGTTTCTAGGTGACATGATGTACTGCAGAGCTATGTGCGTTGGTTATGTCATGTAGTTAGCTACGACTCTTCTTCATGTGGGATCTTTTGCATCCTTGGTTGATACCTTTATGTCCTTCCGTCCATTGAGGTTTCATGAGTCTTTGTAGCATGCTTCTACCATTGATGTACTTGTAGATGATTGTCTTTATGAGCAGGTTCCCTTTGTTGGGACAGCCCTCAACTCCTTGAGCTCTGTGGATGTTATGGATAGCCCTATTCATGATGACTTGGATTCCTTGTCGTCTTCTACAGGTTCTTCAGTTACAGATGTTGTATGCTTCCATTGTGGAAAGTTTGGGCATGTTAAAAGAAAATGTTTTAGATGGATTAGAGAGAAACAGAGATAGAGACAAACCCAACATGAGCAGAGAGTCAACGATGCAGCAGGTGTTACCACTCTTTCTAGTGGTGAGGTACATGTGGTTACCCATGATGATGCAGTAGAGCATGTACACTTGTCATCTTGTTTCCCTACAACTTACTTGCTCAGTGATTAGGCCTATGCCGTTGATTGGCTTTTGGACTCTATGGCATCTTGTCATGTTACCCCTCATAGAGCATGGTTCTCTTCTTATAGGGAGGTTGACGGATGTATTGATTTGGGCCTTGAGTAGACTTATGCTATTGTTGGTACCGTGGCATACACCTAGCTTTGCCTAATGGGACTTCTCTTATGCTCAAGGATGTTCTACATGTTTCTATGCTTAGTAAGAGCTTGATTTCTATTAGTCAGTTGCATGATGCAGGCTACTCTGTTTCTCTTCAGGATAGGTCATGGAAGATTTATCGTGGTTGCTTGGTTTTGGCCAGAGGTTCTAGAGTTGGTTCTCATTACCCATTGCATGTCTCTCATGTGGGAGATTCTATGGTTGCAATTATCCGGATACCACATGCATTGTTATGGTATTATCGCCTAGGCCATATGCACCACAGAGAGATGGAGATCTTGTCTCGTTTAGACTCCATGCTGCCTCCTTTGTCACATGCAGATCTTAATGCTTGCCCTGATTATACTTATGGTCCTTTGTAGAGCCTCTTTGGCTCATGGCGATCGTGAGAGGCATGATCCTCTAGATCTTGTCCATTGTGCAGTATATGGACCTATGCCTTCCGAGTCACTTGGTGGAGCATCGTACTTTATGACCTTCGTGGATCATGCTACCCACCATGTTTGAGCTTTTCCCTTGGTACGGATTGAGGATGACGTAGTTATGCTTGACAGGTTTATGGATTCTACTGGCTACAGGCCTAGTGCTTGCAGATGGATTATGAGAGTCATGCTATCTCTCCTAGCTTTCAGTCCTATTGTCAGCAGTCTGGCATTGATTTCCTATGCCCATGGTATTACAAGATTGCTCATGGCATGTGCTTGACTCTATAGGCAAATGTTGCTTCTATGCTTATCACAGTTGGATTATCTTATGGCTTTTGGACTGAGGCCCAGTCTACTTGTTTAATAGGACGTCGTGTCTGACTTTGGATGGTATTACACCACATGAGGTATGGAGTGGCATGAGATCCTCCTATGATTACTTGAGGATGTTTAGCTGTCAGGCATTTGTATGTATGCCAGATATACCTATGTTACACAGATGTATCCTCCTTGGTTATGGAGATGGTGACTTCCAAGCTTACTAGTTATGGGATTTGGATTCCCAACATGTTATACGCAGCAGTCATGCTGTCTTTTATGAGACGCAGACATCTCTCAAGCCTCTTGATGCGCGTTCAGTGCGCTTTATGGTTGATGCTACAGCCATATGTCAGTATTCCACTTCATTGAGGCCGCATACTATCTTGAGACCTTGTCTCCGAGATGCCACCCTTCTTTTATGATTGACTTCGGAGAGTCTATGTGCTCTCAGCTATCTCTTATGCGCCACGTTGATGCTATGCGCTACTCCGATGCTTATGCATTATAGCCTTGCACTCATGAGTTGTACTTGCTTCATGAGAAGCATTCTTGGACTCCTCCGTTGTATGGAGTTGTGGGATCGCTTGTCTCTTGGATGTCATGGACTTGGGGATGCTTCACTCTTCTACAGAGGTTTCCTATGCTTGTTGCATAGCTTGCTTTCCAATTGGGCATTGGGTGAGATATCATGATTCCTTATCTCGTCTCTTTTCCTTTTTCTTTGTTTTTTCACTCCCTGGCCCATTGGTCTTTTAGTGGGAGGTTGTTGGGGTAAAAGGCCACTCGGCCTACCCATGTACATAGATCACCCATTCTTTATTTATATATAATATGAAATTGTAATAAGGCTGTCATATCATTCTTGACAGCACCTACATTGTGTGTGCTCTTCTCTCCCGCATCTTCCTCTTCTCCTTCTCCACTGCCATTGCATCCCCTTCAGAAATGGAGTGTCTACTCTCTCATTCACACAAAGATTCACAATCAGCTTAGCACATGACAGTTAGAGAGGCTAGCCTATTGCTGCACTAACTTACACATGATGAGGGCTATGATGAGCATGGGTAGTTTGAAGCATGTAAACACTTGATCATAAAATTTTAAATTTTTTTGTTTTAAAATTTGAAGTTTATGCTTTACAATTTAGAATTTAGCATTGACAATCTTATATGCATTGTGCAAGTGAATGTTAATACATTCAAGTTGATGGGCAACACTCTTCTGAGTGTACATTAGGGGGTGGACCTGAAGGAGGAGATGATTTTTGCAAAGCTCTATAGAGAGCTTGAAGCAGCAGATACTTGTGACACTCTTGCAATCAAGGTGCTCGTGGGTGAGGAGTTCGAGTAGGTGGTAGCAAGGGCATGGTCTTTCGGTGCCCTCCAATGGTTTGAGTGGTTTGCAAACATATGTAAGATGAGGCTCAAGTAGCTCACATCCCATGCCTCATGATGACATCCCCCCCTTGCCTACATAGCCACCACTTAGGGAGCCATCATTTGATGATGATGGTAACCTCATTAGTGAGGATGAGTATGAGAGTGTCTCATCATCCGATATCGAGGCATCTTCAGACTCTCTTGATGAGCACTCAAATGGTTCTGATGATGATAGTAATGCCTCATTATAGATTCATAGGTATCTCTCTTTTTTGTATCTACTATCATTGTATCCACATGCATGATGCCACTATGATACATCATCCATGGACCATATATTTACTAAACTGTAGAGTTGTATCGCATGCTGTGCGTAGCCCATGTGATTGTGATGGCCACCCTCATGTATTCATCTTATTTTGTAATGAAATGGCTATTTCCACTTTAAACATGTGTTCTATCATTTAAATTTTAATGATTTATGGGTTTTTTAATCATGTTATTTTTTTCTTACTAATATCATATTGTACCTTATAAAATCACAAGGTACCATTTAGTACCATATTTTATAGTACCATACTTTATTGTACCTGACAACTATGATATCAAGGAAGCCCTCAAGACATCAACTCTATGGTTTCTACATAAATGATAAAATCCATAGGGAATGCATGCATATTGATGGACTCATTCATTGGCCAAAGAATGCAATGGTAGCAATAAAAGAAAATGCATTGGCTAAAACAAGAGGATTGTACAATAGGGTGTGTGTGTGTATTAACAAGATGTCTTAAGAATCCTTGTTTCATACTTAACCCATCATGGTGAGCTCATCAAGGTTGAACAAGCCTTAAATGTTATTGCTTTGGAAGTTAATATACTATTGGCACCCAACTTGCAATTATGGGTGACTAGTCAACCTGGGAGCATTAAAAGTTTTTGACCCTAGATTCCTTAGCTCAAGTACAAGCTCTAACTAGTTGAAGAAGACACTAAATTTGTGAGTGCTCAAGTATCCTTTCCTCTGAAAATCAAAATAACACTAGGGCCACTCAAATAATCAAGTGGTTGTCCATCCTTTTATGGAGAGCTACATACTTTTTCAAACTTTCCATATTCCAAGAATATTCCCATGCATCATTTTAGTTTGTGTTATGCTTTCTATGATAATCTCTCCACTAGATTTGTTGGTTGTTGCCTTGTGTATTAGCCTACCCTTGCTTGCTTCATGTGTATGGTTGCATGATCAATTCCTATATAGGGCATTACTGTGACTCCCAATTTAAGTTCCAATTGTGTTTAATAGCCCTTTGGCTCAAGAACTAGTGTTTAGGCTAATTACCACTCACTTCAGTTGATCAATAGGTTACTTCAATCATTGTACCCAATTCTACAAGCAAAGAAAAGTAAACATTCATTTGCAAGATGTCCTTCACTAGGTATTAGGACTTCATGTATTGTGCAAGTGCCCTCTAAACCCTACATCACTTTAACTTTTAAATGAAGCTTTCCTCTACCAAAAATAATCCTCAACTTCTAGGAATAATATAAAACAATGAAAAAAGAAATTACAATTGCTAAAATAAACACCAAGGTACCATAACAATATCTAGTATTGAGATGATACTCATGATATAAGGAATCTATGGTTGAAATCAAGAAGAAAACAAAACATAGATCAACTTGGCTCTTGATGAGGCCAAGACTCACTCAAGAGAACTCACCACTATGTTGGATGGGCATGAATACACACCTTCATGCTAGGTGGGAGGCCCAGGATGAAAGTACAAATGATATACTAAAGATGTACATAATGCTAAGTGTCCACCTTTTATACTAAACCCTAATTTCTTAAGTTTAGTATAAAGGATTGGCTAAAATTGTTACATTACAAGCCATCCCAACCTAAGAAAGTTTCGTCCTCAAAATTGATGTTACGACAGAGAGCACGAGGATCGAGACACACAATACTTTCTCACAGCACAAAGAGAGAGAGAGAGAGAGAGAGAGAGAGAGAGAGAGAGAGAGAGAGAGTGTGTGTGTGTGTGTGTGTGTGTGTGTGTGTGTGTGTGTGTGCAGAGTAGAGAGGAGAGTGAGCACGATGTTCTTGGGTACAACGACGAGTATACCTCTTTAGGTTTTTAGATAGAGATATATATATATGAAAGTACAAATGTGCTAAGGGTGTGTTCACACCCATGCACATGTAAAAGGCACAATGGCCCTTTATTCCCAACAACCTCCCACCTAAAGGCAATGTGCCTTAAGGGGAGAAAAGAATCACCTAATTCTAGGTATGTACAAAGCTGAAATACATCATTTGTTGGCAATGAGCAGGCAATGAGCAAACCGCTTTGTTGGAAGACCCTTTGTGAGAAAATGTGCAGGATTATCATCTGTATGCCCTTTGACAAGCTCAATACTCTTGCTGTCAAGTACATCTCTAATGAACTGATACTTCACCTGTATGTGCTTCGTCTTTGCATGAAAGATGGGATTCCGTGCTAGCATGATAGCACTCTGACTATCACAATGGAGAACAAGTAACTCTGTAATGCCAAGCTCTCCCACCAGACGTGAAAGCCATAAAGCCTTCTTACATGCCTTAGTGGCTACCACATACTCTACCTCTATAGTTGACAATGCAATAAACTTTTGTAGCCTAGAGATCCAAGAGACTACTCCTCTGTGAAGGTAAACACATACCCAGAAGTGGACTTTTTACAGTCCGCATGACAATCATAGTTTGCATCCGTAAAGCCAACAACAGATGCCTTCTGCTTTCCAAAGCAAATGCACAAATCATTTGTGCCTTTGAGGTATCTCATAATACCTTTCACTGCTTCCCAATGCTTTTTACTAGGGTTTTCCATGTATCTAATAACCACTCCCACTGCAAAGGCAATGTCATGACATGTAGCAACCATAGCATACATCAAACGGCCAATAACTGAAGCATATGGTATCTTGGCCATTTCAGCCTTGTCATAATTCGATGTAGGGTTGTCCTCTACACTAAGTTTCACATATGGAGGCAATGGAACCCCAATTGTTTCCCCCCCTCCATATTGAAATGCTGCAAAACTTTGGAGATATACTCCTATTGAGATAGATAGAGTAATCCTTTTGACCTATCTCTCAGTATTCGCATGCCAAGAATGTGATTTGCATCACCAAGATCCTTCATGTCAAAGCTGTCATGAAGACTTTGCTTCAGTGAATCCAAGGCATGAGTATTGTTGCCAGCAAGCAGCATGTCATCAACATACAAAACCAAGATAATTAGGCTGCCATCTGTGGCCTTCTTGGTGTACAAGCAGTGATCCACTTGACTTCTGTGAAAACCTTGAGACTGCATAAATGTATCAAACTTATGATACCATTCTCTTGGTGCTTGTTTCAACCCATACAAACTCCTTTTGAGTTTACATACCATCTTCTCTTTCCCTTTTGCCACAAACCCTTCAGGTTGTTGGATATATATGTCTTCATGCAGATCACCATGTAAGATCTCAGTGTAGTCATCTTGACTACATGAGAGAAGATCTCATCAAAATCACCTCCATGTTCCTGCTTGTACCCCTTCGCAACTAATCTTGTTGTGTACTTCAAAAGTGACCTTCACCATTTGTATGGAAGTGTTTTCTGTCCTTTAGGCAACTGCACCAAGTTCCAAGTGCCATTTCTCTCAAGAGATTCCATCTCTGACAACATGGCTTTATACCATTTCTTGCTATCGTGTTTGTCCATTGCTTCCTTGAAGCAAGACGGTTCACCACAGTCTGTCAACATTACATAATCAACCACATTGTTTGCACCAAGAACGAATCTATCAAGTTGTCTAGTAGCCTTAGACAATCTCCTAACCCAATGATCATTGCTTGCTGGCTGTTCCTGCAAATTTTGCAAATTAACATTAACAACTTGTTGTCCTGGTTGTTCCTGCACATCCAATGGCTCATCATTATGGGCAATAGTTGGTTGATCATTTCCAGCATTATTTTTTGCATTTGTAGGTTCATTTACAGCAAGTATTTGCTAATGTACAGCGGGCACATTTTGTTGTCCAAAAGATAGTTCTTCGGAATACAACCCTACGGACCTCCTCAGTCTTTTCGGGTTGTTTATGCATGCGATCTTCTCAAAAGATAACATCATTGCTGCGTACTACTTTCCTTTTCTCGGGATCCCATAATCTATACCCCATTTCACCTTCATCACCATATCCTAGGAAAATACATTTACAAGACTTTGGCTCAACTTTGTTGTGTTTTTCCTTACATATGTGCACAAATGCTTCGCAGCCAAACACTTTCAAGTGTGCATATGAAGATGGCTTACCCGACCATGCTTCTTGGGGAACTCCCCCCTAAATACATGTTTGGTGATCGATTAATTAAGTGTACGACTATCCTAATAGCCTTTGCCCAAAAAACATGCAGTAATGTAGCATGAGACAGCATCGTATGGACCTTTTCCTATATGGTTAGATTCATACGCTCTACTACTCCATTTTGGGGTGGATTATGAGAGGTAGAGAGCTCCCTTTTTATCCCTTTGCTGTCACAAAATGCCAGAAAGGCCTTGGACACATATTTCCCACCATTGCCAAAGCAAAGACACTTAAGTGTCTTATCAATCTAATTCTCAACCAATGCCAATAATTTTTTAAACTTGTCAAGCACTTCATCCTTGCTATGAATTGGGTAAACCCATACCTTTCATGTAGCATCATCCACAAAGGTGACAAAGTATTTCTTTCCCCCTAAAGATAACCATGGCATCTGACATACATCGGAATGTACTAACTCTAGAGGAGAAGATTTCAACGAAAGAGACTTCTTATGAGACGTCTATGCATGTTTACCATAAACGCAATGATCACAATGCTCAAAATCAGCATAACAAAGACAAGGCAAGTAACCCAGACGAGAGAGCACTTTCATTCCAGTTTGACTCATGTGTTCCAACCGGTCATGTCACAGAGAAACACTTGGCTACTCGGTCACAGCAACATCATGATCACTCTAGATACATGGAGAGGATACAAGGTATCACTTTTACAACCTTTGGCAATCACTCTAGATCCCTTACAGATCTTCCATTTCCCATCACCAAAGGTGGTATGAAATCCATTGTCATCTAGCTGCCCTGTGCTAATCAAGCTCTTCTTGAGCTAAGGTACATGCCATACATGCTGAAGTGTGAAGACAAAACCATACCAAAACTGCAACTACACAATACTTGCAATGTCACATGCATAGTTGTCCCCAAGATGGACAACACCATGTCGACCCCCTGTATAGTCAGAAAACCACTCAGGATGAGGGGTGATGTGAAATGAAGCACCTAAATATAGAATCCAAATATACATGTCATCATCTGTATCTACAAGTAAATCATGTGTACTAAAGTTTGAAGAGACAAAGAGTACGTCATTCCCACTATCATTGTCATGAATGGCTACATTCACCTCTTCAATTTTGATGACTCTCTTTCTTCTCTTCCTTGCTATCATTTGTCTTCCTGCCCTTTCCTTTCTCTTTCTTCCATTTGTAGCAGTCACGTTTAAAGTGACCCTTCTTGCCACAATGATGGCATTCAACATCCTTACCACGTGATTTACTGTGTCCCTTGCTATTAGATTTGCCTTTCTAATGTGGTCTACCTCTAGTATGCAAAGCACTAGAAGACTTATTGGATGCATTGTTCTTTCGATTCATTTCTTCCATGAGTAGAGCACTCTCTACATCAGCATACAAAAGGATCGCATTAGAATTCCTCATAGCACTCCTGAATGTATCCCAACTCTCGGTAGAGTGCAAAGTAAGAACGTAGCCTTAAATTCTTCATCAATCAAGAACTTCAAGACAACCAACTGGCTGAAAATGGAGTTAAACTCACTCAAGTGAGTAGACATTGTTGTACCCTCTTTCATACGCAAATCCATAAGCTTTTTCAACCAATAAACTTTGCTTGCGGCAATCTTCTGGGCATACAGTTCTTCTAGTCGAGTCCAAATAGCATAGGCAGAATCCATACCTTCAATGTTAAATAGCAAGGCATCAGAAATTGATAGTTCGATGGTTGACATGCAAGCTCATTTAACTCATCCCAATCTTCTTGTTCCATGTCTGTGGGCTTTGCACCTTTGGTCTTAATCGACTTTGCTTGCTTCTTCTGCACAACAGGATATCATAGCACTGTTTTTGCCAAATTGCAAAGTTACGTGCTCCTTCAAGCTTCTTAATGTGCATGAGATTACTACTGTCACTGCTGCTAACCATGATTTTCAGCCCAAATGTGACTAAAAAATTCAGCAAATGTAGGCCCAAACTGCGCACAAGTGACCAAGGTACAAGCAAGTACCAACCAGCAATAAATGACCACGTAAAAGCAGAAACTTCAGACTTGTAAATAATTTTTTAGAAGCACTAAACCTTGTGCTACATCACTCCACAATTGATTACAGCTATTCCAAGGACAAATACATCACCTTACATGAGAAGTCCCAAATTTTAGCTGCAATTTCTGTTGCACATGCACCCACGGGCACAAAATTTGACATGCACGGTCAAAAGCCCCCAAATTTTTGTGCTCAAAGCATGAACCATACATTTGCACTATCTTTGACATGCATAGAACATGCCAATTTTGCCAAAATAGAGCAATTTTAGCAAAACGCTCAAATTTTTTGAAGTGCTAGGTGTCCAAATTGCATGGAATTAAACTCGCATGTACATTAAATGACCAAATGGCACACAAATCTTTTCTAAACAGCAAAAGCACCAAATTACACGAGGTCCAATGTGCATCAATGTCAAGAAATTGGATAAATTTCAGCCCAATTCTTACATGTACATGAAAAGCCCCAAATGTCAGAATCCAAATGTCAGAAATCCCTACAATTTCTGAGACAAATATCACTTTGTGTCTTACTTGCATCAAATTTGGACAAATCCCCAAATCTCTCGAGTTCGGTGTGCACAAATTTCAATGAAATTGAAAATTTTTCACTAAAATGTGAAAAGCCCCAAAATTCCCAAGCAAATGTGCACCAATTTTGCAATTTCTAAGTCAAATTGTCGTTATGCATTAAGATCCCCAAATACTAGAAAAGCCTCAAATTTTCAGGTCAAAATTGCACATTGTGCTTGTGCATATGAATGCCAGACAAAAGGGGACAATAAAAAATTTCAAGGATTTGACAAAAAATGATGAAAAAAGAGTCCGTCCGGTGAGTCTCGGACTCAACGCATTGACCCGTCAGCATGTGTCATCAGCTCGCTTCGTCCGATTGCAGTGCCGTCCATCCCATCTAGCACTTGCAACCCGTTGACTGGTCGTCACGCAGTCGACAGTCGCATGTCGAGTGTCCATGCCTGCACCTGGTCAGTGCCTAATCAGATGCCCTATCGTGCCCCTGTCATGCAGCTACAAGTTGTGCCCCTATCTCCCTGTGCCACGACCGCTGCCCTATCAACCTACAGCAACTGTCGCCTACTCTCTAACAGCCCACCTTCTATAGGCCACGAGCTCACGACTTGCCTACTAGCCTTCGATTGTTTCTTGCAGCATGTGGCCTGAGCCTACTAGTCGCCTCAACCACGTCTCCTACTGCTTGCGACCTATTTCATCTCAAGAAGCGTGCACTCCTTGCGTGCTTTGATACCATTTTGTTACAACAAAGGGCACGAGGATCGAGACAAGCAATGCTTTCTCACAATAGAGAGAGAGAGAGAGAGAGAGAGAGAGAGAGAGTGTGTGTGTGTGTGTGTGTGTGTGTGTGTGTGCAAAGTAGAGAGAAGAGTGAGCACAATGTTCTTGGGTACAACGACGAGTGTATCTCTTTAGGTTTTTAGATAGATATATATATATGAAAGTACAAATGTGCTAAGGGTGTGTTCACACCCGTGCACATGTAAAAGACATGATGGCCCTTTATTCCCAACAATTGAAATGAAATGTAGTGTACAATGAGAGCTCATGTTGAAAGAGACTCTTATTATATATGTCCTTAACTAAAAATCATCCATAGAAGAGTGAAGAAGTCCAATGAAGAAAGCACAATTAGAGATATGAATATCTTGTGCGTAGTAGAGAACAAGGCTACCTTGGAAAAATGTTCATAACTTTTAATAAACAAATCTGTTTTGGGCATATGATGTAGAATCATAAAATAGACATTATAAAGCATTTATGCATTACATGAAACCTAAAGTTTAATGGAACTACGTGTAACGTGTCCGCTTGACCACTTGTGGGGCATGTCTTAGCAGCCCATCGGGAGGGGAGTCTAGAAAACACCACCTGGCACTCGCAAGGAATGTCATAGGGTTTGCGATCTAGGTCTTTCGGAGTCTGCCCCGAAGCGGAAGTATCCGGCCATTCCCACTTAGGACCAACCTGAAGTCAGGGTTTCTTTCCTATCAGCCAAGTCTCTAGGAAGTAGCTAGCGTCGAGCTCCAGATGACCCACTTTGAGTAGGAACAACAAAGTCGAAACAGATTTATGCTGCACTTGGTTCATAGAAAATGGGAAACGAGAGGGATGCACCGCTCAACCTCTTTGCCCGTAGGGCATAGTCCCATTCCGGTCCCCTAAAACGGCATGAATCAAGTTCTAACTTAACAATACCTAAAGTCATCCGACGGTAAATCCTTGTGAGAAGCCTCCCAGTTCTTTGGGACCACCCAACTGTAGGACGGACCCGTCGAGGGATTCTGTCCACCTGCTTCCCTTGATATCTTTAGTTGTCTAATTAGGTCCTACCACATTTATGTGTGACATTAAAATTAGCTTCATTAATTAAGCCTTTTAGGGCACAAAGTTTGTTCACGTAATTTACAACACATACACAAAAACAAAACAAGCAGTCCTTTTATCAAACAAGTTCCTTAACTTATCTTTAAGTTAATCTTTGTCTCCTGCCCATACAGGAGAATTATGTATCCCTTCTGTCCAATAGAAGTACCCGGTCCAAGTCTCATGGCACCGAAATTTCCATCCTTTATCTAGAATAGGATCTTCTAACGTCCTCGACATTGGGCTCACGGGGATCTCCAACTCCATTCTAGACAGGCAAGGGATGTCCAGAGCTCCACCTGACCCACAAGCATTCTAGGAGTGAGATGCCATTTTCGTGGTTGGCCTTTTCACCACTCGACCATTGGCCTATGAATCGAGCAGTGCCCTCTTGGGATAATCCGCGATGTAATCTTGGAGATGATCCACACTTGCAAAATATCCTTTCTTAATTAATCCAATTAAAATTCAAGCACAATCAAAGCAATTAGCCCTAATATCATATTCTAGAAAAACATTCCTTTATTCCCATGGCAACTTATCATTACAGACCCCTCCATGCATTTGCCATCAACACAAGCCTTGGAATATTTATCCAAATCACAATGCAACAATCCCTTGATTGAAGGAAAAACATTTAGGGTGTTGTTCAATCAACCAACAAAACTAATTGTATTTTCCCCAAACAATACAATAATAGATGCGACAATAATTCCATCGCATTTTCACTCTCCCCCTTGGGGCCAAAGAGTAGAATTTACTTAATATTCCCTTATTTAGCCTAAGGCATATGCTAAAGGTTCCAATACTATACATGACGTAAGTCCTATCATTCCAATGCAAATTAATCAATCTAGCAAGAGCATTTATGCCTCTTTTCTAAGTGACAATTATCTTTTAGCATTTCCCTATTATGCAACATTTTTTCTTGGCTTTATCTTCCTTTCTCCTAAGGCAAGGAGTTGCATGTCATCGATGTAAAGTTTACATAATCTCTCCCATGTATGTACCGTGTATATGCGTTTACAAACTTTAAACAATATTATCCTCGATGTAAAGTTTACATAATCTCTCCCATGTATGTACCATGTATATGCATTTGCAAACTTTAAACAATATTATCCTCGGTAAAGATTAATCAAAGACTCATTGATGCTCAATACTTTAGTGTCCCATATGTTGCTTATGCTATGCATGGATTCATCACATAGCAAATAGGTGCAATTTAACTCCCTTTGATACAAGCACTTCACAAACTTTATCTTTGAATATTTGAGATGCGATTTATCCTTTTCAATGACCTATTCTAGCACCATAATGTACGGAGCCTAATGCATCTCTTGCGAGTATTAAAACAAGCATCTATTAATTTGAAAATACATTACTTACGACCGGTACCACAATTGGATTGCTAGTGATGCCTTCGCCCGAAGCTCTGTTGTTGGTTGTAGGATTGTCATCCGCACGCAACATTCCTTGCTTGGAGGCTATCGTCCACAAGTAGACTCAAGAGATTAAGAAGGTGGAATACATTCGAGATGGGAGAGTGAAAGAGAAGATGGTTAAATCGAGGATCGAGATAGAAGGAAATTGTGCAGCCTCTCGGGGTAACTCTTCTCTCTCTCTCTCTCTCTCTCTCTCTCTCTCTCTCTCTCTCTCTCTCTCTCTCTCTCTCTCTCTCTCTCTCTCTCATAATCTCTTGGAGGAGTATACTCTATCTCTCCCTCTCTCTTGCAGCCTTTCGGGTTCTCCTTATGCTCCCTTGTGCCTCCCCATGCCTCATATTTATAATGAATTAGAGAGGAGGGGATAAGTCTGAGAACAAGAGTGGAGGGGCTCTTAGAAGACTCAGTGATCTGATGTTCAAATCATAAATCTAATGGTTGCATTGGCTCCGAAAGGGGGGTAAAACCTCCAAGACACTTGATTAGAAAGCTCTTAGTTCACTCCTTCTTCTTTTCTCTGTTCGAAGTGATGTCTACTGCCTGTAGACTGCGATCGCGGCGCAATTTCGCAAATCACTTTTCTTTATTTTTATTTTTATAAATTCTCCAAAACTAACTAAAACATCACTTGTCTTTTCTTTTAAATGACTTTTAGTTCTATATTTTTAGGATAATATCTAAAATATAATAGTTTTTTTCTTTTTTCCCCAAGAATCTAATATTTTTGGACCATTCAAACTATACACCTTAATTCTAGTGATTAATATGGCTCATAAGTCCCGTTCACATTGTACTTTTCATGAAGGGTGGCTACGGTCCTTATCAATCTGAGAAAAATGTCAGATTTATGACTCTTTTTTTAAAAATATATTTTTAATTGAATGAAAATTATTAGCTATTAATGCTAGTCAGTTTTTACCTTAGTTAGTCTTTAGTTAGTAATCTTACTAACTTATTAATTGACTAACTAACTTTCGAGCTAACCAACTAACTTTTATTGCGTGGAAATATTACACTACAACAATTTATTGCAAAAATTGAATATAGAAAGAAATCCTATGTAAAGAACTCAAGTATCTTTCTACAAAAACCAAGGAAAAGAGTCTACATATAAAGATGGTCATCATGTTAACTCTTCCATAGGTAGTCCATGCCATTTGATGAGGTGCTCGAATAAGGTTTGATTCCTTAAAACCTTTTCTCTCTTGCCAATGGTTCTCTCAAGTCAATTCTCTCCATCCATCCTCATCAATAGGAGGTAACTCTTCAAGGACTTGGATTTCAAGACCCACATACTTCTTCACTTGAGAAACATGAAAGACATCATGTATACATGTGGAAGAAGACAATTTGAGTTGATAAGCAAGATCGCCAACTCTCTTAATGAATTGATAAGGACCATAACTTCTAGGAAACTTGTTGTGATCTTAATTCAATCTTTGCTAATATTTTAGCATCCTTCAATTCATCCAAGAGGTCATCAATCAGTGGAATAGGATATCTATTCTTGATTATGCTTTTGTTTATGTCTCTATAATCGGTGCATATATGGAAAGAACCAACCTTCTTCTTCACAAGTAGTACGGAGAAGCAAAAGGAGATTAACTTGCTTGTATAAAACCCATTTCCAACAACTCTTTGACTTGTTTCTCCACTTCTCTCTTACGCTTGGATAAACTATAGGGTAGTTTGTTGATGGGTTTATTGTTAGGAGCCAAGTCAATTGGATGATCCAATTCTCTCTTAGAATGTAAAAAGTATGCGGATGAAATATGTTCTCCTATTCTTCCAAGAGTTTAATTAAGCAAGGATCCATCTCTTTTTAAAAAGAGGGTTGTTGATTTTCATCCATTTTAGAAAGAAAAGAGTGAATATATAAGGCATAGCATTTATCTCCCTCTTGAGCTTTTTGAGGATCATCAACTCAGTTTGTCTCTTCTCAATGCTGTCGAGAATGTCTTGCTATCCATTCATAAAAAACTCCATTTGCATGTGCTTAAGGTCCATAGAAAACTTTCCGAGCATTCTTAGCCAATCATAGCCAAGAACAATATCAATAGGACTCGTCTCAACTGCTATGAGATCAACCATAGTAGTACAAGATAGTGATAAAACAATGGGAGTGTGTAGGCATACTTGTTTGCTAATTTTATATTCTCCATTGGCCACATGGCTACTTGTACTCTTAAAGAAAAGTCCATCTCTTGAGCAAACCATCAAGGGAAAAGTCCATTTCCTTGAGGATACAACTTTAGACTACCAAGAGATTTGGTGTCGATGTCTATTGTTCGTATTAATAAGAATGCGAGAAATTTTGCCATTGATAGATCCTTTGAGCCTTAATGTATTCTCCTAGAATTGGTCCATGAATCATAGGAAATGGAGTATGTCATTGCAAAATGAATATATTTCAATGAATAATCTAAATAGAAACCACGTAGATCAAATGTGAATCCATCCGTCGGGTCATAATACTCATCATAAGTGTCATGTTCAATATCATTTGTCTAGTCACAAGTGGGTGTTGCTTCAACTTGAAGTGAATTCCCTTCCTTTGGCTCTTCATCCAAATCCTCCACAATGATTTTTCTTACCTTGCATTCTTTGCATTGCACTTGTCCTTATGATCTAGAAGACCATTTCTCACTGCCTTGATACATAAACCTTTAGAATGCATGCACCTTAACTTATGACCAGATAGATATTTTCTTTGAGAATTATTGAATGAAGCTTTGGCCATAAAATTAGCCCATTTTGAAGTCATTATTTCCTTCAGCATTATGTCTAAATTTTGTACCTTGTTTTTTATGCATAAGCAATACAAAAAATAGGTATCTCATTGAATGTAGTAGAAGTTCTTCCCTCTTACTTATAGCCATTACTTTGCTGGCTGAAATAATTCCTTGTTTTAAAGGAATGATGTGATTTAGAGACACCCCCCTATTTTGAGCTGAAATTTTGACATTTTCCTCCCATATTTTTGGCTATATCTCTAAGCCAACTAGATCGTCTCATGAATAATAGTGGGCTGCATAGCTCCTACCTTTCATGAGAGTACTAAATCAAGCCCAAAATATATTTGTTGACTTTGGAAGAGTTTGAAATCCCCTCAACATACATGGACATATTTAGAAAAAGATTTGAATAGTCTCTTATGATGGAACCTCTTTGTTGCAAGCCATATCATTTGTGTTGCAACTTCTCCTTTCCAATGGGATGGATGAGTACTTCAAACATAACATAGTTGAATGAATTTTAACTTGGAAATATATGTCCAATCTTTTTCACAGATCTCCACCGTGTGTGGATATACCCTTCCAAGTCTAGGGATGCATAACAAATATTATCATTCCTAGGGTAGAGGGTGATATATATATTTCTAATTTGTTGATCCATTCCTCCAAATTAGTTGGTCAAGGATTATCTAGCTTAGAGTTGGTAATGAGGATCTTGTCTTTATACTCTTTGTCATAAGAATTCCATCCACCATAATGAGGTTGTCCAAATGGGTGTTGCCCATTGAAAGTATTTCCATAAAAATGTTTTCCATAGGAATTTGGATCAAAAGAATGATGACCATGAGAATTATTGTTTTCATGTCTTCTTTCTCTATCTTCATCATTTGCTTTTGGATTTTGGAATAAACTAAAGACAACAGATTAACATGTTGATCTTTTGAGAGAGAGTCCCCAACAGTTAAAATACTTTGGTCTTCTATAAACATGGTAGATACCTTGAACTGGAAGATTCCATTTTCTCCATAGATTTGAGATGCACCAATTTCTGGCAAGATCCACTTTGAACTTGGTTGAGCTTCATCAACAATGATGGTAGAGTTACCCAGCAACTTGTACCGCTCTAAGAGATGCTTGAATGTAGAGGAAAACGCATTCCCAACTTGCTTGGAAGCCATTGAAAGGGTTTACCAGACTAGAAGGACAGAAGTGCTCAAAACAACAACACGGCCACACAAAGCCTCAATGCCTCACAATGAGCTATGCCTCGTAATGTCACTTACTGCCTCACTTCACTCAAGTAAAGGAATGAAACTCTGCTCTGATACCAACTCACCAAAGTACACAGCAGAAGTAGCACAAACAGATGAAAACACAGTATAAACGGGCGATGAGTATAGACGAGCGATACAAGGTAAAGCCAGTATGCAGTGATAGAGATAAAGAGTCAAGGCGAAAACTGAGAAGACTTGGTGTTGCTTGGAACTTTCTCTCTGGATATGTATTCCTTGTTGTGTTATGTTACAATGAGTTACAATGAGAGCCTTATATAGGCAAACTGAGAGAGGCAAAAACCTTTTCCCGCTAAAGAGTGGAGCGGAGAGAATCTAATAAAGCTACATTAATGCCTTTAGGTGGGAACAAAGAAATAGGCTTTGTAAAAAGGAAAAGGAATATTGTACAACATGTCTGAGAGCCTTGTCAGGGTGGTTTTCAAGAAAGTAAATCCGCCACAATATTTTGGATTCCCAGCACATGCTCGAATGAGACATCCAAATCATCAAAGAATAGTGACCACTGAAGGAGCCTTTTATTCCCTATTTCATTTGGTGCCTTTTTAGTTAAGTATCCTGGTACATGCTTTAAATCTATTCTGATGGTGAAAGGAACAAATTTCACAAAGAACCTAAAAGCTTTAATGGCTTTAATCATGGCAAGGATGGATAATTCTTTTGGGTAGGTGACAAAATCCCGGAAGCATATCTGCATGGGTACAATATAGTAGGTTCTTGTTCTTCTTCACAAAGACAAGCTCCCCAGCCGGAGTTAGATGCATCCATATATAGGATAAGCGAATGACCAGAGGACAATCTTAAAGGGGGAAGATTGCTAATTAGATGTTTAATATGCTGTACAGCCAAAGTGTGGATGTGTTTCCATTGAAACTTCTCTCTCCTCAATAGGGGATATAGGTCCTTTGTATATGTGGCAATGTTGGGTGCAGATGAATTTACCCAATTTAGGCAACCTAGAAATTGTTGCAATTGTTTTACTGAGGTTAAGCTATCTGGCATATCCACAAGTTTTTTCAGGACATGGTCTTGAAGTTTGATTTGTCCCTGAGAGATTTCAATACCAAGAAAATCAATTGAAGGTTGGAACATGAGGGACTTGGTTGGTGATAGAACCATTTTGGCGGCTTCAACTACAGTGGCAACCTGGGATAAATGATCTAGATGATCTTGAATAGTTTCTGAAAACACTAGAATATCATCTATGTATGTTAAACAAAAAGGAAAATTGCCAAAGATTGCATCTGTCCACTCTTGAAATTTAGTGGGTGCAACCTTGATGCCGAAGGAAAGAACTGTCCATGGGGGACACAGAAAGCTGTTTTATACCTATCTTCCTTTTTTAATGGCAATTTCCAAAAGTCGGATTTAAGGTCAAACTTGCTAAAAACATTAGCCTTTTTGATTCGTTTTAGCCGTAGATCCTTTAGAGGGATAGGGTAACCATGACCTATGAGATATTTGTTTAGAGGTTTGTAATTGATGACCATTCTCTTCTTGCCACGTTTCTGCTCCGAATGCTTGTTGATATAGAATTCCTGACAAGCCCAAGGGGAAGTTGTAGGTTCAATCAACCCTTTTTCCAGTAAGGATTGTATCTCTTCTTTGCAAAGCATTAGATCTTCTTCTTTCATGCCTTGGTGAACAGCTTTTGTGGGTATAGCATTTGGATGAATAGGTAGAGAGATAGCATATTTTTGTCTTTTTTCTTTATACATCATGGGGTCCTCATGCATGAACTGCTGAAGTCTGTTCTTCATGTTTGTGATTTGATCTTCATGCTTTTTCATCTATTGCTTTATCCAAAATTCTTTGGCAACTGTTTTGCCTTGTCCGGTAGTCTCAGTGATTGAGTAGATTGTTCTACCAATCTGAGGGAGTAGAGGAAGTTCTGCCTTTCTGTTCTTATAGGTGATGCCAAATTTAGTTGACCAGAAGGTGTATGGAACAAGATGTTGTAGGATATTGGTGCCAATCAAAAGGTCATACCTCATTTGTCGCATGAGATGGATTTCAATGGGTACTTTGATTTTGTCAAACTGAAGATATGCCTATGTAACATGTATAAGAGTAATCTTCTTATTATTGGAGAGCTCTACTATAATAGGTGTAGTGGCTTTTATACACTTTTTGGGGAAGAGCTCGAAGGGGGCAATGGTAAGACTTGATCTTGTGTCAAGAAAAGCGTCAACATTCAAAGAGAACTGTGGCATGTTCTTGAGTTGAACACATACCATAGGAATGGGTCCACCGGTATCTAGGGCATTGACTTTGAATGTGCATTCCTTATGTAATCTGATTTGGTTCACTGAAGTTGTAGGAGTAGGCTTTCCTTGAGAAGTAGAAGGTAAGTCTTGTAATTCCTTTAAGATATCAATTGTACCTTCTGCTAGTTCTTTCTGGCTAGAAAGAATTCTCCTGTAAACCTTGCATAATGACCGGACTTCTTGTTGCATTTGAGAAAATGCTTTTAGTATTTCTTCACCCGGTATGCTGAGTAGCAGTGGTTGTTAGTGTCAAGGACTATAACAACTAAGATGCAGTTCTTGGTTGATGCATTCCAGCCTATGTGGTATGAACATGTTTGCTTGATTCTTCGTTTCTGGGGCCAAAGTACCTGGTTTAGGCAAATCATAGGGGTTAGAGAAAACTCTTTTCTTATTTTATCCTTATTCTTTTTGGTTTTGGAAGAGGATGTGTCAGTGTCTAAAGTGTCTGATGATTCAGAGGAATCATACTTCTTTTGTTTTCCTTTTAAATCTTTTGGAAAACCAGATTTGGGGTAGGAACTAAAGGCTGAAGCCATGAATTTTTGTTTCCTATCTCCTGGGAAATAAGACTTGTGAGCATTTACTGGATGAAATCTAGATGGCATGATTGTATCCTCATCTGAAACTTCTGTTGCATCAGAAACAGTGTCTTATGATGGGTCTTCTTCTTGTTCTAGCTCTTCTTCCTTAGCTGTATACCAAGAATTGGAGGAATTTGTTGTAGCAAAAGCTTCTGAGTCACAGGATTCTATCTTAGTAACAGAATCAGTGTCATACTCACTGCCATAAGAGTATTCAGTGTCCAAATAACTGCCATATGAGTAACAACTGTCATAATCAATGTGATGTTGCATCATATTGACTTTGGCGGCATTTGCTTGTTCTTTCTTATTTGGGCATTTGTTAGCCAGACGAGAAGGACTTCCACAAATGAAACATTTCAGTTCCTTTTTCTTTGATTCATTCATATGCTCTTGTTTGTATTGTGCCTTTGCTTTTGATTGTTTGTATGACTTTCTTGAATGCCTTGAACGCCTTGAGTATCTAGGCATTGTATCATCTTGTTTATTGAAAAATGATTTAGCATGAGAATAAGTTCTATGATACCTGGAAGGATGGCAATGTCTGTGATGCCAATGTTTGTACCTTAATACATTATCACAGCTACATTTGTCACATCCGAAATCCATATCAAACTTATATGCTTGCCTGCAGATGGATTGGGGAAACCTTTGGTTCAACTAAGTCATCTTTTGGTGGTGACAAACTTCTTTTACTGTTTGTTCTATGGTTTGAATGATCTGTCCCACACTATTTGTAAAGTCTCTGTTTTCTGTCTTCATTTTTTGTTCTATGGTGAATGATCTGTCCCACACTATTTGGAATGGGCTATGGGAAGGAGCAAACAAGGTGTTCCTTCATGGTGTTGTCATGAGCTCCTAAGCCTTCGTACAAAAGATCTCGCATATAGATTAGATACTCTTTGTACATGCGGGGGTCGCAAAGCTTGGACTTAAAGAATGCTTCACGAGTTTCTAAAATATCATCAAGCTTATCACCTACTAACTCTCCTAGTAGTAATTCAAAAAATATATGTACAGGGTCTGGATCCTGTGCAATGGCGGCTTTTACTTGTGGATGGATAGATGTCCACCAATGCTTGATTCCACCTACAAATTCATGTATGATAGCATTTAGTATATCAATTATGTTGGTTTGTGGTTTGTCAACCATCTTTTGTCCTGCATATGCATACATCATGTAGATTAGCAATTTTATCTCTTCTGGTGTCTTCCCATCAATGGACCAGATAGGAAATGAGCCAACTTTCTTTGGAATGCCAATCTTCTTGTAGAAGTTTTTATGGGATGTTTTAGAAGTAGTTGCATTCAATGAGGCTGTTGGAATGATACGATGATGTGCATTCATCTGTGCTCGGAGAATGCTAGTGGGAGATTTGGACCTGTGAGGATTAATGGGTGTGAATTCTTCCTCAATCACACTATCACCATCTTCATCCGAAGATGTGAGGGTGTAGGCTATTCTTTCCTCAAAATAAGCATGATCTCAAGCATACCATGCAGGTGTTTCTACAGAGGGTAGATCTGGTGGAGTCTGTTGTATACTCTCACCCATGTATCTAGAGTTCAGTCTGTTATGGACATGTCTGGTAAGATCTTCGTCATCCTGTTGTTCAAGGTCTATGCACATGGGCATATTTTCAAGAACTAGATTTTCTTTTCTTACTCTTCTGATTTTTTCCAGGTCAAGGTCAATATCATCAAAAGCTAATTTGTAGTCATACTCTGACCAGTCAGGGAACATGAATTCCAAATATTCTGACAGTTCTAATGCTGTTGAGCCTGGTTGTATTTTCTTTTGGATGAGTGAGGGTTCTTTTGGGGTCTCTGACCATGATCCTATGGGCTGACATTAGATGTCTTGGATTTGCTGCAAGATGTCTTCAAGATAATCTGTATCTTGTAGATTTTCATAACATAGCAAATCACTTTCATCAAGTATAGGTGTTCTAGGACTTTCAGTAGCAGTAGAGGTACCTTCACTTGTAGGTATAATTTCTTTTTCTTTGCCTTTGCTGGAGATATGCATATTCAATGCACTAGTTGCTGGAGAGGAAAAGTGTGATGTCCATCCTTTGTGGAGCCTCTTGTTAGAAAATGTAGACTAGTCTATTGCCATACTTGGTGTGTGTACTATTGCCAAAGAAACACTAGTAGCTAGCTTTACAATAGTACTTTTCTGTATCTGCTGGCATAAGACAAGTAATTGGTTTGCAATCTACTGAAGAGAATCCATCTTATCTATGAGTCCTGAAAGAGCCAAATGTGTCCAGTTGGCTGCCTGTAATTCTAGTGTCCAAGAGTGACCATTTTGAGGACGTAGATAAGGGGCGGCTTTATAATTATTTTCTTCATATTCAAAAGTATAAATGACAATAAGAACAGAGGATGAAGCTTGTTCAATAAGCTTCTTGCAATGTTGACAAACTCCATGTACCACTTGATCATGAGAGCAAGTCTGTGTATGGAATTTGAGAAGGTTTTTTCTTTGTGAGGGAGAAACCTTAAGTTGTGGTTGTACAATGGCCTTTGAATGTTCTGGAGGATTTGGTAATGAATGTTTTTGTGGGAGTAATAATGTTTTTCCTTTTATATTTTGGACTTTGATATCTGCCTACACTTTTTCAAGACATAGCACGACTTGTAAAGCACTGCGATGAATGCCAAAATGGACCAAGGTACATGTTTGCAAGGATAAGATGGAGTTAATCCCAATCATTACAAGGCAACCTTTCAAAAAATGGGCAATTGACTTCATCTGGCCGATTAGTCCCATAGCACAATATTCATAGGCCAAGTACATCATAGTTGCCACGAACTACCTCACAAAGTGGACAGAAGCACAAGCCACTAGAAAGAACGATACTAGAACCACAATTAAGTTCCTTTGGAGCAGGTGATCTCATGATTCAACTGTCCCATTGGGCTAGTTAGTGATCAAGGTACACATTTCATCAATGAAGTGATTGCTCACCTCCTGTCTATCTTTTTTATCATACATAAAAAATCCTTGCCTTACTACTGTCAACCGAATGACCAGGTAGAACTACAAATAAGATCTTAGTAAATGACTTGAGACAAGGGTAGTCTCTATTTTGCATAATGACTAGGACAACAAGCTGATGGGGCAGCCTTATAGGCCTATAAAACAGCTGTAGGACAAACCCCCTTTAGGTTGACCTATGGAACTAAAGCCATTTTACCAATGGATTTCTTTGTCCCTAGCCTAAGAGTAGCCATTCAAGAGCAATGGGATGGGAAGGAGGCATGGACATAATGCCTAATTGAGTTAGAACGCCTATTGGAGACCCGACTTCTAGCTACCCATGCACTGATTTGCAAAAAGGCACAACATAAGAGCTGGTTTGACACGTATGTCAAGCAGCAAAACTTTGATCGAGGTGACCTCGTGTTGTTATACTCAGTGAAAGGCCACAAGCAAAAGATGAAGTTTAGGGGATTAGGGACTTTTTGAGTTCACACCATTAACATAATTAGCCTTGTGGAACTCAAGACCCTCGATGGAGTGGGCATAGGCTTCTTCAATAAGTACTACCCTCCCACACATCCCCTACACAAACCTCCCATGCTAGAGTCCCTTGTGAAAGTTTGAGTTGCCATAATTACCAAAATTGAAGATGAGGATGAAGAAGCAATGAAACCTGCTTAGCTTCTCATAACAATCACCACCCAATGAACACATACCTTCCATGCATTGATCAATGAAGGAGCTAATGTTCTCACGATCATTAGGCTCCAATTGGTTGACCACAACTATAGCACACGAGCACTAAACTTAGTCCTTTTAGGGGCCAATCATACGCACTTTTGGAAAAGTGCAAGGTCACAACCTCTATTGAGGGTCTGAAAACATACCCATAATCTTTTATGTGTTGTCGAACACAAAAGGTGTCAATAAGGAATTGCTACTAGGATGCACCTTTAAAAAACATGCCATTGCAACATCCACTACGAGTCATAGTGTATTCACCTTGCCATTAGCAATGTATGCATCGTGATAGCTTTCAGCAAGGGTAATGCATGGTTCCATCAAAGCCCATGAAACCATCGATAGAGGAATCCACCACCACCAAGACTAAGGAGGGGAGTCATGACTCGTCACAAACCACCAAGCCTCAACATCAGCAACCCATGAAGACAAAACCCAAAACCCATGGACCCAAGTTCAAATGGGTACCTAAACATCAAGGACTACCACCAAGAAGCAACCAAACACAACCTCGCAAGGCTATGAATTCAACCTCAAAACCTAGGAGTCAAAGAGGAGACTATAGGCTATGAATTCAACCTCAAAACCTAGGAGGCAGAGAGGAGACTATAGGCATCCACAAACAGTCAAGCCACATTGGGTCCCCAAGACCTTTTTGCAAGCGTAAGGCTATTATGAGTGCAATATCTAGATATGGGTGCCCAAAACCAAGACTGCCAAAAGTGCGCTACTTGAGCATAACCCTTAACCTTGCCCACACAAGCCCACATGATAGATCAAAAACCGAAATCCCAAGCAACTCAAGCTGCAGAGTCCATAGAACCCAAACATGTTCAAAGTCAGAGACAGAGACAGAGAGTTGGAGTAACAGTGTAGAGTAGTGTGCTCTCTCTCACTTCCATTATCCATTCTCACACATAACTAAAGTGAATAGTACAACCTAAGGTCTCAAGAACCATTCACACCAAAGATTGTTCAGTCTTAAAACACCGACTTATTCAATGTCCACATAGTGTGGTACAGCTAGACATCCTAAGTGTCAGATACAGTCATAACTGAAGACAGATAGATGAGCTAGAAGTCTAACAGTCCCCCTCAAGCTGAAGATAGCATCTGGACACCAAGTAGCTATCTAAAAACACTGAACTTATCTTTACCCAGAGACTTGGTAAAGATATCTGTAACCTGCCCATTAGTCTTCACATGCATGAGATCAACTCTCCTTGCAAGAACCATCTCTCTGATAAAGTGGTAGTATACCTCTATGTGTTCTGTCCTGGCATGGTATATTGGAGTCATAGCCAGGAGCACACTACTCAGATTAACATAACAAGGTCACTGGAGCATCCACCTATATATCCAAATCAGCCATAAGCTTGAGCAGCCATGCAATCTCACATGCTGCCAATACAGCACCCTTGTACTCTGCCTCAGTACTCAATAAAGCAACCATAGGCTGCTTCTTATTGCTCCAACTAATCATGCTGCTACCAAACCTGAAAGCATAGCCACTAGTAGATCTGCGGTCATATGAGCATCCTGCCCAATCTGCACCTGTAGAGGGAGCTCATGCTCAACCGCCAAGACCCATGGATCACTTATTGTTTCAAGCGTTTCAAACGATCTCTAAGGGTTATCTCTCACCTAGCCAACGCGCCATCGATCCTACGAGTGTAGTGAGCTTACATTGATGCCGAAATGAGTTGCCTCCTCTCTCATACACACTGGTAGCTCCACGATCCTAGATGCTAGCTCAAGTATCCTCAAGCCTCCTCCATCTCCAAGCTCCATCCACCATAGCCGCACGCATACGAGAAGAGAAGAGAAGAGAAGAGAAGAGAAGAGAAGAGAAGAAGAGAAGAGGAAATGGTGAAGAGCTTCACCCTCTTGATCCCTCACTCCCACACACTCACTCCCTCACACTCTCACACTCCCTCTCTCAAGAGCACACACAAGCAAGGAGAATAGAAGAAAAGAAGAAGAAGAGAACTCTTGTTAGCCACGCACCAAAAGAATGAACTCTCATTCACTTTTTGAACTTTATATACAAAACCCTAAATTCCCCTGGGCACCCATCCCTTTTTACATGACTGGCCATTGTGGCAAGGTCATTTCTCTATTTCCCTCTTCTAGCCTTATGTCTCTAGCCTGCACCCGTCTAATATTTTACAATTGGCACAGGAGGGAGCCCGGTGCTCTTTTACTAGAGGTTTTAGAGCTTTTTGAGGCGCCTTTCATTTAAAATTGCACTTTTTTGCCCTAGCTTAGCTTTAGAGACTGCCTGCATGTCTTTGCTCTTTTTCCATCTTTTTTTCGTTGTTTTCCTCATTTCTCCGCCATCTTTCTCCACCATCTCGACTTGGAGTTAACATTACCCCCCTCTAAGATGGGTGCCAGTCCCATGGCACTTCTGGCTGCTGTTGGGGAATGGTAGGCAGTTGCCAAATTGTTCGAGTGAGGGTAGGGCCACATGTAGACTCGGGTGCTTGGTGTGCTACCTAAGGGGAGTGTCTATCTTATTGTGTGTGGTGCATCGTGCTCATGCTAGTGGAATGGGGAGGTGGATCCAACCACAAGCAAGCCTGGGTGACGTCCCACACTTGAGGGCCCCATTTGTGCAAAGGGAGGTGCGGTGCAAGTAGCTTAGGGTGACAGGTCTAACCATAGGCGAGTGTTACCTCCCTAGGTATGTCCTGCCCTTAATGGGCCCTAAGCGTGAAGTGGGAGATCAAAAAGGGCTAGGGGGTTAGAAACGGATCCGGCCGACCGAAGCCACTGGGCATGCCTAACTTGAGGATCCCTAGGTGTAGTGATCGTGTTTTATGTGGTGCTAAGTGCTTCTTTAAGTGAGTCATTTTTTCCATGTCCTTGTGTGATGTTCCTCTTTCTTTTCCTTTCATGCTTTTCTTTTTCTTCTTTTGCTTCTCTGTTTCTTTTAAAAAAATAAGTATTACACTAGTAGGATGACAGCCAATGCTTAATTCTCATCATCTGAATTAGTGGAGAAGGGGGTCGAATGGATTTGCTCAAAAATTGCCATCTCTGTATGTATCCTTTAAGATTCATGCGACGTGGAGTGAAGTGGTGGAGAGGAAGGGATGATTACATCTGGTGAACTGGCTATCATTAATGTCTTCCAAGAGAGCTAGACAAAAAGAAGGGAGGAGGCTAGCTGATGGACCTAAAAACGGGACGCCACTGGCTCATGCACTAGCCGGGCCTCGTCACTACGCACAAGACAACCCCTCGGCCTCGCGGCCAGGAGCGTCTATCAAAATCTCTGCCTTCCTAAACATTGCGTTTGTAATACGTTGTAGTCCAACTGATCCTAACCCAATATTACTCCTCAGAGGGAGTCCCTTTTACATAGCCAAAAGGCTCGAATCACATACACATGGGGTTCCTCCTATGACTGAATGCCGTCAACCCTCTGCGACTCTCCTATACCTTAGGGATTGGTCCCTTGATGCGTCGCTCAACATCTAAACATTTCGCACAAAAGTCGCTCAAGGTACCAAATAAGCGTGTCCAGTAATGTACCATTGTCCTTACTTCTCTTTCCCCTAGACCCCACGACTAGCCTACAACATGGGTACCTCACTGCCTCTCATCGTAGGTCAGGTTCCAATAAACCAATTGCAATGCATGTCCAGGAGCTGGTTCGCTGATATTTTTTTTAAATTCTTTTCATGCTCTATGCATTTGGTGGATGCTTAGTGCTCAAACATTTAGCAAAATAGTATCGTGTACAAGTGCAAAACCATTCTTTTAATGGTTTCCAACTACCGTTCGTGCTTCGTTGCATGGGCCTAGCACCGAGGTAATCCTCGCGCTACTAAGCTCTTAATTTTAATTATCATCCGTCCTAAATGCTATGCATAAAAATAAAAAACTTTTCCATCATCTCACACGGCATTTAGACATATTTCAACTCCTCTACCCTTCTCCGTTTAAATATTGCATCGTTGGATAGATTTATAGGGTATTTTACCATCATTTTCTGTGGAAAAAAACGGAAAAAGACACACTAGAACAAGAAGGTGGGGTTGAACTGAGGCAAATCCTCATGCTTCATTCCCCACAACCATTCACAAACATTGCTCTTATTTATCCTTATTTTTCAAAACCCAAAATATATTTTTCCCCTATTTTTAGGGTTTTTTCACCCTTTTCTTGTATTTTTCTTATTTTTTGCATTATTTAATTACTAAAAATTCAAAATAGGTTATGGGATGTGGCCCTTAGTTTCTTCTTGCAAAAAAATGAAAGTTTAGTTGGTGTTCCTATTTACTTTCCCATTTTTATGCCAAAAAACCATCATTTTTCCTTGATTTTTCATGTTTTACGTGTTTTAATGTATTATTTTGAACCACAAGATGCATATTTTTCTGATTTTCTGATTATGACCAGCAAGAAATCATGAAAAACAGCAACATACACAATTTTTAGCCCACATGAATAACATTTTATCAATCCAAAGCCATAAAATCTCAAATTTCCTTTGAAAATTTTGAATTACCGCTTATTTGCGTGTTTCGGGTTCCATGTCCATGGCTGCAAATCTGAAAATCAGCAGCACTTCATGTCCAGCACAATCACCAATCACCATTTCCAGCCCGTGGAGCAATCCGATCCATGCCGGACAAGCCTCCACCATTCTTTCTTATTCCTTCTTCTTCCCACATGAACTTGCCTTTAAAAGAGAGAGAGGGAGGAGAGATAAAGACTGAAATCAGAGATCTTCAAAGAGAGCATCATTTGACGGGCGAAGGGCGGCGAAATGATAGGCATCCAGGAGGGAATGAGGGGCAATGATGATTGACAGGGGTTGTTTGCAGGCTGCCTGCTTGATCATCAAGCATGATGGCGCATTTTTCGGACGTGATGGCGCCTTCATCATCTTCTTTCTCTCACCACAATTTTGCATGTTTCATTTCATGTGACTTTTAATCTTGGGCTCCCAAAAGTCACTTATTCTTTTGGGCCAAATTTTGTCCACCCCTTCGCATCTTGACCGGTTTCTTGGCCATTTTCCCGTCCGGACTCGGAATCGAGCTCTAAAAAATCCTGGGCGTCCGGCTTAGCATCCCGCATTGGCCAGTAGCTCGTGTCAACCTGCACGACTGTCTGAAAAATTATGAAAAATCAACAAGTGTCGCTCGGGCACCTTTAAAGCACTTTGACGCTTAAAATCGTCCTAGATCGAGCTGCCGCCTTTGACATTGAATATTTTTCCCTTGATATTCATAATTTTTAGCTATTTTTAAGCACTTCCCGACACCAAAATTCCGCTCTCATTGGCGACCATGGGATAGGGCGACTCAGCCCGTCGAATCCACGAACATATCTCCACATAAACAACCAAAGAAGCATCAAACTGATACAAAACAATTATATAATAAAACTCAGCACAATGCTTCCCCTACCCCTGGACAGAACCAAGGCATGACATCCACAAGGAGTAGGCCTAGCATCATCTAATAGAATATCCGAAGCAAGTCACTAACCAATTGTTCTAACACAGCCAAACTAAAAAAACCTATCAAAGAGGTTGCCCTAAGTGGTAGTCTGCGCTACATACCAACTAAAAACAACACCACTAGGAGCTCCTGCAAGGCGAGGACTCCTATAGCCTGATCAAAGAGTATTTTCTTTCAGTACATGTCTTCTTTTAGGGTTTGTATTGGATGAACATACTTGGGCATGTAAAAAGGAGGGAGTTGAGCGTAGTGACCCAACGAGAACAGGGCATCGGCCTCAGGACCTGTCTCAGCACCCAAGAACCTACCAAGCCCTCGCAAGGCGACACTTAATCATTTTCTAATGCTCACTTTTATTTTCGCTCCAACCTTCCTTGTTTTGGTATTATTTTTCCAGCAAGAAGCCACCCCTAGGAAGACAAGGTATTGGCCCCAGGTCTGACTCGTCCCCAGGAACCTACCAAGCCCTCGCAAGGCAATGATCAACTGCTTATATATTTTCATTCCTTTTCTTTTCTTAGGATAGGGGTTAGAACCCCTTTTTACACACCTCCGTATTTATATTCATCTTAACGGACGTACAGGGTTCCTTGGCATCATTATGATTATCTTCTGGCAGGCTTCTCTAACTGCCTCATTACTAACAAGAACTCCGAGAACGGCTGCCTGACAGGCTAGCACAACAGGGCCACTAGGACTTCCTTCGAAAACAGGTCTTTTGATGCCTGACAATGTCTTTGCAGGAGGCAATGACTACTCCGACCTCCCTCAAACATACTCAACCTAAACTTGGGACTTCATGCCCTGGTTGCCGGTCCCCAACAAAAATGTATCCCCTCGACAAGTACAAATACACATATAACAGGAAAGAAAGGTACTCGTAAAGGAGAAATATCACCTGGATTGACCACACGAAGCTTCCACTGCAGCAAAGGCTCCTCCAGGCTCCACCAACATTCACGAACACGCAACCTGTCCAGCACAACACTTAAAAACAAAAACCCGATTAAACGCACCCGCACTAGATAGCGAAATGGCCCTCTTGGCCTAATGAAATGAAACACTTCACTACAAAACTGGATTGGCCCTCTTGGCCTAATGAAACAAAACATGACTATGCAGAACATCCTCCTGGAAACAACTATGATAGACAGCAAAGCATGCTATTCCCAGGGGAACAGAAGCTCGTAGCCCTAAACTAGGTGCATTAAATTATGACCCATCCCTCCTGCGTATATTGCAAGAGGTATTCGCATCACATGTCATCGAATCAATCTATGGGTCCAAGATAATAAAGGCAGATGAGTCTCGCTTACCCTCTGCATCACCCAAATCAACCATCGTCTGCCAAAAAGGGCATGTTCAGAAAGCATACCCCACAAACGATCAGGTCCTGTCTCACCATCAATAGATATATCGGGACAAGGGCCACAATTAAAGAAGAGGTCTTCTTCATACGCAAAATTAGCCAATGAATCAGCAAACTGATTCCAGTTTCGTGGAATCAGCTGAAAAGACACTCTATCAAATTCGTCTAGCAGGGCTATGGCAGTATGATGGTACATGCAAAGGATGGGGTTTCGTACCGTGTACGTCCCATTGAGTTGATTTTAAACCAACTGAGAGTCCCTTTCACCAACAACTGGCGGATACCACCCTTCTTTGCAATATTCAAACCCATAATCAGGGCTTTGTATTCGGCCATATTATTGGTAAAATTCACCCCGAGATAAGCAGCTAACTTCATGACAATGCGTCGTCGGGGGTCTCGGATGACAACTCCTACACTTCCTTTTTTGGATGCACCCCTGGACGCCCCATCAAAGTACAAGGTGTACGTCCATAAAGGGTTTACATATCCCGCCATCCTGAACTCTACTCGTAATTATGGTAATTGAAATTCAGCATATTCAATGGGTGGACTGCAGGCTCCATCCCTCCATCATCATTGAATTCAACAGGGATGCTCGTCAAAATTTGTAGGCAGTGATGGCAGAAGACCTTGATTTCCCAAATAAATGTCCCGCCTTCTTGCTCAATCACCTTGTATCCTTTGCTCCACCAAATGAGCTTCCCCTGATGATACCGCTGTTCTAAATATGGGTGTTCTAAATAAGGGATCAGATGACCCATCAACCTCTATCACGATTTCCTTGCAGATGTTTGATCGATCTCTCCTAGACCTGCAAGGCAGTCATAGTATTAGTGCAATCAGAAATAATAAGGTTTAATCTTATTAAGATTAACCTTATTTTTAAATTCTATCCCCTCAAGGTCAGCTAACAAAACTGTGGATTTATTCTTTCCTATTCTAACGATCCTATAGGGCCCATCCCATTTGGGCTCTAGCTTGCCTGGAAATAATTCACGTCGTGCATCATAATACAGAACAAGCTGTCCTTTCTTGAAGGTGTATTTCTTGGCTTTGAGGTCGTGTAGCTGCTTCATTCGACGCTTCGCCACTTCTTGGTGCAATAAGCTCTGTAGCTTAAGCTCATCTAAATGTGCCAGTGCCGTCAAGCGCTCAAAAAGTGCATCTTCACCGCTCAAAGAATGATTGATGGCAAACCGAATGGTCGGCAGCTCAATCTCTAAAGGCAAGACACACTCCTCCCCATATACTAACTTGAACGGGGTATGGCAGTGGCTCGTTTGAAAGTCGTACTATAAGCCCACACTGCCACGTATAACTTTTTATCCCAATCCCGTTTCTTTTCCGACACAATTTTGGACAGGATGCCCACAAGCTGCTTGTTGGTGCTTTCAACTTGCCCATTAGCTTGAGGGTTATATGGGGTTGTCTTGTTATGCTTGATTTGTCACATCTCTGTCAAACCTTTAATCACCTTATTCAGGAAATGGGTTCCGCGATCCGATACTAATTCTTTCGGCGGACCAAACCGGCATATTATCTGCTCTAAAAGGAAACTAGCAGTTTCTGTAGCATCATCTTTCCTTGTTGCACGTGCTTCTGACCACTTTGTAAAGTAGTCAGTTGCGACAATGATGTACCTCTTTTGTGTAGTCGACGACGGAGTAATAGGACCCACAAAGTCTATTCCCCACTTCTCAAATGGAAGTATCGCCATAATAGCGGTGAGTGGTCGTTTCCTATTCTCTCGACTATCATGTCGTTGGCAAATATCGCATCGCTTAACATACGCAAACGCATCCTGGAAAATGGCAAGCCACCAATAACCTGCTCTTAAAGCCTTTTGTGCTGTGAGCCGTCCAGCAAAATGGCCATCGCAAGCAGAATCATGGCACTCTTCCAAAATGAATGGCACCTCGTCAGGCATCACACATTGACGATAGATGTCATCAACCCCTTGCCGATATAATGTACCTGCGATCAAGGCAAACTTTCACGCTTGCTGCTTAATTTTCCTTCTCTCAGCTTTAAATAATTCAGATCCCACCTCTCCCGTCGATAAATAATGCGTTATTGCAGCATACCAGGAGGGAATAGATGCCGTATCTATTTTAAACAACAACTCCATGTCACTACCTTCAGCCACAGATTCTTTCGGCTCCCCAAAGTCCACAAGACATTCCACGATGCCTTGCAACCTTGGTGGCTTACTCTTGATTTCATAATCAAATTCCTGCAAAGTGATCAACCACTTTGCTAGACGATCAGGCGGCTGTAGCTTATTCATCAATAATCGAAGTCCCTCCGCCTTCGTATAAAGCACGACTTTCTCATAGAGAATATAATGCCTGAATTTCTTGGTCCCAAAGACCATCGCTAGACACAATTTCTCCATGTAAGTATAGTTGATTTCGGATACCCCCAGCTTCCGGCTAGCAAAAGCAATCGGGTGGTACCACTTCTCTTCCCAAATTTGGGCTAAACAGCAGCTGATACTATACATGGTGGCCGCTGAGAATATATAGAACACCTCTCCTCTTTTAGGTGCTTTTAAAATGAGCGCTCTTGCTAGCTCTTGTTTCACATCCTCGAATGCTACCTTACAAGGGTCACCCCATTCAAACAAACAGCTAAATGACAATAAATTTGTAAGCGGCAACGTTCTTTCTGCCAAGGCGTTTATGAATCTACGGTAATAACCAACCAAAGACAGAAAGCTATGAACTTCCTTTGGAGTGCGTGGTGGACCCATGGCAACTATAACTTTGACCTTCTCGGGGTCTGTCGCAATTCCTACCGAATTGACCACATGACCCAGCAATAGTCCATAAGGTACTCCAAAAAGATACTTCCGTGGGTTTAGGGCGATGCAAAATTGTCTATAGCGCTCAAAGCATTTTCTTAGAATGATCAACTGCCTCTCTCTCACGGTGGCAGCCCCTAACTCATCAATAAACACCTTCAACTCTTCAGGGGATATGTCACCGAATGTCTTATCTGCTGTTCGTTGCCACGAACCAAGCGCATTGCATAAACCAAAGGCCATCACATGGTACGCAAAAGTACCAAATACAGTGATAAAAGTTGTTTTCAACTTATCCTCTTCTGCAATTGCCATTTGGTTGTATCATGCAAAGCAATCCATAAACGAATATATCTCCCTACTCGCTAATTGATCCAAAATCTGGTCAATAAATGGCAACGGGTAGTAGTCCTTAACTGTCTGCTTATTCAGCTCCCTAAAGTCTACACATAAACGGATTTGATTATTCTTCTTCTTTCTAATCACAACTGGTGAACACCATTCCGTGTGTTGCACAGGAAAAATCAAACCCGCTTTTCGAAGCTTCTGTAACTCTTCAAACAGGCCGTCCCTCAATTCGAAAGGTATACACCTTACTTTCTGCCGTACAGGACGACTGCCCTCCTTCAACGGAATTGTATGAACAACAAGACTAGGAGGGATGCCTCTAAAATCATCATAACTCCAGGCAAAGATATCACGGAATTCCTGGATCAAGGCCACATAGTCCTCCCTTTCTGCTGAGCTGAGCATAGAACCTAATTTGATTGGCCGCGAATCATCAGGCGTACCAAGGTCTAGCTCGATAACATCTGCATCTCTTATACGATCTTGGCCCTCTATCGGCTCATTCAAAGTGATCTGATAGATGTCTTCCGTGGTGGATCCCTCTTTGGACTCATCACTCGATGATGTCTCACTGCCAGATAAATCTTCTAATGTCTCCAATTCTGTAGAAGATAGAGGAGCTCTCTCACTCTGCGGGGACTCAGGATAAGCATCAACCACCACACGCTGGGCACCTCTGCCAAATATTAGTCGACTAGCGGGTATATCCACTTGGCAGTCCGCTTGCAAGATCCAAGGTCGTCCGACTAATACTTGGTAACTTGGACGGCCTGCAAAACGAATCACTCTAAAGTCCAACATGCATTCTACATTTGTAACAGTGACATGGACCTTAGTAATGCAGCCTTCTGGCTGTCTCAAACTATCATCTGCCATTCTGAGAATTGTGGAGGTATCTTTCTGAATCTCAAGACCCAACCTTTCCATCAGTTCAGAACTCATAATATTAACAGATGATCCCGTGTCGACAATGGCATAATCTACTAATATCCCATCGACATAGGCTGCAACCCTTGGGCAATGCTTCTCAGCATGCTCGAACCAGTCATCACCAACTCGCGCAATACCCAAAGGTTCTACGATATACCCGGTACGTAAAATCTTTCTAAATTCCTTGCGTACTCATGGGGAAAGCTTAATAAGTTGTAAAAGGTTCACATCCGGCTTGACTTCGCAAAGAGAGCTCGCCAAATCGAATTCATGATAGTTTGATAGAGCTCGCTTCTCACGCCAAACCATCCGCTCTTTAGGTCGCTGAACCGGCTTTAATGCCTCCTTTTTAACTTTCACCTTCTTCTTTGGTGGTTCCTTATTGGCTTTACTTTCTACGGGCTTCAAAGGTCCCCCTTCCATGGTAGGATCCAAAACTTGCGTCCCTTTGTCACCTTGTTTAGGTTTTCCATTGACAGGCTTATCCTTGTCGGCCTCTCGACCCTTTTGACCTCTTGTAAGGACAGCTCGCAGATTAGAGGTTTCAGCATCATTAACGCGTACAGCCTCAATCAAACTAACCCCACTACCACTTGGTAGCTCCTCTACTGTAGTCTTTGGTCATTGAAGTATTTGTTTAGGCCCGTCCTCTCGCTGGGAATCATTTCCTTGGGCATGATGATTAACAAGCCCTGGTTGCCGACTTCCTCGCTGGAGGGAACTGATTTTACTCCAGCAAGTAGCTGCTAAATGGCCGGATTTTCCACAGATGTCGCACTTAACATTTGGGCAATTTCTTGAATAGTGCTGCCCACCACACCATTTGCAACTAAACCTCGCAGGTGCACCCACCTCTGGGTATCTACTTCCTATCAAATTTTGTTGTTTTTTAAGGAAGTTGACATCAACGGCTATTTGCCGATACTGCTCCGTAATCATGTCGGTATAATGCTTCATCATGTCCTTAACCTCGCCAAGAACATTGGAAGAACTCGACTCATAACCTTGGTCATTACCATGTCGTTCCATCGGCCTAACAATTCGATTAGGCACTGGTTGTTGAGCCACAGGCATGATGTTAGAATTGACCGCCTAGCTTCCACCATTTGGAATCATTTGACTGCCCGTAGTCATCGACATGCTAGGGGGAGCTGGTAATAAAGGCACACTCTGCATCATGTTCCCTCTCCCATTAGGGTTAGCCATCGCTATCCCTTGACCACTACTGCCATTGGCCATTGCCATATTGTTTCCCAATACTAAACCCATATTCGAATTGCCTCGAGAAGCATAGGCCGCTTGTAGTCGGGATTCCACCTCTTGTGCTCGTGTAATGGCAGTATCTATATCCCCCAAGGGGACACTACTCAACTGCAATTGGATATTAAAGTCCAAACCATGTAGGAAATATTGCAATTGGGCAGCTGCAGGGATAGGAATAGAGGTGTCCAACTTACGGAAAACCTCTTTTATTTTCTTCGCATAAGCACGAATATCCTCGTGTGGTTCTTGGCGGGTCACGTTAAGTACACGCAACCAATATTACCCACCCCTTTCAGGGGCAAACTCCCTTCGAAAAGCTCCATAAAATGAATCAATATTCAATATGGTTCCGGCTTCTAAACCATGATACCATATAGCGGCTCTTCCTTTGAGAGTCATATTGAAGAACATCATTAAATGTCCTTCCTCTTGAATGCGACAGTTAAACATCAGCTTCTGAAACTCCCTAATGTGGAGTTCCGCATCTTCCTCAACTAACCCATTAAAAATGGGTAGCGGGTAACCTAGAGCCGACAAATCCGTCGTCCCTGATGGAATTCCAATAGGCTGCGCCATGACAAGGATTGGATTTGCACTAGGAATAGGGGACGGTGGGGTTACACCTCCCGTACTTGACGTGGACTGGCTTATAGAAGGAAGGGAAGCACTAGAGCTTCCACCTTCTCCTAGCTTACTGCTTGTGGCCCCAAGACCACTAGATCCACTCCCTCGTAAGGGTTCACAACCGCTACGCTTAGGGGAATATCTCCTGAAAATTTCAGCACGTCGCCTAGCTCTTTCATTTCTTTCTTGCTTTTGGATTTCTGCTAGACGATGCTTATCAATAAATAACGGATCAATCTCAGTATCCTTTGGCATAAACTGCTAGTTGGTCCCTAAACAACCAGGATTCGAGAACTGCCACTTTTAAGCGGCTCCCGGCAGACGCACCACTGATGGACCTAAAAACGGGCCGCCACTGGCTCATGCACTAGCTGGGCCTCGTCACTACGCACAAGACAACCCCTCGGCCTCACGGCCAGGAGCGTCTATCAAAATCTCTGCCTTCCTAAACATTGTGTTTGTAATACGTTGTAGTCCAACTGATCCTAACCCAATATTACTCCTCAGAGGGAGTCCCTTTTACATAGCCAAAAGGCTCGAATCACATACACATGGGGTTCCTCCTACGGCTGAATGCCGTCAACCCTCTGCGACTCTCCTATACCTTGGGGATTGGCCCCTCGATGCGTCGCTCAACATCTAAACATTTCGCACAAAAGTCGCTCAAGGTACCAAATAAGCGTGTCTAGGAATGTACCATTGTCCTTACTTCTCTTTCCCCTAGACCCCACGACTAGCCTACAACATGGGTACCTCACTGCCTCTCATCGTAGGTCGGGTTCCAATAAACCAATTGCAATTCATGTCCAGGAGCTGGTCACTGATATTTTTTCTAAATTCTTTTCATGCTCTATGCATTTGGTGGATGCTTAGTGCTCAAACATTTAGCAAAACAGTATCGTGCACAAGTGCAAAACCATTCTTTTAATGGTTTCCAACTACCGTTCGTGCTTCGTTGCATGGGCCTAGCACCGAGGTGATCCTCGTGCTACTAAGCTCTTAATTTTAATTATCATCCGTCCTAAATGCTATGCATAAAAATAAAAAACTTTTCCATCATCTCACACGGCATTTAGACATATTTCAACTCCTCTACCCTTCTCCGTTTAAATATTGCATCGTTGGATAGATTTATAGGGTATTTTACCATCATTTTATGTGGAAAAAAACGGAAAAAGACACACTAGAACAAGAAGGTGGGGTTGAACTGAGGCAAATCCTCATGCTTCAGTCCCCACAACTATTCACAAACATTGCTCTTATTTATCCTTATTTTTCGAAACCCAAAATATATTTTTTCCCTATTTTTTAGGGTTTTTTCACCCTTTTCTTGTATTTTCCTTATTTTTTGCATTATTTAATTACTGAAAATTCAAAACAGGTTACGGGCTGTGGCCCTTAGTTCCTTCTTGCAAAAAAATGAAAGTTTAGTTGGTGTTCCTATTTACTTTCCCATTTTTATGCCAAAAAACCATCATTTTCCCTTGATTTTTCATGTTTTACGTGTTTTAATGTATTATTTTGAACCACAAGATGCATATTTTTCTGATTTTCTGATTATGACCAGCAAGAACTCATGAAAAACAGCAACATACACAATTTTTAGCCCACGTGAATAACATTTTATCAATCCAAAGCCATAAAATCTCAAATTTCCTTTGAAAATTTTGAATTACCGCTTATTTGCGTGTTTTGGGTTCCATGTCCATGGCTGCAAATCTGAAAATCAGCAGCACTTCATGTCCAGCACAATCACCAATCACCATTTCCAGCCCGTGGAGCAATCCGATCCATGCCGGACAAGCCTCCACCATTCTTTCTTCTTCCTTCTTCTTCCCACATGAACTTGCCTTTAGAAGAGAGAGAGGGAGGAGAGAGAAAGACTGAAATCTAAGATCTTCAAAGAGAGCATCATTTGACGGGCAAAGGGCGGCGAAATGATAGGCATCCAGGAGGGAATGAGGGGCAATGATGATTGACAGGGGTTGTTTGCAGGCTGCATGCTTGATCATCAAGCATGATGGCGCATTTTTCGGACGTGATGGCGCCTTCATCCTCTTCTTTCTCTCACCACGATTTTGCATGTTTCATTTCATGTGACTTTTAATCTTGGGCTCCCAAAAGTCACTTACTCTTTTGGGCCAAATTTTGTCCACCCCTTCGCATCTTGACCGGTTTCTTGGCCATTTCCCCGTCCGGACTCGGAATCGAGCTCTGAAAAATCTTGGGCATCCGGCTTAGCATCCCGCATTGGCCAGTAGCTCGTGTCAACCTGCACGACTGTCTAAAAAATTATGAAAAATCAACAAGTGTCGCTCGGGCACCTTTAAAGCACTTTGACGCTTAAAATCGTCCTAGATCGAGCTGCCGCCTTTGACATTGAATATTTTTCCCTTGATATTCATAATTTTTAGCTATTTTTAAGCACTTTTCGACACCAAAATTCCGCTCTCACTAGCCCTCATCATCAGGCATGCCATGGCACAGCTATCGATGGCATTAGGATCAAAGAAGAGGGGAGACATGCCACGTTCTTGCAGAGTCGGGTCCTGCTTAAGTAATAATTTAAGAAGTCTAAGGTAATTACATGTAGTTATGAAAGCTGGATCAGGGCAACAGGAGAAGTCAGCGAGGAAGTGAGACATGGAGTCATCCAAGCTTTCTGAGTTGAAGACGAGGGCGTGCTCAAAAGAGACAACATTAGAGTTGTAGATAATGGAAAAATCATATCGCCCGTGGAGGGTGGCATCAAAATCCACTCCTACCCTACGAGGGTACGCCATAAATGTGGGGTTATTCCTCTCATAGGGCAGGGTGTTGCAAAAATCCATCCAAGCGAGCATGCTGATGTTGCACACCCACCTCCTCCATAGGGGCTGGTAGTTATAACCTTACAAGGAATGTGGCACTTCAAACACTTTAGTTTGCCACAGCTCGGCTTCTTCAGTTTCCCAAAGAGTGGGGTTCTTCTCCCTTTCTTCCAGCCAATTCTGTCCTAGTCGACTACCAATCCCAATCACCTCCTCCATTACCTTGAGTGGTAAGACCCTCTGCAGGCTATTGGGCATGAGAAAGCTGAAAGTGAATGGCTCTTTTTCTCTTTCTTGTCGCTCCCAAACTAACAGTTCTGCGTGGAACCCTATGGGAATGTCATCAGGGCATGGTGGAAGGGGTGCGGACGGTTGCACAACTGGCTTCGCCCTTAGCTACTTTTTAGTTTCTTTTGCTAATTTTTTCCTTCTTTCTGTGAGCCCGGCTTGTCTTTTCGCAGATGTGTCGACCGGTTGTTGCTCTTGGGAATGCGGCGAGGGGGGCTGTGAGATCACCTCTTCGCTAAACCTTTCCATATCAAATTGAAGTTCAGCTTTATCCCCCTGCCGGTCTCCTTGTTGTGTTCCCTCTTCAAACCCTATCACGTCAATTTTCTTGGGGGTTTAGGCTGGCCAATAACAAGTACTTTCATTGATTGTCCAGGCGGCTCAGCTAAACCTCTGCAGGTTGGGGTGGCATCTACAGCCATGCGTACAGAGCTCTGCGTGCGATACTAAGTTTCTTCTTAACCACCTCCGATGACTCTCCTTCTTCTAGGCGGGTGGTGTCCATCAATGTATCTAGGAAGGCCTTTTGCTAGGTATTAAAGGCTACCTGGGCAGATCCTACTTTGCTCTCTACAAGGATCTTCACCAAAGCTAGGCACTGCGCTAGTGTCCTCACCCTTCTTTCATTTTTCCCTGCCCATTCCTCGGCTCTCTTCTTCATCTCTTCCATGCTCTCTCCCTGCCTCTGGACCAGGGACACGAGTTTTTGCTCATGGTTTCTTATTCTTTCTTTCCTTGGTCCAGTTTATAGGTCATGGTTTTGATCTCTTTCTACTGTTGCTCTAACTCTTGCTTTCTTTCCTTCTCTCCTGGCGGTAACCTCAGCCATAAGCTTTTCAATCTGATTGGTTTTTGTAGTCAACTCTTCAAGTTGCATGATCAAGAGCTTGTATTCTCTTTGCATCTTCATGAGTTCTTGTGTTTCATCCTCCAGCTACTGCCTCTAGCCCTCTTCCCTGTCATCCTTAGCCTTTAGCTCCTGTCTGAGATCGGAGATCTCCCTTTGCTGCATGGCTATTACTCGGGTCTTTTTGAGCCGAAATGTAGCCATGACTCCTTTTATGCCGCCAACTCAGCCATAGCTATCGTCCTTTCCTCCTTAGCCTTCTCCAATTGAGAGAGCAGCTTGGCAACGTACCCGTCGTAATTAGCTAGTGGCGTCATTGTTGTGTGGGGTAGGAGTGGTCAAGGCCTCCACTTTCTGGCGCTTCGGATCATGCCTTGAATCGGCGTCCGTGGTGGCTGGCCTTTTCTGCCCTGTGGCTGTGGTCTCGGTGCTCTTCCCTTGGGTCAGTTCTTTGTTAATAAAGTGCTGTATCCATGCCATGAATTTTGAGACATCTATGATGGTGGGGATGCTCGAGGTGAGGGTTGTTGCTTCAGTGGGAGGTATCAGGAGGGTCAGAATAGGGTAGATGGGAGCCTTGCCTTTGCCCTCATTATTGGCTGGCGGTATGTTTTCTGGCACCTGTGTGCTGGAACCAGGCTCCTCTTCTCTGGGCGGGCTCATAGCCCCTAGGTCATCTGCCCTGCTTTGTTGTTCGATTGACCGGCATGTAGCTTCGACCAAGTGTTCCTCCTCCTTCCTTCTTAGCTCCTCTTCTTTAGCAACTCTTCTCTCCCTCTCTTTCTCTGTTTTCCTAGACTCTTCTTCTAATCTATCTGCTTCCTGTTTTTTCTTCTTCTCCCTCTCTTCGGCCTCCTTGAGGGATTCTCTCTTTGCCCTCTATAAATCCTCTTTCTCTTTTTTCCAGCCTTTGTCCTGCTTCTTCTTTTATGTCGTCTTTTTAACAAGTTTTTTCGCTATCTTCTTACTCATATGTTTCTTCTGTTCTTCCCCTTCTTCTTCACTCTCAGTTCTATCACTAGATACCTCTTTGTCCTGGTGAGGAGGCAATCTCTCAGGTGTTTCTCCTTCTCCTTCCTCTGCATCTTGAGCCTATTTTACTGCCTCCTAAATGAGGGCAGTCAAGATGCTTCCATAGCCAATGACTGAGGCTTTGGATGAGCCCTTCTTTCTTTCTGTGGTCTTGGATGCTGGGGAATCCCCACCTGCTAGTTTACTGCCCAAAGATAGCGCTTTTGCCGCCTGGTCAATGGTCTTACATGCATCGCCATTCCAGTCGACTTCGTCCAAGGTGCAAGCTACCACATTGTCCAGCACAGGCACGCTGATTCGATGCATCAAGGAGTTGTAGCACGCTGGCTAGAGAAGAGTGCATGCACTAGCTTTGCTTGTAGACCAGCTTCCGCATTAGGAATGTCCTGGATGCTGATGTCGTCATTGGTCAGCACTTCTTCCCTCTTCATCCTAAGCATGGCATAAACATCTCTCTTATGCTTTTTCTCTACCTTCGGCTCCAACCCCAACACCTTCTCCACCAAGGCTGGGTTTAAATGTACCTGCCCCTGCTTGGCCTTTTCTCCCCTTCCCACCGTCACAGTGCTACACTCCTAGTCTTGGTTGTACGTCCTGAGGAACTCCACACACTTCATGTGGTCAGGCTCTTGTGCAAACTTCTCAAGTTACTATGTGAGGTTGCACTGCTCAAGAACTCTCTTGGTTGTTTCCTCCTTGTCCACCACACCCTCTATGTTATGGATGGTTCAAAATTTGAGCTGGTTGTAGGTGTGGTTTTCTAGGGTGATGCGATATTGCATGCTTTCCTCCTCTGTGAACAAGAGTCGGTGGGCACAAAATTGTCATGAACCCAAGTTTTCATTAGTGCTTTCAAAATAATAATTTGTTGAAAAAGAAAGACTCTATGTGTTTATTGAATGAAAGCATTAAAATCCAATGTAGATTCTTCCCTTCAGATCTACTTCTTTTTTTTTTCGTGCCATTTTTCCTACCTCACTCATTTTTTACGTGTTTATGCATTTGCTTAATTTTCCTTGGTCTTGGTTTGATTCACATTACCCCTCTCCCCTTCCATCTTGAGAAGAATCCTTCCTAAGATTGAAAGTTAGGAGGTCATGGGCATTCTGCAATGTGGTCTAAGATTTACCTGTGTAGGAGCCAAGTATAGAAATTGGGATTATACTCTAACTGAGCTTCGCGGTCTAGATTAAAGGGTCGACTGCGTATGTGTGTGATGTATGTGAGAACGTCTGTTAGGAAGTCACTGGAGTTGACACGATTAGCAATATGTAACTCTTCCTCAGATAGTAGGCGATCGAGGTAGGGGTGTCCTTTGATGTGCTCCTCCATGAGTCGGCCACGAAGAGTGGTTAACACTCTATACGAGGTTGGTGCAACGTAAGTGGGATTGTACTCCGTTGTTTTGATTGTGCGGTGCCGCTCAACATTGGTCATTATTTGTCATCCTTCAACTTCCCATTGCAATTGAAGAGTGTACCAATGCCTTAAGAATGGGGATTTAGTATCATGAAGTTTTGATAATTCTGCGATTTCTTGGTCAGTAATGGCAGAAGTGGTTTGTTTATCATAGGACGTGATGAGGCGATGTTTGATGGCCTACTCTTTGGATATCTGGCTCGTGAGCAATTCAACAGCGGAGTTAGAGGCTTTTGCGAATGCAAATTCAAACGTCTCCCAAGAACAAGGCATCATTCGAACTTCATTTGCAAAGGGCTCTTGCAGTAGGCCTAAATCCAAGCGATCATAGCTCAGAGCTAATGACATGAAAGTGGCATCGAGTCATCTAATGCAATCAACCACATCCTCCTCTATGTCCTCAGCCAGGTTAGCGGCCAGTGTTAAGAATGATTTCCTCTCACAAGGGGGTCGAAGGCCTGTTGGCGGTTGGGGTTTGATAGAACTAGAGCTTTTGACAACAAATAGTTGCGGTTGCGGGTGTCCTTGAGATTGCGGTTGGACCTCTTGAATTAGGGCTGGGGTAGTAGTAGTGACGTCTGACGGATTGCTACCTTTGGTATGGATTAGGGAAGTCTGAGCGGCTCTATCAGGTGTTGATTCATGTGACAGTGTTTGTCGTTTGGGCCAATAGGCTTGCTCGACTTTCTTGGGCATATGTGCGGATGAGCTTGATGGATATGGGTCTTGAAAGCACTGTGGCTTCTGACTGTGAGGTTTTATGGGGCTTGGTGTGATCAAACTTGAGGGTGGCATGTGAGTAGTTCCTCTGACCGTGCGGGCCTTAGGGATCCATATCCACGCATTTCCCTCATAGTAGCCTTGCACATGCAAGAGGGTTTTAGGGACCCATCTTGGCTTGATCATGCGTCGATCTCTGTAACTGCACCTTGGTCTCCTAGGTTTAGATTTTCTAGTGTTATGAGGACGTGAGCGTCAATTCCTAGGCAATACTTGCGGTTGCTTGGCATCCATTGAGGCCTAGGCTTTGGACCTTAGCCTTTGCTACTGTGAGCGGCGATTCTAGATTTTCCGTGGATGGTGGCTGAGCACTACCCCCCTCCTTAGACTTGGCTACTAACATTTCTATCGGTGGTCTTGCAGACTTTGACGAGGCCGCGCAGCCCTTGCTGAAGGCTATAACAATGCGAACATTGCCTATGGCAAGGTGGATACGGTGTGATTCATAATCCACATTGCAATGAGTTTGCTTTTTGAAGGTTTGTCCTAGTAGCGATTCTGTGCCTGCGTCTTCAGCGTTTGGAAACACGTAGAAGATCATTGGTACAGTCTTAGACTCGATAGAAATGGCGGCCCTACACTTGCCGAGAAGCGCGTATGAGCGGCCCCCATATGGGCTTAATTTGGCATTGGTGGGCTGCAGTGGTGGTTTGCCCAATTGGGTCCAATGATCGTGAGTTAAGACATTGAAGTCTGCTCCCTCATCGATCAAGGCATTGAAAGCACATGTTCACTTGGCAATGACCGTGATGTGTAGGTATGCAGGTTCTACGGCTTCCTCATCCTCATCATCCATTTCAGTGATCGTGGCTACTCATACTTTGACAGGGGGTTCTAACATTGGTGGCTCATGCGGAGGATGCGTGGGAGGGTAGTACTTCTTGACACAACTGCCATTGAAGAAGCCTATGCCCTCGCCATCTAAAGTCTCGAGCTCAATGTTGCAGTTTGACTAATTGCACAAACTTTGAAAGGTCCAAGACCTCTAAACTTCATTTTTTGCTTATGCCCCTTAACTGAGTACATGAGTACTAAGTCTCCCTGTTCAAAATCGCGTTGCTTGACATGCTTGTCAAACCAGCTCTTGCATCGTGCCTTCTCACATTTGAGTGCGTGAGTGGCTAGAAGACGAGTTTTCGAGAGGCGTTCGAGCGCAACCAGGAGTTGTGTCCATGCCTCCTTTCCTTCCCATCGTTCCTGAAGTGCTATTCTCAGGCTAGGAATGAAGAACTCTACAGGAAGAGTATCTTCAGTTCTCTAGGTCAACCTAAAGGGAGTCTGGCCGACATCCATTTTATAAGCTGTACGGTAAGCCCACAAGGCTGCCATTAGCTTGTTATCCCAGTCGTTGCGCGAAGCAAAGACTACTTTGGTCAGGACGTTTACAAGAATCTTATTTGTGGATTCTACCTGGCCGTTTGCTTGAGGATAGTATGGAGAGGATTTTCGATGGATAATTAGAAAGGTGGATAGAAGATGCACTATTACTTCATTGATGAAGTGTGTGTCTTGGTCACTAGCTAGTTCGATGGGGCAGCTGAATCGTGAAATCACCTGCTCCCACAAGAACTTGGCCGTTGTTCTAGCATCATTTTTTCGTGTCACTTTCGCTTTTGCCCATTTTGTTAGGTAGTCTGGGCCACAATGATGTATTTGACCTATGAATACTATGCAACTGGGCTGACGGGTCCTATGAAGTCAATTCCCCATTTCTCAAAGGGTTTTCATGCAATGATTGGGGTCAACTCCATTTGATCCTTGCGAATCGAGACCTTTGTCCGCTGACACTCATCACAATGCTTAACGAATCGTGCTACATCATGAAACAGTGTTGGCCACCATAGTTGAGACTGCAACACCTTGTGGGCTATCGTGTCTCCGCTAAAGTGCCCACCAGTAACTCCACTGTGTGCCTCTAAGAGCACATTGGGCATCTCATGCTCGCACATGCATCTATGCAGTAGTCCATCTTTCCCTAGTTGATATAGCTACCCTGCTATCAACTGGTAGGGTTGGATCTTGAGGATGAGTCGCCTAAGTCTTGCCTTTTCTATCAGTCGCTCAAACAGTCCGTACTCAAGCACCTAGACTATGTCATCTGCCCAATATGGCATTAGTTCAACCTTAAATAAATCTCTCTCGTTGGAAAGGTTAAAGAGATGGGCGTCTGGCAATTCATCGGCAATGCCTTCTCCAGCAGCCTCTCCTGTGGGGATGCATGACATATGGTCATCCATGTAGTGATGTTTTCCTTTCCGTACAACCACAGAGAAGTCGAACTCTAAAAGCAGAAGGAGCCACCGAGCTATGCATCTTGTAGCACAAGGTTTATTCACTAGATATAGCAAGGCTTGATGATTGTCCACAAAGAAGGTAAAGGGTGTAGCCAATAGATAATACCGAAATTTCTTCACAGCAAACACCATGACCAAGCCCTCTCTCTCTATCATCGAGTAATTCATTTCCATCTTAGTGAGTTGTCTGCTAGCAAATCTCACTCGGTAGTCCAGGTTGTGTTTGCCAGGTTGGCACAACACTGCCCCCACAGTAAATTTCAAGGCATCGATATGCACATGGAAGGTAATGGTCCAATCTGGGGCTCATAGAATTGGTGTTGTGGTTAGAGCCTTCTTCAACTCTTCATATGCTCGCTGGCATGCTTCAGTCCATTCAAAGACAATCATTAGCTTGTATAAAGGTCTAGCAATCAACGCGTAATTCAACACAAACCGTCGATAGTATCCCGTATGGCCTAAGAAGCATTTAACTCCCTTATAGTTGATTAGGGGCGGAAGATCAACAATAACCCTGACCTTCGAGAAGTTGGTGGCAATGCCGTTCTTTGACACCACGTGCCCTAGGATGCATCCATGCTTCACCCAAAACTGGCACTTTAAGGGGTTCAGGGAGAGACGATATAGGCAAAACCGCTCAAAGATTGCTCGGAGTTTGTCTAACTATTCTCTCCAGGTCGAGTGAATACATAAGTCATCTACAAAGACTTCCAACTCTTTACGAAGCATGTCTTTAAATATGGTGCACATGAGGTGTTGGAAGGTGGCGGAGGCATTAGTCAACCCAAAGGGCATGACTATGTAAGCAAAGATACCCCACTCAATGGCGAAGGTAGTCTTATGCCTGTCAGCAGGATGCACTTGCACCTGATTGTATCCCGAGAAGCCGTCCAAAAAATTGTAGGCTTCCTTGCCAGCCACTCTTTTAAGCATGTGCTCAGTGTACCGCAATGGATAGTTGTCCCTCTTAGTAGTAGCATTCACCTTCTTGTAATTGATGTACACTAATTTTTATGTTCTTCTTCATGACAATGATTATGGGCGATACCCGGTCCGTGTGCTCAATCTTGTAAATGAATCCTGCTCTCATCAACTTGTCAATCTCTTCCTTGACCATGTAAGCATGTTTTGGATTCATAGGGTACGATCACTGCTTGACCGGTGTAGCATCTGGTGTCATGGGTATGTTATGAGTCACTACACTCATATCTATCCCCTTAAGCTCTTCTAAGGACCAAGTGAATACGTCAATGTACTCTCGCAAGAGAGCGACCAGACCCACTTCCTCTTCCTCAGTCAAGTCATCGGCAATGAAGACTGGTCAGGGTGTCTCCCCTTCCTGGGCTAGGTTCACCTCCTTGACCTTGGCTAGTCCCTCAATTGGTTCACTTGTTTGCCCTTGATGTTTGGCACCCAACAGGATCATTGCCCCATCCCCTTTCTTGAATTTCATAAATCTTTTAGGGAGCTCCTACGGTTTTCTCTGTTCTTCCATTCGTGTGTCCCTGGGTTGTTTTATCCTTTCCTCCTTCAACCATCTACGCCTCAAGTGGACGGGTAGGTCCCCCTTGGTGAGTCTGGTCTTGGCCGGCCTAGGTATCTCTGGGTCACTATTTGAACTTTCCTTCGAAAGTCGAACTCCCTGTCTTCCCTAGAAGAGGTGGTCGCAACTCAGATGGTGACTCTATCCTAAGCACTGGTGTCATACCGGACTATTGGACTAGGCCTGCTTGATCAAAATCTATGGCTCCTACATGTTCCAACTAGATGCGATCACAATCGATGCACATGACCCCTCACCCTATCCTGAAGGCACTCTTTTTCTACGGCTTGGAGTCTGTCTGTATTTGTTCTATTTCCCATCCCTCAGTGTCGTATTCTACGGTATCCACCTCACCCTCTCTTTCATCACTGAAAGATTGGCAGTCTTCATATTCATCGTTAGAGTCCTCTTTGTTACACTGCTCGTCATCTCGTAGGTCTTGGTATATCCCTTGTCTTTGATTGGGGATTAGGGCCTAGTTGTACATGAGGTTCAAGTCATGCACCCTGGTCCATTGCCACTTGGATTCATCTAAGAGATCCTAGAGTGGTTTGAAGTTTGCTGCTGGATTGCCAGCTAGCTTGCCCGTTAAATATTCCAGAATCTCCTGGAGTTCCCTCTTGTTATTGGGCACTTGGAAGGTGACAGGTTTAGGTCTCCCCTGAAGGGTTCCTTCCATCATGCAAACTAGTACGGAGGGTGCATCTTTAGACTTACCGATTGTCTTGATGGCTTGCTCCTATGCCTCATGATCCGAGAATAGTAGGTTGATTGTAGCAAGGACATGCATCCAATCTCGCTCATCCTCTGGGCATGGAATATACTTGGTCAAGGATCCATAGGACTTCTTGACTTAAGCGTTCCCGTTAAGCATCGCAGAAATGGCATCCAAGTCGACTAGTGAGGTCCTCCAGGTGTCCATCTCTACCCTCACGGCATTCGTTCTATTGCCAAGGAAGATTAAGCCATTACCCCAATCTTGGATGACTCTAGCATTGCGCATCCAAGGTCGGCCTAATAGGATATCGTAGTCCACACCCTTCATGACTATAAAGTCAACAGAGAACTGGACACCTGCAATTTTCACTGGCCAATTTTTTAGCACCCCGAATGGTTTCACTCTCATACCATTTGCTAGTGTGACATTGAACTTAGCAGTCTCAATAGGTGGGTTTCCCCAAGTTTGAAGCACTACGTGGCTAAGCACACTAACCCCAGCTCCCATGTCTACGATCCCCTTTCTTGTTGTGTCACCTAGGGCTAGGACCGGCAAAACTGCATGCATCTTGGTGCCCTCCCAGAAGGCATTAACATGCAAGGACTTTGGCACAGAGTGCAGCGTCAGAGTTGGTATTTGTGTCTCTGCATCATGGTCGTGCAGATCAACATCTTGCTCTCGTGATCCTTCAACCCACTGTTTCAGGTCTTGCCATAGGGTGGGATGCTGCTTAAGCATGTCTCCCAGATTTAGCATTACAAGGGTGGTTACCAGCATGGTAAGGAGGTCATTGGTTGCTCGTCTCTCTCCTAATCTAGATTGTCCTGGCCAATGGCCGTGAGACTGATTTGCGGGTCTGCAGCATTAAGACTTGGCCTAAGAGATACTGCTTGTGGTGCGGTCGCATCCCCTGACTTTGATCGAGGGGGTGAGACTGGCGTGCTTATGTTGGAGAGATCATCGATCTCATCCTCTAGGAGGCTCAGCATCCTTTAGGTGCTCTTGGGCCTCCTTCACCCATTCCTTCACTTTCTCTATGGCCTCTAGTTGGCGCTTTGAATACGGGTATTCCCCTACCTTAGCACTTCCCTTTTTGGTCGTCTTAGGGGCTGAAGTTTCTAGCTCTGCATCAGTGACCTTCTTTTCAGCAGGGAGAGTAGTAGCACTTTCAGTTTTTAGTGCAACCTTAGCTTCATGCCTCTTCTTTCTCCGCCTACGGCTCTTCTTCCCTATCGATGCTGCATCGAGGTTGCTAGGCCTTGGTAGTGATATGCCAACCTACTTCATCTGGGCATGAGTCATGACTCACAATGGGATAGGTGTAGCCTCCCCATCGAGGTTCTCAACACCAAACAGCCCCAATGGGACAGATGGCTCGTTGGCTGAACTCAAAGATGGTTTTCGCTTTGGACAGTCGGCGAAGAGATGAGTAATCCCCTCTGGCCATCTTGATAGGGTTTCGGGTTTTCCTGCTGCATTGCCTTGGTCGCCAGTCAAGGTTTATGGCTCAGTGGGTTGTCTCTAGGACTCTAGGTCTCGTGACAACCTACACAAGCTACTAAGCGGCTACACCTTACGATTTTGCCTATTCCTTGCGCCATAATCGAGTTCTGAGCGTCAGGAGGAATCATGACAGGTTGTGCGGCTGAGCTCTAGCTGGGTCTGGTCAAACTTCTGGAAAATTTGAAAAATTCCACACTCGGCCCAACTTGTCCGAATTGCAAGGGCCGAGTGGGTGACTCAGACGGGCCAAAAAGGTCCACTCGGACAGGGTCACTCGGATGGGCTGAGGGCCGAGCGGGATGGTTGGCCAAGGGCCGAGTTTGTAAGTGGGACTGAGTGATGTCACTCGAATAGGCCGAGTAGGGTTTTGGGCTGAGTCAAAGGGCCGAGGGCCAATTCTAGGACTCGGCCCAGAAATCGGCCGCTCGAACGGGCTGAGTTGTGTGCGACGGGGCAGCGCTGAGGCGATTTTGATCGAAACTAATGATTTAGCTAATCATTTCACACACAACCTTCCAGATCACAACTAGGGTACAAGGGGAAGTGATTGATATACCTGAAGCGATTGATAGGCTCTCCGACGACAAGATCGAGTCGATTCTCTGCATGCTCTCTCTCTCTCTCTCTCTCTCTCTCTCTCTCTCTCTCTCTCTCTCTCTCTCTCTCTCTCTCTCTCTCTCTCTCTCTCTCTCTCTCTCTCTCTCTCTCTCTCTCTCTCTCTCTCTCTCTCTCTCTCTCTCTCTCTCTCTCTCTCTCTCTTTGTGTGTGTGTGTGTAAGGGTTGCAAATGAGCTCTCCCTTGGCCTCTTGGCTCTTAAACCCCTTCCCGAGTAAGGTTTGGATGCTCCAATCACTCACTTCCCGACATTAAGTATCCCAAACAATCTTTTTGCCATTTTTTGCATGATTTGTGACATGTTTTGCCCTATTTTTCAATGGTAATCCCTACCCTTTTCTGATTCGATTTCCTAACCCTAACCTATGCTAAATGCAACAAGAATCGAAAGCAAAAAACTGAAATGATTTCTCCATGTTTTCCATTCATCAAACAAACAAAATAACCCAAAATACTTACTTGCTTCGAAGATCAAAAAACCCAACTTCCTACCTATCTCAAGCTCCGGTTCAGGGATGAATCCCTTACTTCGATGCTCGATATGAGGCGTGCAAGTGCTCAAGCTTGAATCTGTGGTCCCGACAATGGAACCAAAATGTAGAGGGAGCTCATGCTCAACCGCCAAGACCCACGGACCGCTTATTGTTTCAAGCGTTTGAAGCAAGCTCTAATGGCTATCTCTCACCTAGCCGATGCACCGTCAATCCTACGAGTGTAGTGAGCTTACCTTGATGTCGAAATGAGTTGCGGAAATCTCTCGCACACACCGATAGCTCCACGATCCTAGATGCTAGCTCAAGCATCCTCAAGCCTCCTCCATCTCCAAGCTCCATCCACCATAGCCGCGCACACGCGAGAAGAGAAGAGAAGAGAAGAGGAGATGGTGAAGAGCTTCACCCTCTTGATCCCTCACTCCCACACACTCACTCCCACTCACTCCCTCACACTCTCACACTCCCTCTCTCAAGAGCATACACAAGAGCTTCATCCTCTTGATCCCTCACTCCTACACACTCACTCCCACTCACTCCCTCACACTCTCACCCTCTTGATCCCTCACTCCCACACACTAACTCCGACTCACTCCCTCACACTCTCACCCTCTTGATCCCTCACTCCCACTCACTCCCTCACACTCTCACATCCCTCTCTCAAGAGCATACACAAGAAATGAGAAGAGAAGAAGAGAAGAAGAAGATAACTCTTGTTAGCCACACACCAAAAGAATGAGCTCTCATTCACTTTTTGAACTTTATATACAAAACCCTAAATTCCCATGGGCACCCATCCCTTTTTACATGATCGGCCATTATGGCAAGGTCATTTCTCTATTTTCCTCTTCTAGCCTTATGTCTCCAGCCTGCACCTGTCTAATATTTTACAATTGGCACAAGAGGGAGCCCGACGCTCTTTTACAAGAGTTTTCAGAGCTTTTTGAGGTGCCTTTCATTTAAAATTGTGCTTTTTTGCCCCAACTTAGCTTTAGAGGCCGCCTGCATGTCTTTGCTCTTTTTTCATCTTTTTTTCACTTTTTCCTTCATTTCTCCGCCATCTCGACTTGGGGTTAACAGCATCTGTATATCTAATCAATTTCAAGGGCTTATCTCTGACATAGAACAGCCCATAATCTACAGTGGACTTAACATATCTCATAATGCGTCTAACTGCATCCAAATGCAACTTTCTGGGCTTCTGCATAAACTAGCTTATGAGCCCTACAGCATAGCTCAAGTCAGGCCTAGTGATGGTCAACTAAATCAGATTGCCAACCATCTGCATGTACATAGTCGCATCCTCTACTTCAGCCCCAGTGCTCATGTCTAGCTTGACGTTCTGATCAAGAGCTGTATCCAATGGTTTGCATTCAGCCATGCCATACTTCTTCAGCATTTCCATGGCATAGTGCTTCTGCATCAGCCATAAACCATTTTCAACTGGTACTACCTCAATGCCCAAGAAATACTTCAATTCTCCTTGGCCTTTCATGTCAAATTCAGATTTCAGCATCTTCATAACATGTTGTATGCCCAAGTCATCATCACCAGTGATTACCAAATCATCAACATATATGGCAAACACTACCAAGCCACTATCAGTCTTTTTCATAAATAGGCTGTGATCAACCCTACCAAGAGCAAATCCCAAGCTCTCCAAGTAGTTACTAATCCTTGCATGCCAAGCTTTCGGAGCCTGCTTCAGCCTATACAGTGCCTTTTTTAGCTTGCATACATAATGCTGAAAATCAAGGTGTAATACCCTTCCGGCTAAACCATATAGACATCCTCTGCCAAGTCACCGTTAAGAAAGACATTCTTCACATCCATCTGCTGCAATTTCCAGCCTCTAGCAGCAGCCAAAGCAATCATAGTGCGTATGGTTGCCATCTTGACAACAGGACTGAATGTTTCCTCATAATCAAGTCCATATTGTTGGGCATACCCCTTAGCAACTAGCCTGGCTTTGTACCTTCCAACACTGCCATCTGGTTTTCATTTGATCTTGTAGACCCATTTGCAGTCAATGGTCTTTTTCCCTTCATGCAGTGGCGTAAGATCCCATGTCTTATGTTCAGCCAAGGCATTCATTTCTTCATCCATAGCTGCACACCAGTTCTCATCTTTCACTGCTTCAGCATATGTACATGGTTCTTTGATCTCCATCACTTTTGTCATGTAAGCATAATGCTTTGCAGAGTAGCCACTATACGTCAACCTGTCAACAGGATATTTGACTCTCTGCAATTGTTTAGGCTATGGTGCATTGCTCGATTCCCCTCTCTCATGAGGCGGAAAGTACCTGCTCTACTTCGTGCTAGGCATATAGACAGTTGGAATACCAAGTTCACTGTCTAAAGTGTCAGCAGACTCATATCCAGAAGTCATTCTACCATGTGTCATCATACCAGATGCATCCTCAGTAGCTTTCTCTTTTCCTTTGTTGTCCAAGACATCATATTTCCCCCTCACTGACATACTGGTGTCAGTGGACCGTGAGCTCCTCAATCTCCATGTCTATGGGGATACTATCTGACCACTAGGACCTGTCATAGCAGTGCTCTGCTATGAATCAATTGTAGATACATGAGTGAAAGGCATATCTGATGGCACTGCAATCGGTGATACATTCCAAGAGCCCATCTCATCAAAGGTAACATCCCTGCTCACCAAAGCCTCCCTAGTAGAGGGATCATAGCATTCGTATGCCTTCTTCTCCTGCGAATATCCAATGAAAACACTCTTATGTGCTTTTGGATCCAGCTCCTTCCTTTTTTCATCTGGAATGTGCACATAAACAAGACAACCAAAGACTTTCATGTGACTTGCATCCAGCTTATAGCCATATAGCTTCTCAAATGGTATCATCTCATGAATACCTACAGTGGGAGTCCGATTCAAGATATACATGGCTGTCATAATAGCCTCATCCCAATAATAGAGCGGCATCTTCTTCTCATTCATCATGGCACGAGCAGCTTCCATCAAGACCTTGTTCTTGCTTTCAGCTACTCCATTCTGCTGAGGAGTGTAATTGCAAGTAAGTTGCCTACGTATGCCATTTTCAGCCAGAAAATTATCAAACTCATTTGATACATACTCCCCACCGCTATCTAATCTCAAGTAAGAGATATAGCACTCAAATTCCTTTTCAACCTGCTTTTTAAACTACTAAAAAACAGCAAACACTTCATCCTTTGTCATCAGAATGTAAACCCAAGTATAGCGATTGTAATCATCAATAAATATCACATAATACTTTGAGCCTTCCATAGATGCATTATGAGCTGGCCCCCAAACATCAAAGTGCACTAACTGCAACAGACGTGTACTCTGCCTTACATGCCTAACAAATGGCAACCTCGACTGCTTACCAAATTGGCAAGCATCGCATACATGACCAATATCTGAGTATTGGAACTTTGGTAAGCTTGTAACAAGCTTTTTTTTTTTGCATAATTTGCAGCCTTTGCAAATTCACATGCCCCACTCTCTTCTGCCAAATTTCCAAATCTCTAATAGTGCCAAAACCAGGCAAACATAGCTGAATTCAACTTTGGCAAAGTAGCATTGAGTAAACATTCTGCCATTCATGTGACCGCGAGCTATTAACTTACATCGATTGCCAAACTCTTCAATAAAGCAACCATGCTTATTAAATCTAACCTGCAAGTTCTACTCTGTCATCTGATCGACAGACAGTAAGTTCTCCGTAATCGATGGAACATGTAGTACATCATGCAATTTTTTCTTTCTGCCATTATGAACCACAAGAGGCACTTTGCCTTTATGCTCAATGCTATGTTGTGTGTCATCACCTGTACATACATAGCCATGTTTTTCAGCACCATGTCAGTGAACCAATCACCGTGAGGGGTCATGTGGTTCGATGCCCTTGAATCAATATATTAAACTACATCATCAATGGATTTTTTAGCAGCCTTGTCTTTTACATACTGCATGGCAAACAGTCTATCACCTGAAGCATCATCTGCCCGACTAGACGTAGCAAAATGTCCATGTTGTTTGCCCTTCTGATTGCCCCGCTTCTTCTAGCAATCCTTGGCAATATGCCCATATTTCCCACAGTAATGACAATCCTTATCCTTATTCAAATTGTTAGATGGGCGCTGCTGCTGCTAGGAGCCTCTGCCTCTAGGGCTAGATCTTCCCCTGCCTCTAAAGTTTCCACCACCTCTTGTGTTCGATACCTACTCGTTGTTACCTCCATAGGATGCATTCTGCTAGCCTCCTCTGCCAAACCCATAGCCTCTACCATGGCTACCACGGCCGCGTTGATTGGAATAAAAAACTACACCCTTGTTTTTAGAACTGCTTGGCCCTATAGCCAAGCCAAGTTTAACCTCCTCATAGATAAGCAATGCAACTAGCTCATTGAAATCAAGCATTTCAGTCCCCATAGACACAAAAGTGTCAAAAGACTTATACTCTGGTATACTCAGGCCCCAAGCCATTCAAAGTCACAGCAACCATGTCATTATCTTCAACCTGTGAACCAACAGATGCCATCTGATCTACAATGGTCTTAATCTCTGTAACATAATCCTATATGGATCTGCTCTTTCTCTCCATGTTGTTGAACTTCTGCTTCAACTGTATCTTTCTGGCACTTGTAGTTGTGCCATAGTACTTGACCAGGATGTCCCAAGCATCCTTAGGAGAGCTGCAGTTCATTATCTACATTACCATGGCATCTGATATACATAGAGACAACCAGTGCAAGACCTTGCGAGCTCTTTCTGTCCAAGCTCGATGTAGTCATCTCTGATCAGCTATAGGTTGATCTGGGAGCTCAAGTTCAGCTTTGACTCCAGTCACCAACTCCCAGTATCATTTACCTATTAGGAAGTTTTCCATTCTGAACTTCTAGATGGCATAGTTATGGATGTCCAACTTCTCCCCCATAATCTGGGGTAATATTGTCTGTCCTTTCTGCATTTGCCATGTTGTAGACCCTATCTGGCTACTTGCAAACCAATTCTTCTTAACAGTTCAGTTTTAGCTTGCAACTGTTTATAACAGTTTTTAGCACTCTATGTGCTTAGACGTTCAGTTATTCCAACCTGAAAACAGTGGTGCATATATCTCCTGACACCTGGCAATTGCCTAGGTATTGCAGCCTGCATGTACAGACTGCATTCAATGCAAAACCAGCATGTATTTGGGCAACCTGTTCATGTACAGACAAGCAATCTGTAGGCTAAAAAATGACAGTAACCAGTAGCTCTTTTTTAGCTCAACACAGAGGATACATGCCCCAAGATCACTTACAGCAATTCAAATTTATATATTTGCATATGGGGTTCCAGACATATCGATCTGACACTAAATGCAACATGAAATGCAAGTACAAAGGCAAGGTACACTTGTTGTAAATTTTAGTCAAGCATAAGTAGTCAATGACAGTGTATTTCAATCCACCAAACTCTTCAAAACTTCATAGACATGTACCACCATACAAGGGATCCAATACATGAGCCTGACCGCTTCCAAGTCCTCTTCAAGAACAATATCAGACAATGCATTCATACTTCATGACCATCCAATAGAGTGTCAAAGAATTTGTTTTCTGATCCAAACTTTAGTTTCCAAGAGCATCCAATGCTCATGTCAATCCTCAAACAATTTTGCAGGCATATCCAATGTCATACATGTCATCAAGACCAACAAAAAAAACATGTAATCTTCCAATGTCAATCACGCAAGCAGTAGATCTGATGGTAGCAGCATATGTTGATGATGATGATAAAGATGAGCACTTGGATGTGCTCAAGGGTGCTCCCCAAATGTGGGAGCTTTCGCTCAACCGCCAAGACCCACGGACCGCTTATTGTTTCAAGCATTCCAAGCCGAGCACTAATGGCTACCTCTCACATAGCCAACGTGCCAACCATATCTATGGGTGTAGTGAGCTTACCTCCATGTCGTTCGAGTTACCTCCTCTCCCGCACACTCCGGTAGCTCCATGATCCAAGTGCAAGCTTCAAGCAAGCTCCATCCTCAAGCTCCACGCTCTAAGCTCCATTGTCGCGAGCAAGACAAGAGAAGAGAAGAGAAGAGAAGAAGAGAGGAGAAGATGGAGAGCTTCTCCTCCTCGGTCCCTCACCCTCACACCCTCACACTCTCACACTCCCTCTCTCAAGCACAAGCTTAAGCAAGCAAGAACAAGAAGAAGAAGAAGAAGAGGAGAGCTACTTTTGGCCACACACAAGAATGAGCTTCTCATTCACTTTTCAACTTTATATACAAAACCTTAAATCTCTTTTGGGCGGTCATCCCCTTTTCCCCTTTTTACATGGCCTGTTGTAGCCTAGGCCCTTTTTCCCGTTGTCCTTCTATCTTCCTAGCTTCCTTTCCACCGCCCATCTACATTTACAATTTGCACGGGTGAGAGCCCGACACTCCTTGAATTAAACCATGATGCGCTTGCGCTCTTTTACAAAAGTTTTGACTTGCGCTTTTCCTTGTGCGCCTTTCTCCCTTATTTAAGACTCTTCTCCTTGTGCGTCTTTGTCTTCCGTTTCTCTTTTCCTTGGCCTTTGTCTTTGTCTTTTGCTTTAGCTTTTCTGGATTTTCCACCTTCATTCGTTTGAGGGTTAACATTACCCCCCTCCTAGACGAGTGTCAGTCCCATGGCACTCACCGTCGTAGGTAGCAGGCTGTAGCTTGCACCGAAGACATGGGTGACAAGGACACCTGTGGTTTCCGTGGAGGAGTGTTGGTGGTAGTGTGGCAGAAGGTCTTAGGGGCCTGTTGGTGGCCAAGGTGGTTGGTGGAAGGTTATTGGAGTTGGTGGTAGGGCTATTCTGTGTTGGGGATTGCATTGATGGCCACCACAAGTGTTGGTTTGTTGGGGATTCTGCACATGACGATTCTTGGCAGGCTTGTCGGATGGTAAGGGGTAAGCATTCAGAGTTGGATATTGATGAAGAGCAAACGACACTTTCATTGGAGTCTTCAACACCTCCAATTGAAAACCTCTCATGTGGTCTCTCCCTCTATTGTGCACAAGACATAGTTTGATTAGTTTGGGAGACAGGTCGAACTCTAAGCAAGCTGAGAGTATTATCCTGCACTTGAGGACCCAAACTGTGTATATACTTCGGTGCAGATATTATGTGAGTACTCGTGCATATTTAGATATTACATAGTTAGAAGACTACGGGCTAGTTTCTCGTAACAATGTGTTGATGTAGCAAAGTTGTCCATGTTGAGAAGAAGTTCACGTAAAGGTATATGAGACATCCTTTGCATTGTGACTGTACGACGGAGCATAATTGAATACAGGGACACCGCACTTTCGGTAGCTGGAAGCTATTGGACTTGCTTGATGAGGATGGTGTGCATTTCATGGCCAATCGTGCAATGCTTACCACAATTGATTGCAATGGTATTAAGGCAGAGTGCAAGAGGGAATTGTGCAAGTGGGTCAGGGTGACAGGTCTAACCATAGGCGAGACAACTTCCTAGGTATGTCCTGCCCTTGATGTGCCCTAAACAATTGTGCGTCATGCTAAAGGGCTAGGGGACTAGGGACAGAGCCAGTCGATCAAGGTCACTGGACGTACCTAATTTGAGGACCCCTAGGTGCTGTACTGTGATCGTGGGTGGTTCTTTTCGTTCGTTTCTTTTCTTTGTTTTTTTCTTTTTTTCTCTCTCTTTTTTTTCTTTATTTTTTTGTTTTCATTTTTTGTTGCTTTTTCTTATGCTTTTTTCTTTCTTTCTTTTTTTTTCTTTCTCCTCTTTTTTTTCTTTTTTTTCTTTTGACTTGTCTGAGTACAACCATTGCAATGGGTTGAGCCTATCAGCCTTTCAGTGGGTTGGAAAATGTCAAGCTCGAAGGCTCAAGAAATGGATATTACAATGATGATTGTGCCCTAGCCTCGTTGTTAAAGAAGCAGTTGTTGAGATGGGGAGATACACTTGAGATATTGCAAACCTCCTTGCAACACATGCAATGTTGGCACAATTGAGGTAATGACTGCTGTGAGCCAACTATGGAGCTTGACCTAGAAAGGGAGCGTGGCCCATGAATGTGCGTTGGGCCATGCGATGTGGGTGGTCGGCAAGGGTGATTTTTGCTTTCGCCAGCGTGGCTTTGTCGCGGCTCTTTGTGGGGTCAATGGTCTTGTGGTGATCGGGCATTGAACACTTTCGCACAAGGACCTGTATTATCCTACATCCACTTGTCACTTCATGAGAGTATATGCTCGCTTGTGTTAAGTGCATCAAACAAATACAATCATGATAAGACATAATTTTTCAGAATTCTATGATGTCTATTGGGATGTCTATTTCATTGCTTGTTAAGGTCGCATGCATTAACGAGAAGTAACGGGAAAGTATACAAGTGGGGATCTTGCCCCTTTACTCATTAAAAAACAAAATGTTTTGGCATACTGACTTGTCGAGCTACTTGTACATCATAGGGATTTAGTCAATAGATACGAGGCGGGGTGAGTCTGGTTGACTAGGAGACCGGGCGGTGCTAGTGCGGGGCTCCCCTGAGGCTCGGCAGGGAACATGTCGGCCGGGACATGAATGGTATAGTCCCGGGCCGCTACCATTTCTAGAATGTCTTCATTAAATTCTGCCCTATCCCGAGCTGCCCTTTCTGCCCTTGAGCATCTGGTGCTCGAGCGTACGTTGGGGGTTTGTGCCACTGGTGTTGCCACATTGTGTGCGCCTCCTTGAGTGTCCACTCCCTTGGCCCGCGGATTCTTTGGCCTTCATCCGGGGCGGTGTCGCTTGGGGCCGCGTTTCTTGGCGTACCTTTTAAGAGTGGGCACGTAGCGCACCGACGGAGGGGCGTGTGCTGCATGTTCCCATCGGCTGCCCTTGGTTCTCCATGTTTTCCTCGCGGGGGGCCTATAAGATGCGAATCAAGGATTAGGATTTGTCACATGATAAGTCCCTTCATATGTAAGGGATTATAGTGCAGGTTATCAAGCGCATAGGACGAGAAGGAAAGGGGTGGGGCATGCAGTGTTGTTGCAGAGGGATGGCCCCCGTGATGTATATTTAACCTCCTGCCATTAGCAGATCTTGGTTCACGCCGAGTTATGTCGACTGGCGGTCATGGATTTAGGCAGGGCTCCCCCTCGGAAGGATAGACCAGAAAGGGAAGAAGGTGTATAGAAAGGGACTACACCCTGTCTACACCATCAGAGTCATTGGTCAAGGCTTCCTATGGCGGTAATGTGGGTTGCATGCCCTTCACTTGGAGGTGGGGATGGTCACACAGCTTTTAAATGCGTGATGAGAGGAGGACTTGAGAAGCTTAGCCTATTAGACCCAACTCTTCTCCCTGCACTTGACTATCATTGCTTGTGTGTGTTGATATTGTTTATACATGGCGACACAAAAATTAGTGTTTATTTATATACATATTTATGAATCCATGTCACTTCACGAGGATAAGAACCAATTATAGAACTCGGGGTTGTACTGGAGCGTGGCGCACGCATCCAGCACTTGTGGCAGCTTACTTAATACCGATAGATATTTTGCCACATCGAGCAGCATGGAACCTTGTCTGAGTCTACTGGCAATGTGTAACTCCTCCTCAGTGAGAACCTTATCAATCAAAGGGCTCTCTAGGCTAGTTGCAGCTAAGTCCGTACCCCGAATGCCAGTTAGCACTCGAAGGGAAGTTGGTGCCACATAGGTTGGGTCTCTTTGAGATTGCCATTTGGCCAATCGCTCCTCAAAGACTGTCATGATCCGAGCCCCTAGTTCGGCCATTGCAATGCGGTTCTCACACCAACGCTATTCAAATTGACTTCAGCCCTTTGTTAATCGCTTTAGTTGCTCTATGTCCACAAGATTCGATCGGCAGAGCACTTCATTGAATATGATAGTTAAGAGGAGTTTGTCGGCTTCCTCGTCAGAGATGAGTCGCATGCGTTCATGCAAAAGCCTGTCGTAGTGCTTGTTAAGATGTTCTTGCTCCTCCCAGGATAGAGGGAAGGGCAAGTAATCTCGAAGCTGCTCCTTGGGGATTGTGCCCACGTCCACAAGGACATAGACTCGTGCGAATACTTTGAGCTTAGCATCCAACTCAGCTAAGCATTCTGCGACACTTCTATGTTCAACGAGGGCTTGCTCAGTTGCCATCTCATGCAAGGTTCTAGGAATTTGTCTAGGCTTTAGCATAGCTGGGGGTTCATGCCTAGATGAGCAAGATTGGTCAACACTAGGATTGCTTATGCTCTCAGGGATTGTGCGTTTTTCTTGAGGTTTTGCTACTATTTTGTCATGGTTCTTCTCGGATGTGACTGGTATAGATTTGTCACCCTGTTGTGACGACGTTGTATCCACTCTTGATTGATCGATGTGAGTTCTATTGTCAGTGGATTGAGTGTTGAAAGCAACTATTGATGGCAACGGCTGCTTTGATTTTTCAGAGCACACAGATGTGACTGAGGTTTCACCGCTATCAGGAGAGACATCAATGGGTTCATTGGTGGATGGACTTGATGCTTTATTCCCCAGCTCTCCATCGCTCTTGGTCTCAAATACTCTTGGGGTCCACAACCACCTGTGATTGTTGTTGTCTTCGTTTTTTTCTCCTCTTTTTCCTGGTCAGTGAAGGTGCATCGCTCAACGACTCAGGACCCTGGACTAGATCAACTGTTGATGTGCTTGGTTGGGCCTCAGCATTCTCTTTCTCTCATGTGTCCTTATGGGACACAGTCGTGGCCTGCTAAATAGCCTTACCAAGCTGTGAGGGCACAACTGCCTCCCTTTTCGGGGAATCTAGCTCTTCAGCCAACTCCCTTGTGTTTAACTCCTCCGGCCTAGGCTTTAGGCACTTTGAAAGTGCTGGAGTTGTCAATGAAGTTGGTTGTGACACCTCCTCCACAAGTAAATCACTAAGGACACATTCCACAAGGGGCATTGTCACGGCCAAGGGCTGTGACTGCCATGATCCCTAATTGGAAGTAGTGGTGGCTAGTCCAGTGGGCTGGCTACTCTTGGTGGATTGCAGTGTTAAGTGTATAGAGAGTTTGAGTACAACTTGTTTTGACCTGTTTTGAAGATATGTTGCTATAGCAATTGCTTCCTCCCAATATTCTTTTTCCAGATGAGCTATTGATAGCATAGCTCTTGTAGCATTTAGTAGAGCATGATTTGCATTTAGTAACTCCATTTTGATGTGGATGATGTGGTGTGGTAAGCTCATGTTGAATGCCAAAGGCTTTGCAATGATCTTTGAACTCATTTGAAGTATATTCTCCTCCATTGTTTGTACAAAGAGCTTTGAGTCATAACTCGTGCTTATTTTCAATTGCTTCCTTATATTCTTGGAACTTGGAGAAGACTTGTGACTTCCTTGTGAGAAAAAATACAACAGTGTATCTTGAATAATCATCAATAAGCACCATAAAGTATTTTGCTCCAATGAGAAATACAGGATTTATAGGACCACAAATGTCGAAGTGTACTAATTGAAGAGGGGGAGTCGCAATGGAGTAAGATTTGGGATAAGGAAGAGCTGTAGCTTTACTGAGAGCACGAGCTTGACAAAATGGAAGTTGAGAGAGGGAAGGTGGAATGCCATGAACAAGTTTTTTGTGAATAAGTTATTGTAAAATGTTTTGAGAGACATGACCAAGTCTAGAGTGCCATAGGAGTGTATTCTGTGGTGTACGTCTAAGTGAAGTGGAGTTAGTTGAAGCATTTGAAGAAGGTTGTAGAAGTGAATACCCAAGTGTATAAAGATGACCTAGTTTGGGGCAAGTAAGTTTGAGAGAAGGTGAGAGTAGCTGTAAGATGCAGTGGTCTTTGTAGAAGTGAGTAGTGAGAGAGGATTGAGAAGTGAGCTCACTGATACTTAACAAATTTTTCTTGAGATTGGAACATAATAGACATTATGTACCTTGATTATCTAATTGGAGGGAAGCTCCACTTGAATGGTGCCATAGCCTTGAGCTTGTTGAATGTTGTCGTCCCCCATGGCAACACTGAGTGGAGCAGAGATCTCTTTGAAGTTGACTAACCATTCCTTACAAAAAGTCATATGATGAGTAGCTCCAAAGTCTAGAAACCATGTATATTCTTCTTTGGAGTTTGAAGAAGGTGCCCAAACACTTGTGGCTAGGCTAATGATAGTTTTGGGTTGCTCTTTTATGTCATAATTACCAATGCTAACAAAGTGAGCTTGACCTTTTGATTGATGTTTGTTGAATCTATTTTTTTGACGATAATCCTTATCAATATGACCTTGTCGTTTGCAAACATTACATATGAGATGATAATGAGGGTTTCTTGTTAAGGATAGGGATTGAAATGGTTCATAAGATTTGGACTTATATTGAGAATTACCAAGAATTCCTTTGAAGTTAGACCGAGGAGAAAACCTAGGCTTTTGATGAAGGTGTTGAGCTCTTTTGTGAATATGTTTTGGTTGTAAGTAGTTATAGCTAGAGCCTTGGATTCTTGATTTGAAGAAGTAGAAAGAGTATCTCTCATGACTTGCTCTTGCTTGATTCTATTAATTAGTGGTGGCTGAAGCTTGAGTTTATCAATGGAGGTTTGAGTAATAATAAAGGCTCTCCAAGATAAAGGCAAGGAAGAGAGGAGAAGCATGGCTTGTAATTCTTCTAAAATGACTAAACCAAATATTATGGTTTCATCTAGCAAAGATTACCACTATTCTAAGAACTTAGTGGGGCAGACTAATCTTCATGCATAGTGGCAGTAGATATTTTTCTAAACATGGTCATTCAATAAACAATATTTGTGTGTTCATACATATTGTTGAAGAAATCCCAAATACCTTTTGTAGTGGGTATTGTTCTTACTAGTTGTACTTGTCGATCTCCACAATGGACAAGTATTTCCATTCTTGCATGTGCATCTATTTGCATCTAATCTTCCTTGTTTGCTCCTTCTTTTTCAAGGTAGTCTTCCTTGCCATTAATAATATTCCATAGGTTTGCTTGAGATAGGTAAAGTTCCATCTTTAGCTTTCATACCTGATAGTTGCTTGCATTGAGTTTGTCGATCTTGATGTGTTGATTGTAGGAGGTAGTGGCATTGACGAGAGCCATTAGAAGAATGAGAGTAAAGGAGGACTAGTGGTTTGTGATTTTGAGGAGAAAATGATAAGCTAGAAAGATAGGATCCGGTGCAATAATACCATGTAATGAAAACTAGGAACTTGTAGATAAGAGGATATTGTGCACAATAAGGGAAAGAGATAGAGGAAATATAGAAATGGAGTGAACTGCAGTTGAACATTTCATTGCTAGTAGTTGTATATATACATGGTACATTAAATGAGGTAGGTGAGCTTCATCTCTAAATATCTGAGATATTTACAAAGTGGATATCTATGGGATCCTTTCATCCACATACTGGCTTATCCTTATCTTATCCAAAAAAATTATCCTTATCCACAACTTTATCCCTACAAAGGCCCCAAAGAGGAGAAGCTCTCCATCTTCTCCTCTTTCATTCTCTTCTCTTCTCTTGTCTCGTGCACAACTATGGAGGATGGAGCTTGAGGAAGGAGGCTTGAGATTGCTTGAGCTTGCATCTAGGATCATGGAGCTACCAAAGTGCTTGAGGGAGGAGGCCACTCATTCGGGCATCAAAGCTCATTACACCTGTAGGATCAGAAGCGCATCGACTAGGTGAGAGATAGCCATTAGAGCTTGCTAAAAATGATTGAACAATAAGCAGTACGTCAATCTTGGTGGTCGAGCATGAGCTTCCACTACACCACTGCAACCAATAAGAGTCAACAATGCATTATATCTTAAAAATATTGACATTTGGGATTATAAGAGGTTGCAATTGTATCCCTACATCCTCAATTGCCATGCCACTCTAGTCTTCTCACTCCCCCTTAGACTCTCACCCCTTTGTGTAGGTGTACTATGTGGTGATGTCTCAAAAAAATACATGAGTTATGATTATCTGTGCCTGCTCTATAAGGTGCCAACCTTGAGTAGTGATGTGTAGAGCCTCTAATCTCAAGTCTAAGGGGTTTTCTCCTCTCAATAATGCAAGATATCAAGCATAGACTATAGTGTAGGCCATGCATTAACAAATGCACTCCTCCTTACTTTCGGCCTGCTCCTAGTATGGTCTATAGATCTTCTTAGCTCTAAGGACATGGGCTACCCTCCCTATCTCAATCTTGAGCATACAAGTGGAGGCCTTGAGTTTACCAATAGTTACTCACATCTCATATGTGTGGGAGCTCTCATTGCTCAACCGCCAAGACCCATGGACCGCTTATTGTTTCAAACATTTCAAGCCAAGTGCAATGGCTACCTCTCATATAGTCACGCACACTCTTATACCTATGAGTGTAGTGAACTTACCTTCATGTCCAATCAAGTTACCTCCTCCCATGAGCTCTCCAGTAGCTCCATGATCCAAGGTGCAAGCTCAAACAAGCTCAATCCTCAAGCTCTAAGCTCCAAGCTCCATTGCTACGCACGAGACAAGAGAAGAGAAGAGAAGAGAAGAGAAGAAGAAGAAGAAGAGAAAAGTTGGAGAGCTTCTCCACCACGGTCCCTCACCCTCACCCACTCACTCCCTCACATTCCCTCTCCCAAGCATAAGCACAAGCAATAACAAGAAGAAGAAGAAGAGGAGAGCTAGTTTTGGCCACACACAAGAATGAGCTTCTTCATTCACTTTTTGCTTTTTATACATGCCCTACTTCTCTTGGGCACCCATCCCTTTTTAGATGATCGGCCATTTTAGCATAGGTCCTCTTTCCCTTTTCCATTCTTATTTACATTGTTCCTTCACCCATGCCCATCTACATTTACAAATTGGACATGAGGAAGCTTTGCACTCTTTTACAAGGATTTAAGATGCACTTTTATATTTAAAATGTGTATTTTTTCTTTTGCATTTCCCTTGGACTTTTAAGTTTGCTTCGTATGATTTTGGCACTTTTCCTCCTACTTTTTTGTTGGGCTACCTTTTTCCACTTTGTCCTATGTCTTTTGGATTTTCTTTTGCTTTTTTTTCAATTTCTTTGCATCCAGGTTAACATTACCCCCTCTTAGCTGAGTGTCACTCCCATGGTACTTGTTGGGGAGAGCTTGTGTGATTGAAGGTTTGCCATGGGAATTGATGGTGGGGCTTTGGGAAGATTTCCCATAGAGAATAAGCATAACAAAATGGACGAGAGTTTGCGGAAACCAAGGATAAATTGAGTGGATGATGGGTCCTCCAATGTCAGTGGTTGATCGTGAGTTGTTGAATGTACCTGAAAAGGAAAAATATGTGCACTACCTGGCGGTGTATCTATCTCATCATGCAGTGCATGGTGTCCGTGCCAATGGAACTGAGAGTTGGGTCAAAACCTCTGGTAAGCCTGTGGTGTTGTCCCACACTTGAGGACCCAATTTGTGTACAAGGGGAGGTACTGTAGGTGTGACTCAAGGAGACAAGTCTAACCCAAGGTGAATTTAAACTCAATAGGTGTGTCCTGCCCTTGATGTGCCCTGAGTGTGAAGTGGGGGAAGGGGCTAGGGATATAATTGTCCCTAGGTGCAATGTGTGTGACACTTAGATGGTATATGAGAATTCCATTTTGTCATTTTCTTGTGCTTCATCTTTTGTCCTTTCTTTGCCTTCTTTCTTTCTTTTTCTCTTCTCTTTTTTGCTTTTTTTTAAACATTCAATGCATTGGCAGGGAGCATGCTATACGTCATCTCGATGCTCTTCAAGAGCTACACTGCGAGGGGGTCTAAGAGACTTAGTAAGGAAGGGTCTGCTCTGCAAATAGCCCTTTACGTTAATGAGTACATTTAGAGGTATTATTGATAGGAAGGTGTGGCTGTAGTTAGTGAAGCAACTATTCTTTATATCTTCTAGGATGGTCATACAAAAGGAAGGCAAGAACGCAACGCTCATCATAAGATGGGCCATCGCACAACTATCAATTCCTGCATTTAGATCAAAAAAGAGTGGCAATAGTCTAGCCTCTTCTACCATGGGCTTTTGCTTGAGCAAAATCCTAAGTTTTCTAAGATAATTACATATAGTAATAAAGATGGGGTCAAGGCAAGATGAAAACTCATCAAGTAAGTACGTGATGGATGGGCAGATTTCGTGCTCAATGAAGATTAGGCACTTCTTTGGACTCCCTACATTCACGTTGTAGATCCTTGGAAAATCATACCTACCATGCATATCCGGGTTACCTATTCTTCCCAGATATGGCCTATAGGTGGGATCATCGTGCTCATCTGGTATGGTGCTGCACAAGCCCATCCAAGCATCAAGGTTTAAGTCCCAGACATGTCGCTGCCATTTCGGTTTGGGCTTCATATTTGCCGCTAATAGTCCTTGGATCTCCCAAACCTTATCTTGCGAATAGTCCCTGAGGGCTCTCTCTACCACCTTATGGGGTGTCTTGCTCTTTCCTCTATCCATATGTTCCCTACTCATTGGGCAAGTTGGATGGCCTACTCCACCACTCTTAGATACGAGACCCTATTTAAGGAGCGATGGTATTGGAAGGAGAATTTGAATGGTTGGCATTTATTCTGTTGTCACTACTCCCTTATAGCCAGTTCTTGGGCCTAGTTTATAGGACAGCATTCCTCTCTGTGTGGAATTTGGACCTCACGAACTTACTATGGCTTTACTTGGAGTCCCCTTTTTGCCATCTCCACTTGCTCTCTCTATCTACACTTCCTTTCCACCATCCTCTCAAGGACAATTTCCTCACCCTACTCTTGTGCTTGTGCTTACACCTGATGTGCTAGGCTCGACTCTAGCGAGACTGCTCTTTTTTATCTTTGCCTCACTTGAAGTTTGGCCCTTCTTCTCTTGGTGGTTCTATTGGGGTTGTAGTGGATGGTTGAGCTTGTTGTTCTAGCTCTCTAAATCCTAGTTCTTCCAACTCCTTTGTCAAGAGCCCAACCTACCTCAAGTATTGTTGTTATTGCTTCATGCTTGGACTAGTGCTCTCTTTCAATGGCTTTTCATAGAGGCCTTATCTCATGGCTCATCTTGTAAGTTCCAGCTTCCCCCTTAGCCCTTCTATTGTATCCTTGCCCTCAGTCTAGGTCACATGCAAGACCTTATTCAAGAAGGCTTGATGTTGGACTTTGAGACCTGCCTCCATTGCTTCCGCCCTTACCAGTGCCATGATTCATTTGCTTTTGGCCAAGGCAAGATGTTTGGCAAGGTCTCTAAGTCTTCCAACAGTCTTTTCCTTCCAAACCCTGGCCTTTTCCTCCATCCTTTCGATGCCCTGATTCTGGCATTGAGATAGCATCATGACCATCTATTCCTACTCTTTTAAGATTTTGAGCATCTCCTCTTTCTATTTTCTGAGGTGGGTCAGTTGCTCTCCTAGTCATTCTTGCTCTAGTAGGTGGGCCACCTGGAGTTGGTTTTCCACCTCTATCAACTTTTTGGCAGACACTTCATTTCTCTGTGCCTTAGCCTTGTTTAGTTCCTTTAGTTGTTCCTTTTATTGTTTCTCCTTATGGAACTCTACATAAGCCTAGGTCCCTGCTCTTTCCAATTACTCAACAAGTTCGTCTTCGATCTTCTTCAACCAGTCGAGGTATTCTTGCATCTCCTTGTTATGTTCTCCTCTTTTCTCACCTCGAGGCTCTTTTACATCCTTCTCCTCCTTCCTCCCTTCTAGGCCCTCTTTCTATTTCCAACTCCACTACTGTTGCCTTCCTCTCTAGTTTCACTCTTTCCGATTGGCTTAGTAGTTCTTGGATATTTTCATCATAATGTGTTGACCTTTGCATGGCCAAGGGTATGGACATAGTTGAGGCTTCTAACCTGGCCTTCTTTGGGTATTTTCTAGATTCTGCATCCACAAAGCGATAGGCCTCTTTATCCCTGGCATTAGGGTTCCTCCACTGGGTGCTAGACCAAGCTGCTACACCATGTTGACTAGGTACTATACCCAAGCCATCGTGTCGCTTTGGTTCACCGTTATGTCCGTGGTTTCTTGTGTGGTGGTAGTGGTGGCAAACATGATGAGTAGGGGTGGGTCTAATAGGGCCTTCCCTTTGCCTTCCACTACAAGTCCTTGAACCACTTCTACCCACTGCGCAGCTAGTACCACACAGGTCTTCTAGGCTCCTCCTAGCCAACTCTTCTATTCAAGAGGGTTGCTTGACTAACAACCTAATGGCAAGAGTCATCTGCTCATCCTCTTCTCTCCTTAGTCTTTCCTCCTCCTCTTGTTGCTTCTTTCTTTGTTCTTCATCTAGCTTCCTTGATTTCTTTTATGTGGTTGCTAAGGCATTGTCCTCTCTTGTTGTAATTTCCTTCTTCTTGCCTAGTATTTTCAACATGATTTTTTCCTACTCCCCTTGGCTCAATGGGATCGAGCCCTCCCCACCTTGCTCACTAATGGTCCTTTCACTAGAACCCTTCTACTATCACTGCGCTTGGGGTTGAGCTCCTTCCTTCCTTGTAACTTGCTCTACTTTTTCTTTCTATGGCTTGTTAGCTTCTTCGTCTCCCACATTCCTCACTTATGGAGACATTGATGGGATTTCCATGACCGGGGAGAGGTGCTACTCTTGAATAGGAAATCTCTCTGAAGTCTCCCCTACTTTTTCTTCCTGTTCAAACTCTCCCACAACTTCTTAGATGATGGCCGTTAGAACCCCTCCAAACCCTATTATGGATACTTTCGACGCAAGCGTTTTTCTGTCCAATTTAGTTGTGGTGGCTAGCGACTCACCTCTTGTAAGTCTTTGGCTTGATGGCAATGCCTTGGTGGTTGATGATTCAATCGTTTTATGGATGTAGACATTCAAATTCACTTCATCTAGGGCCCCTATTGTGATGCTTTTAAGTATCATCACTAGTATTTACACCATGAGGGTGTAAGACGGCAAGGTTAGGGATGTCTGCTAGACTAATCCTACCATTGGTGTGCACCTTTTGTCATCAACATCTTTAGCATATCACAAGCATCCCTCTTCGACTATGTGTTTGTCAACCCTAATGCCTTCTCCACTATTTCAAGACTATGTACAACTTCTCTATCCTTTTGGGTGAGCCTCCTTGCATGACGATTAACGTACCACTATTCTTTCTTGCATCAAAAGTTCTTAATAACTCTATGCATCTATCATGGTTGATTTTTTGGCCAACCTTCTCTATGCATCTATGGATTGCATTGATCGATTAATTGCTTCACCGCACCTTCCTTGGTCACCAACTCTTCCAAATTTCTAACGTTATAGTATTTTAGCTAGTTACAGACTTGTGTCTCAGTTGGCCAATCAGTACCTATTGTGCTCTTCCTCTAAGAATGGAAGTTGTCATACCATCTTGAGTTCCTGTTATGGCACAATAGCTTATAACTAGCTCATTTGAGGGTACCTTTTGCATATTTTTTTTAAATTACAAACAAATACTATGGAATGCTGCAATGTTCAAGTATGGAATGGAAATATTTTATATTTCAAGTAATCCACACATTCCAAGCATGAATTCCATTTTAAAATTTTATTCAAGTGCAAGTTCACTTTATTCGTCCTTTTTTACTCTAGAAGTTTGGTTTGAAGTTTTGAAGCTCAAGTCATGTTTTCTTTTCCACCTTACCCCCTCCCTCCAAGAATGATAAAGATCCTTCCTAGGATTGGAGGATGAAGGGTTAAGAGCGTTAAGCACCTGCTTGTTGTGCTTTATTTCTTCATGAGCCAAGCATAGAATTGTGGATTAAGTGGGCATGATAGTCCATGTTTTGAGGCCTAATGCCTATGTGTGTAAAGTAGGTCAAGACTTCGATTAGGAAGTCATCAGAGTTCATCCTATTAGTGATGTGTAGTTCTTCTTCAAAGAGTCGATCCAAATAGGGATGGGCCATAACATGCTCTTCTAATGGTTGATTGTGCGTGATGACCAACACTGTGAATGAGGTAGGAGCCACATAGGTTGGATGATACTCAAAGATTTTGATTGCATGTCTCCCTCTTGCTCCCATTGGAGATGAAGAGCATACCATTTTCCTAGAAAGGAAGATCAAAGTCGGCTAGCCATCTCAACTCTTCCAATTCTTGGGTTGTTGTAGAGACTTTGCTCTTACTATAAGAGGTAGTCTTGAAAGGTGAGAAGAATCAAAGCTTACTTGGAAGAGCTATGGTGTGAGAGCAAGAGTAAGAGAGAGACACACACAAAATGGGAACTCCAACAGTCACGATGTGTGACTGGGCTTTTCTCTATTCAAAATGTCACTAAAAAATAAAGAATAAAGTGATGGTGATGGGCGCCCGCCACCTGCAGTGTGTAGTGGCAGATACTATCAGTGTAGTAATACACGGGCGGCTAGGTGGAGGTGTCTTTACCCCCACCAACCTCCCACTTAAAGACGAATCTGCTCCAATGAGTGAAAAGAAAAAAGAAAAGACTATACAATGTACACATATATAACAAGATGAGGAAAAACGTAATCTCATCCAACTCCCAACAATCTCCTGAGGAAGGCAAAGTGCTCAGTAGTGAGGCTTTTCATGAGTAGATATGCAGGATTTTTGTCAGTGGAGATCTTGACAAGGTCAATAGACATGTCCTCCATGACCCCACGTATGAAGTAATATCTCACCTCAATGTTTTTCGTCTTCACATGGAAGACCGGATTCTTGGCTAGCTAAATAACACTCATAGAATCCGAATGCAATGTAGGTATAGCATCAATCCCAAGGTCATGAACCAAATGGCCTAACCATATGGCCTCCTTATAGGCCTCGATGGCTGCAATATACTCGACCTCAGTGGTAGATAGAGTCATACACTTCTGAACCCTCGACATCCAAGAGACAACACCTCTAGCATAGGTGAATACATAGCTAGAAATTGACTTCCTACTATCCGCATGTCCTGCATAATCGGAGTTTGTGTAACCCACAACTCTTGTATTCTGATTGCCATAGCAAATACTCATATCTGCTATGCCCTTCAGGTATCTCATGATACCCTTCACGACATCCCAATTTTTCTTGCCAAGTGTAGCCATATAGTGTGCCACAACACCAAGTACAAAGGCAATATTTGGACGAGTGGCTATCATGGCATACATCAAACTACATGATGATGCTTAAGAGATCTTGGCCATCTCGGCCCTCTACTCATCTATCTACGAACAATGGGACTATGAGACCTTTACATAAGAAGGTAATGGATAGCCAATAAGCTTCACGTCCTGCATGCGAAAATGCTCAAGGACTTTATGTACTCCCTCTATGAGAGGTAGAGTAGTCCTTGATGCCTATCGTGCTTAATGCGCATATCAAGAATGTGAGAGGCCAGTCCCAAATCCTTCATCCCAAAGCTCTTCTTCAACTGAGATTTAAGAGCATCCAGCTCATCATGAGCTTTCCCTACTATCAGCATATCATCCACATAAAGTACCAAAATAAGCAATGAGCCATCATGGGCTTTCTTCGTGTAAAGACACGGATCCATAGCATTCCTACAAAGCCTTCTTTCCCTTAGGCAATGCAACCAAATCCCAAGTCATATTCTTATACAGGGAGTCTATCTCAAACTGCATAGCCCTCTCCCATGAGTGAAGGTCACCCCTACGCATAGCCTCATCATAGGTGAGAGGCTCTCCTGCATCTGTAACCAAGACATAATGCATCGAGGGCTCAAATCTATCAGACAGACATCTATCTCTAATAGACCATCTCACTGCAAGCTCTATTGCCTATCCAACTACCTGTCCAATACTCTGGTCATGTGTACCAACTATTGCTGTAGACTGGCCAACTGGTTGTGCTTGCAGGCTGTACTGGAGCACGTAGCTCCTCCTAGAATATAACCCTGTGTATCTCTACCACCTTCTCAAGCTGCCTATGCATATTGTCTCCATGGAAGACTACATCATGGCTGCGAATAACTTTTCGTGCTTGCGGATCCCAGAGGCAATAACCCATCTCGCTTGCATCTCCATAGCCAAGAAAAATGCATTTGACACTCTTAAGATCCAACTTACTACACTTGTCCTTGGGCACATGGTAGAATTCCTCACATCCAAAGAACACATAGATGCACATAAGATGGAGATTTACTAGTCCATACCTCCTCTGCAACCTAGAAATCCAAATCACTGCAAGGTGACCTATTTATGATATGCACAGCTATAGTGAACTGCCTCAACCCAAAAGCTTTGCGGTAAGCCTGCATGGCTAAGCATACTGTGTACATGCTCCCTTGGATGGTTCTATTCATCCACTCAGCCAAACCATTCTGGGGTGGGGTGTAGGGGGCGATCAACTAATGCTTAATACCCCTCTCGTCACATAACTTCTCAAAGGCACATGACATGTATTCTCCCCCATTGTCAATCCTAAGGCATTTAAGCATGGTCCTCAACCAATGCAAGCCATCTCTGAAACACATCCAAGACATATGACTTAAGCTTAATGGGATAAGCCTAGACTTTACTTAAAAAATTATCAATAAACATCACAAAATACTTTGTACCACCCATAAACTGACAAGGCATAGGGCCACAAACATCCAAATGTACCAATGCCAAGGGCTCACTCATGCGTGTCCTACCAGACTTCTTATGTGTATTTCTAGTTTGTCTACCATAAAGACAATGCTCACATGAATCAAAACATGCATAGTCAAGGGGCAATAAGTATTGTAAACCAGAAAGCTTTTTCATTCCCTTCAAGGTCATATGGCCCAAACGGGCATGCCAAAGAGATACATGTGGGATGGAACCCACTAACAAAACATGGTCAACAGAGGACCCATCAACTACAAGAGGATAGAGATTGCCAACCTTGGCAGCTCTAGCAAGCACAAGTTTGCCATGCATGATTTTCCAAGCAGAATCCCCAAATGAAACATGAAACCCAACATCATCAAGATGCCCTGTAGACATAAGATTGCATGTAAGCGCAAGTACATATGGCATTCATCCTGTAACAGAAAAGTACTGCCAGTAGAGAACTACAGTCGGGCATCCCCAATGCCAACAATAGCAAGTGACATGTAATCACCCAAGCGAACTAAACCAAAGATAGTACAGTAGCAATGGAGCCACTCATGGCATGGTGTAATATGAAATGAAGCACCAGAATCCAAAAGCCAACACTGCACATACATAGAGTGAACCTCAGTCAACTACAGAGCATCACAAGAACTAGCTGCAAGTATGTACTCCCCATTGGAGTCCTCAGTCTGCATGACATTTATCTCCTTGATTTTCACACTAGGTTTCACAGGCACAATGCGGCAATCAAAGGACTTTTCATGTACTTTGTCTTCCCCTTCTCTTTACGCTTCTCATTGCGCAACTCATGACATTGTGGGCATATATGGCCCTTCTTGCGACAATGGTGACATGTCACATTAGCATTTCTCCCACAAGACTTACTACATGACTTGCCACGCAATTTAGACCTAGACTTCTGCAAGTCTCTACCACAGCCATTCCCATGGTCATTCTTTCCATTATCATCTATGCCTCTAATAGTCAAAGCATGCAACACATGAGAGACATCCAAGTTTTTACAGTTGATCTCTTCCTGTAGAAGAGCACTCTCTACATCAAGCAAGTTCAAAGTAGTAGCAGAAGCACAAAAGGCAATGCAAAATACATCCCATGACTCATCAAAGTCCCAAGAAAAAACAATGGAGTAACCTCATCATTGAAAGTAATGCCCTGCAAAGTCAAGTTCTTGAGAATAGCATGGAACTAGCTCAAATGAGCAGACATCGTCACATTCTCCTTCATGTGTAGGTCCATAAGCTACTTCAACCAATACATCTGACTTGCTAGACTTTTCTTATCATAGAGGCTTTTGATCTTTTCCCAAAGCTGCCATGCAGTATGTGCCTCATCCACAACATTATAGTGCATTTGTTCAGTGAGAGATAATATTATGGTAGACTTGCATAATGCATCAAGATCAATCCAATTATCATTTGACATGCCTGCAAGCTACTGACCACTCAATCTCAGTGGCTTTACATGATTCTTCTACACAAGTACCTATCAGATTTGGCTCTTCCCATAGCCATAATTAGTACCATCAAGTTTGGTAATGTTGAAGATAGTATTATCACTAGAAGAAGATGCCATACTGCAGTCCAAAACAATGCAAACAGTTCAAAACTGCTTGTTGTTTGCTGTTGTAAATAGCCAAAATACCACCAAAACCAAGGCAAAATGACCACGAACTGGTAGCTAATGATGGTTCCCACCAAGTACCATCAAAAGTACATAAAATCAAGATGATTCAACATGAAAAATACATCACAGTCCATGCATAACTACTTACTGTAATAAATTACAGAACTGTGAAAATGAGAGCTAACAATGCCAAAAGCGGATCCCAAGTCAATCAAATACTGCCAAGTCCAAAACCAACATCATGCGGGCATAGCATAGGCATATGACAGTCGATAATCATGAAACCAACACCCAAACATGTCATACAAACATCTGCTAGTGAGTCAGTATACCCCCCAATCAATGGAGCAAAATGTACCTGCCACTGCCAAGACTTGACACAAGTAGGCGTCAACTCACAAAAAATGGACCCAAGTCAGGTCATAAGCAAGTACAGTGGACCAAACAGTAGAAGCCAAGCATCATCCAAAGTGAAGATCCCAGTAGTCTCAAGTATCCAAAGTGCTCAATAGCATAAGTCACCTACTCAATGTCTGTTAAGCATCCAAAGAGGCTCCCACTAGCATAAAATCCGTAAGTGTCAAGCATAAGAAATAGCCAAAGTAAGCTCCGAGCAAGGAAAAGTAAGCCACAGTAGCAATCAACTCTAACTAGCATGTAGTAGTGGCATAGGCCAAGCATGTCAAGACCGGTCAGACATAGGCAAAGTACATGCCATAAGTACATCAAAGATGGAGATCCAAATGCTGTGTGAAGAAATCTCAAGCTCAACTAATGATCCAAGTGTGTACGATCCATGGGAAGCATCAATACAGCATGCATAACAACCAGAGCATAGCACGTAACCAATAGGCATTAAATATCCATTGAGAAGTACAATCAAGCCTACTATAAATAGCATGAAATCACTGTCCAAAATTGAGCAAATAGTGGCTCAAATCAGCCCCAAAAGCATATCCAAGTCATGTGGCATCATCCCCAAATTTTCAGCATCCAAGAGGCATAAGTATACATCAAGTATCCACCTCACAAGCATGATCCATGAGCATGTAACACAACCAAACATGTGCTGCCCTGTAATGTAGCTTGCTGTATGAAATTTCCAGTCACCAAACAGAGTATAGGCACCTCCAATGTCAAGGGTTAAGTCTTAGCATCAAAGCAAAGCAACCAAATGTGGTAGAAGTGGGAAAGAGAGTGCCAAGAGGTGTTTTAGGACATGAGGAGCGGATTGGGAAGGCATTCAGCCAACACACACCATGTGGGAAGACCATGCAGCCTGCTCTGGGAGGGGCTGAAAAGGCCACAGGGCTATTGAGAGAGGGTTTGGGGAGGATTAAGGTGGGTACAAAGGGTACCAAGTGATAGAGGGGATACTTAAGAGCCTTCAAAGGAGCTAGAGGAAAACAAATGTGAGCTATACCTGATTCTGCCCTGCTGGCGCAATGATTCTAGCACATGTGAGCTACTAGAGTCTATTGCTACTGTAAATGGTGTGATTCATGGTGCTCAAGGGCTTTACCAAGTGTCAAGGGAGGCACACAAGAAGCCTCAAGTAGCAACAAGAGGTCTATGATGAGATATGAAGCACGAGAGCTTCAATGGTGCTACCCCTTTCTCTTCTCAGACCTCTAGACCTGTAACCAACATGAAACCCTGAAGAAGATGAATAAATACATTTGTTGGAATGCTCTAAGAGTGCCCAAGGTGCTGGGAAGGTGCTTGGGAAGCCGGGGAGTGACAAGAGCTCAAGAGAATTGGCTATAGCTACCGGGAAGGAGACCCAATGAGTATAGGGATTTGATAGGAAGCTAAAGACACCATGAACCAAGTTCAAGTGCTCGAGAAGCCAAGCTTTGATACTAGTTGAAAGATGAGAGGGATCGAAGTTGCTTGGAAGAGCTATGGCGGGAGAGCAAGAGCAAGAAATAGAGAGACACAAAATGGGAATTCTAATAGTCACGATGTGTGATCGGGCCTTCCTTTATTCAAACTGTAATTGAAAGAATAAAGAATAAAGTGAGGGTGATGAGCGCTTGCCACTGCGGTGTGCAGTGGTAGGTATTGTTAGTGTAGTAATACACGAGTGGCTAGGCAGAGGCGCCTTTACCCCCAACAAGTCTATTGAGCTAGCTGACTATTAACTAATAGGACTAAACCTTGAGGATAAGGCGCTTTAGCCTAACCCTCTCTATAAGTTTTTCTGACAATCCATACTCTAGGATTTGGAGTATGTCATCTACCTAATACGGTGTTTAATTTGCCCTAAACGTGTCTCTTCCATTGGTACATTTTGAACATGTGTGCATCTCGTAGGTCATCTACGATGCCCTAGTCACTCAGTAACTTCTGTTGTTATGGGTATGCAGGACATATGGTCTACCATGTAGTGCTTCTTACCCTTGTGTATAACCACAAAGAAGTGAAACTCTATAACCATCTAGCTATGCATCCTGTAGTGCAAGGTTTGTTTACTAAATAAGGTAAAGCATGATGGTTAAGGAAGAAGGTAAAGGGAGTAGCTAACAGATAATGATAGAACTTCTTCATAGAAAACACCATAGATATGCCTTCCCTCTCCATCATGGAGTATTTCATCTCCACATCTATGAGTTGTCTATTGGCAAAGCTCACTGGACATTCAAGATTATGTTCACCAGGTTGGCACAAAATAACTCCCACGGTGAACTTTGATGCATCAATGTGCACGTAGAATATCATGTTCTAATCATGGGCTTGTAAGATCAGTGTAATCGTAAGAGCCTTCTTTAATCCCTCGTAAGTAAGTGCATTGGCATTCCTCAATCCACTCAAATACAATCAGCAATTTGTAAAGGGGTCTAGCAATCAATGCGTAGTTTAGAACGAATCGTCGATATAGTACCATGTGTGTCCTAGGAATCATTGAACTCCCTTATAGTTCATGGGTGGTGGTAAATCAACAATGACCTTGACTTTGGAGGAGTCAGTGGCAATGTTGTTCTTAGACACCACGTGCCCTAGGATAGATCCATGTTTTACCTAGAATTGGCACTTCATGGGGTTCAAGGAGAGATTATACACCCTACATTGCTCAAAGACAACACGAAGTTTATCTAGGTATTCTCTTCCTTCCCCACTATTCTTGTGAGCATGTGCTCCATGTAGGGTAGTGGATAGTTGTCCCTCTTAGTTGCATCGTTGATCCTTTTATAATTCACACACACTCTCATCTTCATGTTCTTCTTCAAAATAATCACTATAGGTGACACCTAGTCCGTGTGCTCAATTTCATAGATGAATTTGGCCTTCAACAACTTATATATCTCCTCCTTGATGGCATGTGCATACTTTGGAATTCATTGGGTATGGTTGCTACCTAATTGGCATTGCATCAAGATTCATAGGGATGTTATGAGTCATGACCCTCAAATCTACTCCTTTTAGTTTGTTTAAGGACCAAGCAAACACATCTATGTACTCTCATAGGAGAGCGGCAATATTAGCCTCCTCTTTTTCAATTAGGTCCTCGACTATGAATATGGGTTCAAGGCTTTTCACCTTCCCTTGCTAAGTTGACTTCCTTGACCTTAGCAAGCCCCTTTATCGGTTTGCTTGGCTATCCTTGCCTCTTAACTTTCAACAAGATCACCATCCTATTGCCCTTTTTGAATTTTGTGAAGTGCTTTGGTAGATGGTGGGGGTTTTTTTGCTCTTCGGCTTCTGACCCTTTTGACAACCTCCTCTTTTTCTCTTTCAACAACCTGTGCCTTAGGTGGACTAGTATGTCCCCTTTGATGCATTTGGTCTTGGGTGGTCATGGTATCTCTGGATTGCCCTCGAAGTTCACTTTCGATTTAGAGTTAAACTCACAATCCTTGCTAGAAGGAGTTTCCCTTGGTGGTCACAACTTTGAGGCCGATTCAATTCTAAAGAGTGGTGTGGTACTTGGTTAAACTAAGCTAACTTGTTCATAGTTTATTACACCTAGGTGGTCAACCAAGTATGGTCGCATTCCATCCTAACAAATTCTCTTTTAATCCTAAAGATGTTGGCTTTCTGTGGCTTAGAATCTATTCGTATTTGTTCGATCACTCAGCTGTCCATATCATACTCTATTGTATCAGCCTCTTCCTCACTTTCCTCATTCATAGAGTAGTAGTCTTCATGCTCATCATCCGAATCATCACATTTTGACTACTTATCATCTCCTAGGCTTTTGCTCTCAGCCTTCTTCTTGTCCATAATTAGTGCCCAGTCGTACAATAAGTTCAAGTCATGCACTTTGGTCCATTGCCACTTTGGCTCATCCATGAGGTCCTTGAGAGTTTTGAGATTAGTACCTAGGTTACTAGCAAGTTCTCTTATCAAGTGTTCAAGAATATCCTGGAGTTTGGGTTTGCTATATGGGACGTGGAAGGGGACATGTGTTAGTCAATTGCTAGAGATCTCCTGGCCATCATGCAAAGTGGTACTAATGGTGGGATCCTACTCTTTGGCAACAACTGAGATGGTGTGACTTTGTGGGACTCACCCACTACTCTGGCAGCCTACTTATAATCCTCCTCCTCATCTGAGAATGGAAAATCGATGGTGGTTAACACATGTATCCAATCCTACTTGTCCTCCTCGGGGTAAGGGATATACTTTGTTAGTGGCCCGTAGGAATTGTTGACTTGTGAGTCTCATTTTCAAGATGGCGAAGATCACATCTAGGTCGACCCGCATGGTCTTCCAAGTGTCTATCTTGACTCTTATAGCTTTCGATCTATTGCCCATGAATATTAGACCATTGTCGCAATCTTCTATCACTCGTGCACTTTACATCTAGGGTCGACCTAGTAGGATGTCATAGTCCACTCCCTTCATGACTATGAAGTTCACTGAGAACTAGACTCCAGGTATCTTCAAGGGCTAGTCCTTTTAGTACTCCAAATGGTCTAACCTTCATTTCGTTAGCCCCATCTAATATTGAACCTAGCAATCTCCACAGGTGGATTGCCCCAAGCCTGTAGGACTATATGGCTAAGAACATTGACTCCCACTCTTGTATCTACAATTCTCTTTCTCGTAGCATCTTCTAATGCATTCACAGGTAAAACTAGGTGCATCTGTATGCCTTTTCAAAAAGCATTCACATGCAAAGACTAAGCCATTGAGTTTAGGGTTAAGCTCAGTATGTATGTTACTACATTGTGGTTAGGCAAGTTAATCACTCCAAGCTCATCAAGTCTTTCTACCACCACTTCAATCCCGACCATAGTGTTGGGTTCTACCTACTTTCCATTAGGTTTTACACTCTTTTGCTAATGATCTTGGCTAGTTTTCCTACCTGTGGCATTTGGGTTTTATCTATGTGGTGCTACATGGATTGGGGATGCGTCTCTCGATCTTAATTGCGTTGGCAAGACTAGTGTGCTCACACTAGAGAGCTCGTTGCTCTTGTCTTCTATGATGGGTTTAACATCTTTTAGGTGCTCTTGGGCTTCTCTCACCCACTCCTTGACCTTATCCACTACTTCCAATTGGTGGCTCAAGTCAGGATGCTGCCCAATCTTGGCACTCCCCTTTTTTGCCATCTTAGGAGAGCAGATGTTTCTGCTTCTGCATCTGTGACTTGTTCCCCTTGGGTAATGTGGTGGCACTATATGTCTTAAGCATTGCCTTCGTCTCAGCCCTCTTTCTCCTTCTCCTGCGGCTCTTCTTCCCTATGGAAGCTATATCAAGGTTGCTAGGTCTAGGTAATGAGATACTGGCTTGCTTTGTTCATGCTTGGGTCATGACGTTCAATGGGATTGACATGGCCTCACCATCAAGTGTCTCGATCCTAAACAGCCCCAAGGGTATGGATGGCATGATTGCTAAACTAGTGGAAGGTCTTTGCTTAGGGCACTCGGCGTATAAGTGTGTGATCCCACGCTCTAGACATCTCAGGTCGACTTTATTACTATTAGCTTGCTCCCTTTCGAGGCAACAAGATGAGATATGCCTTGGGTGATCACAAGTCCCAACACGCGATGGGTTCTTAGTTCTGTCCTCCTAGACCTCTACCTCTTCCCCTACCTAATGCCATCATCGACACTAGTCTGAAATCCATCAAGATGGGGTTACCCTCTTCATCACATGAGACGTAAGGATTCACGCATGTTTTGTCCTCGTTCAGCTCCTCTATGTAATGTATTGGCTTGCTCCCTTTCAGGGCAACAAGATGAGATATGCCTTGAGTGACCTCAAGTCCAACATGCAATAGGTTCTTAAGTGCTATCCTCCCAGACCTCTACCTCTTCCCCTACCCAATGCCATCACTGGCACTGGTCTGAAATCCATCAAGATGGGGTTACCCTCTTTGTCATACGAGATGTAAGGGTTCAAATATGCTTTGTCCTCATTTAGCTCCTCTATGTAATGTATTGGAGTGTCACTTTGTGGATGGGTCACGATGGGTCCAGGGAGTCTAGATATTTATGTAGGGTTGATGTCCATATTAGGGACAACTGGTTTTAAGTTGTTGGGTGCTGAGAGAGCTAATGGAGCCCCCCTTCCAAAGTATGGCAGCCTATTCCCTAGGTAGTACGATTGATTGTATGGTTGTGGATATGGAAATCGTCTCAGTAATCTATGATGCTTCGCATTGTGGCTAAACCTACCACAATCAGCACATAGTGTTGACCTCAGATCCAAGCACTCAGCTAGGAGGTGATTTTCTCTGCAATGCACGCATTGCATGTGAGGTTATGCGGGCCTTCTCATCATCTCTTGAAGCTTGGCCAACTCTAGCTTCATATCCACCAACTCCTAGCTTTGGTTAATGCCCTTTCCCTTGTCTTGTGTGCTCTAGCTAGATTTCTCACTAATGGTCGTAGGTTTCTCTAAGGATCTAGTGGTAGTGCCATCTTCGGTCGTGAATCTAGAGCTTCTCTCCTTAAATAGGTCATCCATGCATATGGCTTCTTCAAAGACCCTAATTAGCATGTCCCTTTGCAGGTTTGAGTTGCTTACCAAGGCCTTATAGAGCTCTTCTCTTCAGATCCCATTTATAAATACAGTGGAGACCACTTGTTCGTTAAGTTGTTCTGCTATTGGGATTCTCTTAAAGAGACTCCGCACGTGGGTGATGTAGTCTCGGATATCCTCCTAATCCTTCTGGCTCACATTCATCAACCTGACAATAAGGTTATTAGAGTATCCTGCTTCTGAGAACCTTTGATAAAGAGACCCTTAAGGTTATTAAAATTATTCTGTTTGATATTATTTAGGCTAGTAAACCACATCCATCCTTTGTCTTTTAGGTAAACTCCAAAAGCTTGTGCTTGTTGAGCAAGGTCCATGAGGCCATTCGCCTCCCATACTTGCTCAAACTGCTCCGCAAAGCTGTAAGAGTCATTACCAAGCTAATACTTGTCGAGTTGCTTAGCAATCATAGGTATTTTGGTTTGGCTCCTAGAGTTTAGTGTGATTCCTAGTCTTGCTAGCAATGCAATCATTAGGGCTGCTCCACTCTGCTCTACATTTATATTTTCTAGGAGTCCCTCACAAGCTCACTCACTGTAAAATTAGCCTCTAGCGCTCTCTCCCTCTCAGCAATTGGTCCTATCCTAGTTTTGTTGGCTAGAGCTAAGATGCATTGGACCTTGCACATTTCTATGTCTTGTCTCACTTTCTGAGCTCGCTGCTCTTGGTTGTAGCTGGCAATGCTTTGTAGAGCTTTTCTTGCCAACCTTCTCTCTTCCTCAAGATCAGCTATGATCTCCTCAGCTAGTCTACCACAATGCACCATTTTGGTTTTCAGGTCATACTGGTTTACCATTTTCTGAATGTTGATTGGGAATTCTCCCAAGCGAGCTTGTCATCTATAGGGTTGGTGCTAGCTCCTAACATGTCAGTGATTTCTTGAGCAACTAGGGTGTCGATCAAATTGATCAAATTGGGCAACATTGCTTCTTGAATTGTGTTAGTTCTTAGTTGTTTGCTTTAGGTTCTGGTTCTCAAGTTGTATCTAGCTTCTTGGGGCTTGCTTAATATTAATGGGTTCGTTCCTTACTTAGACCCCATTAGTGTGTTCATTGTTATACAAATCAGTTTGCAATATTACATGGACTAGACACAAGAGTGGTGGAGTGGGACTTGTGCCAAATTAGGCTTTCTATCTTTCCTTGTGCACTTCAAGTGTTTATGTGATGAAGTGTGTGAGTTCAATCACAATCAAGGTAGGTCCCACTCCCTTTAATTAGTTTTGGCTAATGCTAGCTCTCCTATACAAGTGGCAGCCACTCGTAATGGTCCAATTTAGGTCCCTGTTGCACGATTGAATCATGGTCTAAAGGGTAGTGGGTTCAAGTTGTCAATTTGGACCTCTGTTGGGGTATGATTAGTGACGACAGCCACTCTTGGATTGTTGGGTCTCAACCCTTAAGTTAGTCGGCTCTATTACCCTACCTACTCAGCTAGGGATCTACTAGGATGTCCGACAGCTAGGCTTTGGCCCCTACAAGGTATGGGAAGGTCAGAATCTACCAAAAACTGATGATCTATTCTCTTGTCTAATTTGCAAGTTTTGGTCAGATTCCTGAAACAAACGTTTGATTCTCAATTATCTGATTCTAGACTATCCGAGTCTGATTTGTCTGAATCAAATGACTAGAGCTATCTGATTTTTGATTGGCCAAGTGTTGTCCAATCAAACAATCTAATGTGTCCAATTATGAAAATTGAATGACTTTTGGCAATTGGATGGTCTAATTATGGGAATTGGACAATCCTCAACTGTGACGGCGAAAACGGGTGCAAACTCAACAAATCTTTTTGCAAATACTCTCAATGCATCCTTTTTGTCTCAATGCATCCTTTTAGTCCTTAGTAAGCTCTAGGATCAATAATAAGGGGTTAGCAATCAAAACAACTCATCTATAGCCTGTGAATGTGCCTAGTCGCACAAATCAAAGCACTCCTTGCCTCCCTATTGCCTTGTGCAATAAACTTCTCTCTCTCTCTCTCTCTCTCTCTCTCTCTCTCTCTCTCTCTCTCTCTCTCTCTCTCTCTCTCTCTCTCTCTCTCTCTCTATTAGTGACTTCGACGACTGCTACTACATCCCAGGATAGTATATCTCCCTGCATCTGTTACATATACACATCGCACCACTTTATCACAGCCGACAGTTGTTCCCCTATCACAGCCGACATTTGTTCCCCTTTTGTAGCCATTATCTGGAGTACCAGAGCTACATACGCACATACACATACACGACACTTATCACACTCACAGCACCGTATTTTCAGTTTCCAGTTTTTAGCTTTTCATTCAGCACTTTTATTTTGGATAGCTGGACCTCATCAGTTGTATCACAGTTTGTCTCATAGGCCAGTTTTGGTCTTTAGAAGACGTTAATATAACTCTCTCTCTCTCTCTCTCTCTCTCTCTCTCTCTCTCTCTCTCTCTCTCTCTCTCTCTCTCTCTCTCTCTCTCTCTCTCTCTCTCTCTCTCTCTCTCTCTCTCTCTCTCTCTCTCTCTCTCTAATCCAAAGTGTTGAAATGAGCTCCCCCTTACGCTCTTTGCCTCTTAAACCCCTTGTCCTTGAGTCTTTAACTCCCCTCCTTCTCTCTTTTCTCTCTTAATGCCTTGAAGCCCCTTTTTCTCCCCGCTTTACCCTATTTTACAGCAATAATCCCATTGTTTATTTTCGTGTTTTTCTTGAGTTTTTCTTACCTAAATGCATCCAAATCACAAGCAAACACTTAAGCTAGTCTAACCTACTTGACTAAACCTTAAAAACCAAAAAACTTACTTACAAAAGAGATTGAATACCCCCCGAATCCCTCACTTCCTACCTATCTTAAGCATCGGTTTGGGGCAAACCCTACTCCAATGCTTGATTTGGAGCACACAAGCACTGAAAGCTTGAATCCATTGGTCCCAGCAAAATGGAACCAAAATGTGGGAGCTCTCGCTCATCCACCAAGACCCACATATTGCTTTATGCTAATTTCCTAGAAGCCTCAAAAGCTCTCCTAGGCATTTTACATTGGTTCATCTTGCATACTTTATGTATGAAGCTAATGTTTTGGAAGACGGCATCCATCATCATGCGGGATGCAACAAACTCTACTCTCATGGGCATGTGGTACTAATGGTTTGCCATGGATCATCTGTGATAGCATGATGATTTGTCATCTTTTTATCCTTGTACATAGATATATTGCTAGGATAGAGGTCCAAATAGGTGCTCCATACATCATATTAGCATGACCAACGTGTCAAATAGCCACCTTCGTATGTGGAACTTATGGAAGTGCACCTAATGAGGCAATGCCTTTCTAGCATGGCTAATGCTACATAATCTTGTGTATGTCAATCTTTGTTTCTTATGCTATGGAGAATCTCCTAGAATATGTAAGTGTGACCCCCAAGTTGACATATGAGTCCACTACCTCCACCTTTCCAACTCCTAGAGTGAAGTTTGACGTCCTTTGTGATGTGGTTGATGTGTGGAAGATGATCTTGGTTTTGCCGAGACTAACTATAAATCCATGTTGTTTGTAGAAGGCATGGAGAGTATCACTATAGACCCTCTTGTGATAGAAGGACCATTGTCAACATAAAACATAATGGAGACTACTTTATTTGCTATGTCCACCCTACTCCTTCCTCCTCATGTGATGTGGTCCTCTATCTTGTTGAAATAGAGTCCAAACAATGTAGGGAAGAGAGGGAATTCCTACTTCATGTCAATGATGATGGAGACTACCTTTGACTCGACACGCTATCCCCTCGTACAATGCATAGATGCCCCAATCATGCTTAATGAGAGAGAGAGAGAGAGAGAGAGAGAGAGAGAGAGAGAGAGAGAGAGAGAGAGAGAGAGAGAGAGAGAGAGAGAGAGAGAGAGAGAGAGAGAGAGGGAGCATTGAAATGGAATGATTTATTAATGTGTGCAAAAGGCTGATGTGACCTATGAGACCAAGAGTTAGAATCATGTGTATGTTGATAGAAATGCCAATAACAAAACAACAAAACTAGACATCAAAGTGTGGTGTGCAAAATGTTGATTAGTCATCTACAATGCAAAGTAAAGGAATATAAAGTGGTGTACAACACAATGCCCATATAGGGATATAACCAGCAAGTAGGGTGAGTATACAAAGCGATACATGGCTAGCTATGTGACTAAATAATGCTACACTGATGACCAAGATTAGAGGATATAGCATGTTGTACATCCTTGATGTGAAGGTGTGTGGGTAGAACGTGAATTAATCCCTTAACTTTGTTAGGTATTACTCTTATCTCAATGACAAATCTCCCTCATGTCTCCCTAGTGTAGCCTCTGTGTCTTGTACCCCTGCACCCTAAGTTTTATGCTACTAATCTCAAGTATGAACATGCCCAAGTGTTGCTTATGCATAGACTCCATGACAAATCTAAGGGGAGTGTCTCCTTTGAATATTGTGGGATATTTAGCCAAAACTATAGTGTAGAGCCTCCATCTACAAATGTAGTGCTCCTTACTCTCCACCTCCTTCTAGCATATTCTACAAATCCTCTCATCCCTAAGGACAATCCCAAAGGACAATGGTTGCCCTCCCTATCTCAATCTTGAGTGTGTGATAGGAGACCTTGACCTAGCCAAGAGTTATTTGTAAATCATGCAGCATATATAAGCCCATGTATCTAGGTTCCTTAGTTATGTCGTTTGTCGTGTCCTCACAAATTGGTCCCTTTAGTATGACATATTTAGGGAAAGGGGCTCCTACGGTAAGATCCATGTATGCTGCATGTTCAACTTATAGAGGTTTTGTTGCATGACTAGGTTCCTATTAGTATGATAAAGTTGTATGGAGGGGGACTTGGGATCATACTAGAAGGGGGAGGTGGTCCATGCAAATCTCATATTTTGTGAGCCACCACTCAATCTATGCATACACAAGCTCTCATGTCCTACTTACACTAGTTGCGTGGAAGCCTTGGAAGCTCTCGCAAGGATTCAATCTTAATGCATCTTGCGTACTCTATGTATAAACCTATGTTCTCAAAGAGGGCATTTACTATCATGGGGGATGCAACAAACTCTGCTCTCATGATCTCACGTGGTACTTATGCTTTGTCACGTGGACCATTCGTGAGAGCATGACAATTTGTTGTCTCTCAATTAGTGTCCCTAGATATCTAGCTAAGCCAGGGGTCCAAATAGGTGCTCCATACATCACACCTAGTGTGACCAATGAGTCAAATAGCCACCTTCCTATGTGGTACTTGTGGAACTACACCTAATGGCAATGTCTTATAACATGGCTAATGTTGCATAACCTTGTGTAAGGTCGATCTCTTACTACTTGCACCATGATGAATCTCTTAGCAAATGTAGTAAATGTGACCCCTAAGTTGATCTACGAGTCCATTACCTCCACCTTTTAGACTCCTAGAGTGAAGATTGATCTCCTTTGTGCCAGGAGGTTGATGTGTGGATGACCAATATCTTAGTTTTCTCAATATCAACTATCAAGCCATGTTGTCTATTAAAGCATGTAGGGCATGGAGATGTCACGGTGGACCCTCTTGTGACAGAGGAGCCAAGATAATATTGTCAGCATAAAGCATAATAGAGACTAATGTAATTGCTATGTCCACCTTGTCCCTTCCTCCTCGTGTGATGTGGTCCTTTATCTCATTGATATAGAGTCCAAATAGTGTAGGGGATAGAGGGCATCCCAGGCTTCATGTCAATGGTGATGGAGATCATATTCAACTCAACATACCACCCCCCTTGTATATGCATAAATGTGCCAATAATGTTGAGGTGATATATATATATATATATATATATATATATATATATATATATATATATATATATATATATATATATATATATATGTATGTATGTATGTATGTATGTATGCATGCATGTATGTATGTATGTATGTATGTATGTATGTATGTATGTATGTATGTATGTATATAAAATGATTTACTAATGATTGCAAAAGCATACATGGAAGAAAACAATAAATGTAAGTGAAAGACAAATGGACAAAAAGTCCTAGCTAATACAAACATAAGTGATGAGGCAGTATACATTAAACAAGACTATGATTTCATCATGTAGTTACATGGGCCCTAATTCTAGCATGAGTAATAATCTCATGCATCCTCCTATGCATGTGTCATTTATATGTATATTGGGATCAAGGACATCTAAATCAACCAAATACTCTTTATTAATATGATTTTAGATTACAAAAACACATATAGCTCTCAATTTAAACTCTAAATTCATAAAGTATATCTACCAAATGTTGAGATTTTGCATTAAAAAGATATTTCACATTTATTATAGACACGGGAAAGTGTACATGTAGGTATAAATTATTGTGCAAATCTTAGTTTTATCGAATGAGAATTATATAACTCTTACATTTATACACAAGTCCTCCTTTGCACACATTGCTTAACCTTGATTTAGTTTGTCCATAAAAGACCTTAAGCTTGGAAAAAATTTAGAGCTTTCTTATATACGTTTAACCACATACATTATCAAATATTTCGATTTAAGGATCATAAAATATGTGCTTTGGAGGTCATGTTTATCTCATTTAATGCAATAAAAGGGGATAATAAGGACTAAAATATGGCTACCTCTCTTTTTATGTTAACCCAAATGAGAGTATACTATTGTATGAGTAGCATTTGGACCCATGGAGAGTAAATTATACATACTATGATCTAATTTACAAAACTTGGATTTGTTGTTTTTACATGTTGCTTCTAAATTCCAAAGTTAGAACGGACAAAGTGTATGTATTAGAGGAAGACATGCAAGTAAATATAGATTATCTTGTAGTCAAATGTTAGCCATGTGAAAGGACATGATATGGATAATTATAAAATTATCTTATATCTTAGGAAAGGACATGATAGGAATAACCTGCATGATAGGGATAACCTACAAAAATTGTCTCTCATAGCTTAAGAAATGATTTTGTCTTAATGGTACATTCTTTGTCCCAAGATATAATTTTTGTCTCATTACCAAATGGATATTGATTAATTATCATCCATGAGTTTGTGTCTTTCTATTCATAAAGATGAAAGGGAGAGGGACAGTTCGGTGATGCATTAGCACGCGCATGTGCATATATATATAGAGAGAGAGAGAGAGAGAGAGAGAGAGAGAGAGAGAGAGAGAGAGAGAGAGAGAGAGAGAGAGAGAGAGAGAGAGAGAGAGAGAGAGAGAGAGAGAGAGAGAGAGAGAGAGAGAGAGAGAGAGAGAGAGAGAGAGGATTAAGGACACCATTGTTGTAGACCTTAATCCACACATATGGCCACACTTGTATTTTTGTATAAATGAAATATCCACATATAATGAACTTTTTCATGAGCCTAGTTTTCTACCCTACATATAATGCAAGGTTTGAGATGTATTTTCATCAAAACACACACAAACCATTCTCATTGTCAACGAGGAGTTCAAAAATTTAAATTGGTTGGTTTTTTATGACTTGTTCTTTAAAACTATAGCTAAAGATATGCACTTTTAAAAATGTAATTTCCCTCATGTGACCAATTGTAGACAACTTTTCTAAAAGTTGAGTCACCTGTAGGATGAAGTGAATCCATCATTGGCCAAACCTTGAAATGATTGAACACAAAAAGTAAATGACACTGGTGACGTTGCACGCTAAGAAGGTGTACTTCTACCATACCAAAGTACAAGAATATCATGTTCTACACTTCATGCAATAAGAGCATTGACACGTGTGCACACATGCACACACACGCGCGCACACACACACACACACACACACACTCTCTCTCTCTCTCTCTCTCTCTCTCTCTCTCTATATATATATATATATATATATATATATATATATGCAGCCTACAACCACTTGTGGGCAACACATATCAAATAATATAAATAATACCTATTATATACTACAAAGTAAAAAACATATTATTAATATAGTACAATATGTTTTATACAATATACTATGTGATATGCATTATATTATACATTTTAATAATATAATATTGTATAATATGTATTTATGATTATAGCATGAGATATAATCATATGTTAATATCGTATGCTTATAATAATATGGTACGTGTTAATTTACAAAAAAAACATTAATATAAAATAAAACCATTATTTGATATAATAAGCGATACTTTATAATGCATAATATATAATAGGACAATATCAATATAAAATGAAAATGATATATAACATTATTAATATAATAATACAAATTAGTAATGAAGTAATCGTCACTTTACAATACACATAATAATAAGATATATATTAAATATAAAATATGATATTATAGTAGTACTATAAAAATACATCAATATATAAAAAGGCTAAAATAATAATGCATTAGCATGTTTACATGATATGTATAAATGCTATATGACATGATTTGTTACTAATATAAAAGTACCTATTATATAGTACGTACCATTAATGTAATAATCAAAATTATTTTAAAGTTGTATATAATATATTTGATTACCTATTTTAAATATTAAAACATATTATATAACCATTTTGATTATTTTTTTATTATAAAATTTAAAATATTTTTATTTTTAAATAATGTTTAAAGTAATATGAGATCTTTTTGAAGCAATATGTTAATGTTGATGGTTTAATAATAAGTATTTTATTCAAAATATATTGAGTAACTTTAGAATTTAAATAATTTTATCATTATAATATTTTTACTTCTTATGTAATTTATAATATTATATTTAATTATCAATCTTAAGTACTAATATTTTAATCAAAATTTATTTTTAATATAAAAATACATATCGCTAATACACACACACACATATATAATGTGCATGTGTATCATTCATTTATACACATAGATATGAATGAATGACACATGCACACACCACACTCCTATTTTGTCCTTTTTTCCTCCTCTTTTCCTATGCTCTCTCTCTCTCTCTCTCATCAAATTTATTCTCTCCTTTCCTTTTCTTCCTCTTGTCTCTCATGTCTTTTCACCTCATATGTGTGCATGTGTGTATATGTGTATGCATGCGTATATGCATTGAATGTATATGTATATGTATACATTTGTGCATGGATGTGTGTGTCTACATGTGTGCATACTTGTAAGTGTGTACCTCTGTCTCTCATCTCTCTCTCTCTCTCTCTCTCTCTCTCTCTCTCTCTCTCTCTCTCTCTCTCTAATACATGTTTATGCATGTATGCACATGCATGCATATGTGCACATATGTACATATATGTTTGTACATACATGTGCATGTATGTTCGTGTGTTTTTATAGTGTATGCGCATATGTGCATGTCTTAGAGTGTGTATACATTGCATGAACATGTTTAACTGTTTAAATTATTCTCATTGCATCTATTCAATTTAAAAAGACATTCAATTCTCTTTTAATAGTACATATGTATTTGTGGGTGTTTTTAGAGTATGTACACATTGCATACACATGTTCAACCATTAAAATATCATACAATTTAGTATGTTTTATTAAAAATAAATTCATCACACACACACACACACACACACTCTCTCTCTCTCTCTCTCAATTGAACATAGGATATGATCATGAAAGGGGAAAGACAATCTTTTGAAAAATGGTATGTGGAGAGAGAGAGAGAGAGAGAGAGAGAGAGAGAGAGAGAGAGAGAGAGAGAGAGAGAGAGAGAGAGAGAGAGAGAGAGAGAGAGAGAGGGAGGGAGGGAGGGAGGGAGGGAGGGAGGGAATATAACCTTCACTCACCCTTTAAGAAAAAGCCCTCATTATTTATTGAATACTAACTTCTCCTCCTTTGTGCTAGCTTGGGAGCCTTTTGGTTGGTACATGATTCATAAGGCAAAGCTTTAAATAAATATAGAAGATTGTCGTGCATAAATTATATATGTCACACATGGGGCTCATATACACAGTATGTCATCTAGCCACTCATTTATTTTAGTAATCTACACTTGCCATAATAGCAAAAAGAAAGTAGAAGGATCAAGGGGCGGGGAGGGGGGGGGGCAGGAGGGGGAACTTAATGTGCTATTATTGTAAAGAAATTATGTGTGTTGGCCATGTATTGGTGTTGTAAGACTGATATTTGGTGTGGATACATAGACTCCAAAGAATTAGCACCACAAAAGATATTTAATGTAAATTGTTGTTGTCATTTATGTATGATATGTGTGGGACTCAAACTTGTGTGCTTCGCCATCTAGCCACCTATTGAGTCACTCCATGGTAGGCAACTATGTTAATGATCTATTCGTGCCACAAGAGCACAGATGATGCAAATGGTAAGAGAGGCCTCGGTGAGTAACCACCCTAAGCTAACTACGTGTCATGGTTGTGCACAAGTATGGCAAACCCTATATTTGGTGCACTTGGGTGGACTCCCAAAAATCATGCCTTGCACCACATTCCATGTAAAGTGTGGGGCTTAGAGCTATGTCACACAACCTGTAATTGCAAGAGCTATAACAAGTTTGTTGATGTACTCCAACTTTATTAGAATTCTCATGCACACTCTTTGCGAAGAAAAATCACTTTATTCAAGCTTGTAGGTTACTGATGATTGGCGCTAGATCTAGTAGAGCTCAACACTTTTCAAAGTATGTCTTAAAATCAAATGACTTGTGTCCTACACCAATACTTTGACTAAGAGGACTCCTTGAACGTCCTACATATCCACATGTGGCATGGCTCTTATACCTCTCCATCTAGCCACTTAGGTTGGATTCATACTAGTCCCACTTCATTTGAAAAAAATATTGGTCATCATGTTTCACACTTTACAGACAACAAATGTGTTAACAGTAAGTGCCTTTGTGTCATTGGTTCAACTTTTGCTAGCAATCGAAATTACACACCTTTTGTCTTGGGCAAGCGAAGGATGCTGCTGAGAAATTTTATCCACGAACAATTTCAACTTTGTACTTGTGCTTGAGATGTTGGATGCATGCCCTTGAGCGTTCATCTCATCCAGTTAAATGTGAAATGCTCCTCGGACATAGTCCCTTCATGGCAGGTGCGTGCGTGTGCTATATGCAGTATCATCACCAGGAAGTAAAGATGGGCATCATTAAACCAGAAAAAAGAATACATGAAGATGCCCTTTCAAGTTCAACTTTATACCCTGTTTCTACCACTAATTTTAGCTATTTTATGAAGTAGATGCTCGTGAAGGTCTTGGGGGGGGGGGTGGTTTGGAGTTCCCTTCTCGGGGTCCTTGTAGGGTGTGAAACGGTCCTAAGAAAGTAGACATGTACCGATTGTCAAACAAGTCTTACGCACCGGTGTCCTACGAGCCACCGGGGGCGGGCGGGCTGCCAGAAGCGGGGCCCCAGGGAGTGTGCTGGGGCCTGGTCCAGGTGGCAAAGGCGACACGGATTGTCTGAGACAAAGGCCTCTCGAGGTGTCTGTCGGAGATTCGTGACCAGAAGCTCAAGCACAGGGAGAACCCAGCAACGGAAAGAATCACGACGCTCAGGTCAGAGCCAGGGTTGCAAGCCGCGGTTGCAGGAAGAAAGCCGAAGCCTCCGAGCTCAGTTTATTGCCCCCCCCCATGGATGCCGAGCGCCTACCTTCGTGCTGCCGTAAACGGCCGCGATTCGTGTCCTTCGGCCTTCTGACCAAGTAATTGCTTCTCGGCTTTGCCATCATGCGTGGCCATCGCTTCTCGTTCCATTAGTCGACAGCTTCGTTTCCTTCTTCCCTCCAGTCGCCTAGCAATGCGGATGATGTGTGCTATCTAGCAGAACTTTCGATCAGAATCAGCTAGGTCAAGTGTCCGCATTTCACATAAGAATCTGTCGCCATTGTAGGCATTAGACACATCGGAGGATCATCGAAACCGCTTGAGAATCTGCTACAGATTTACTGTCCAAAATTCAAGCTGAGTAATGATGGATGTTGAGATTTCCTGAGCAGAAAGAACCCTCAATCAGTTGGAAAGAGATGTTGCAGAATGTTGGAAACGGGGATATTTGCAGCAGTATTGGGAGTGGCTGCTGTTGTTGTTGTGCTACTGCTGTGGACAATTTGGCTTTGCTGGTTCAAACACATCCATCGCATTGATAACAAGGTCAGACAATGGAGAATTATTTTTGAATGTTTAGGTACGGTAACCTTGTTGTATTGGTCACAATTACACCCTTACTTCAAACTTGGTACTCGGAAGCTGCAGCCACAAACAGTCTATCAGGACCTGATTTCGGACAATAAATCAGAGGAAGTGGCGTGCCAGTCTTTCTTATCCGAAGAACAGTCTGATGAAGGCCCGGAAACCTTAGGACTGGAGACTGGGCAGACTCTGAAGCGGAGGGCTTGGCCAAAACTTCAGCGCGAAGATAGCATCCAAAGGGTCAAGACTTCTCAGGCATCAGAAGCAGAACGGCGCAGTTCAGTGGATGCTGAGAGGCCACGAGGTGAACTCTATAGTAAGCCTTACAGTAGTACTGATATATATCTCATGATAAAACTGGTATAAGATGTAGACAGAAAAATGTCAGGCAGGGCTGACTTGTGCTTTGTTTCTCATCGTGAATCCTTCAGGAAGCTCTATTACCTTGAAAATCATTTTGGGTCCTGCACAAGGGAATTGTGTCTCTTATCTGTCAGGTCAGTCTATTACCATTGGCAGAGTTGCTCCAAACAAGCTCATTGTCAATGATCCTGAGGTTTCTGGAAAACATGCTCATATCAAATGGAACTCTCAGGTGCTTTTGAATGGAGTAATTGATAATGACAATCTCGATTGTTTTTGTGCACAAAGTTTGTTTATCCCTTTGTTTTTGATTGCAGAAGTCTGTTTGGGAGCTGGTCGATTTAGGTAGCCTCAATGGGACATTTCTGAACAATCAGACTGTATCTTTGGAGTCCAATGGTTCAGCCTCAAGAAAGCCTGGGTTGCCATTTGAATTGACCAATGGAGACATTGTGTCATTAGGGTCCACCTCACAGGTGCTGGTAAGCTGCTGGAAATTTATGCAACAAGTAAACAGTTCTCTTTTATAGGAAGTATACTTATGCCAATATGATTCCAAATCATGTTGATGCTAGTTGCTTGGAAATGTAAGTTTTGGCTCCAGAACCTGTGTTGAGGGTTTTAAAAGTTAAGTTGATGTGTTATATTGGGACAAGATCATAGTCTTACATTAGATTGCATCGGCTCCAATGCTTGTCAAGCTCCCTTTGTCCTCCACCTTTATCTTCCTCTGTGTGGCCTTGTCTCTGTTCTCTTCCTTGTGTTCTGACCTCTAACCTCATTGCTCCTTGCTAGATGTCTCTACTGACTGCCTTTGCCATGGCAGCCAGCTTCTTGCTGCCTCAGGCTCCCCCTCTCCAGTTTTGATAAAGAAAACTAAGAAAAAGAAAAAAAGAAAAAACAAGACAAAACAAAGCCCCGGTGGGGCTCCTCTCCTTCTCTTCCCTTCACTTGGACATTTTGCAAGGAAATGCTAGGGCAAGCAGAGAAGGCACAGGCTGTATGACAGGACACTACAACATGATTTGATGAATGGTCAATAAGAGAAGGGTGTATAGAAATGAAGGGAGGATACCAAAGGGAGATATGCCTCCATATCTCAATGATTGGGGCTGGTGGTGAGCTGATGGAGGAGTCAAAGACACTGGAAACAGCTCCAAGCGTGTATTGTACTAGAGACGGATCCCAAACATGATAGCAACAGTCAGCCAATGAAGATGTGACAGCTTGTGAATGGCTGAAACGATGGTAGCAGTCCTCCAAGATGCAAAATGCAGGCTCCATGGGCAGCAACTGGCAATATGTCAGTGAGAAGGTGCAGCCATTTCCTCATTATTGGACAGCATCTGAGCAAGATCTCCATTCTGGACTAGGTCCAAGCACAATGGGCCAAGGGACACTGTCAAAGATGGGAGCTGATTGCTAGTATTATAGCCCTGTGTAGGCAGGCTTGACCAGCAGCAGCATGACCTGAAGCAGCAATGCCTCTCCCTGAAAGCATAATCTGCAACAGGTCTCTTTGGAGATGGAGATGATGGCAATGAGGGTAGTAGGAGATGTTGTGATGGGTGCTGGCAAAACAAAACAAGGGAGAGTGATGGCAATGACTTATAGGGAGAGAAGCTGATGATGAAAAGTGGCAATAAAGGCATGAGGAGTGGCAGTCCATGCCATTTGTGTCAAGAAATGATTGAGCAACCAGAGAGACAGTAGGATTTGCAGGGAGAAACATAGAGGGTGTATGGCAAACATTGAGAAGAGAAGAGAAAAACTCAGATAAATAAGACGATGAAGAACTGAATAAATGAAGTGAATCTGATACAAGGGTGTTGTAGCACGAATGATGCCCTGGAACAAGAAGACTGCCAAAGGAGCCTCTGAATCTGCAAACACAAGGATGAAGAGTTGTCCCTTGGAGTAGGGAGATTGCTGAAGAAGCCTTTGAATGTGCAAATGTAGGGATGAAGAGTGGCTGATGAAGGTGACCTCCCGGACAGCCCAAATGCAAAGGCTCGATGCTGCCAAGGGCTGGTGCACTGTCGCTAGATGATGGAGGAGGGCAAGAAGCTGCAAATGCAAGGATGAAGAGCATCTGATAATGGAAACGCTAGCTGTGATGTGATGCTAGATGGTGGAGCAGCCACCAGATGCTGCAAATGCAAACTCCCACAGCTATGAAAGATGACACTTGATTATGGAGGAAGGCACTAGGTGGAGGAGGAGCACCAAACGCAACATGGAGGAGCCCTAGGAGATGCTGACGCCAAGGTGGAGAAGGAGGATCAGTTGAGGAGGGAGCCACTACCACCTAAATGCAGCCCATGGGTGATGGAGGTTGGCGCATGGTAGCAGCAAGTGGAGATGGAGGAAGGAGAGGAGAGAGAGAGATGATGAAGAGAGAAAGATGATGGTGAGTGATTGAATGTGTAGTTTTACAGAAGTTTAATCTTGATACAAATGGGTGATGATATGTGGAGATGAAGAAACAAATATGATGACCAAGTCCTTGTGAGTACCAAGAGGGAAAACTAAACCACTAATTTTAGGGTTTGCACTCAATCTTAATTGTGGTGCATTAACCCCTAATTTAGCCTCCTTAATGTAGCTTGAAAAAGCAATTCATGCTATGTTATTAAAAATAAATGGCTTATTTTTGGCAGTAGGACAAACGCATCCCCCATCCTCTATAAATATGACCTTGTGTTTTGTCCAACCTTAATCTATTCATTCCAGCCAGCCAGCCTTCAGCACTCAACTTTTGATTGCTATCCGCATCCCTTCCCAGAAGACATCTTAGTTCATGGAGCCTCCTAGAGTGCTACCCTATTGTCCACATGGTCTACACATGCAAGTGACTTGATTGAGAGAGTTTCTATAGCATTACTGCATCAACTCCTCACCTTATTGCTCATGATCTATCTGCATTGTGGCAACCTATCTGTTAGCAGTCCAAACAACTCATGTGTGAGTTTTTGAACTATGCTGGACATGGCTAGGTTATTTAGGCATTTTATTATGGTTATTATGATGCTTATTTGGGGCATTTTATGTTGGCTGACCAACTTTAAATGCTGGCCGACCTGCCCCTATTTTGGGATCATTTTCTTCTTTGTATGCTCAGCTCCTCCTCATTTAGTCACATCATCACCTACAGTTTGTGGAGAGTGGGAGTTGGTGCCAGTGGCTTGGGAACCAAAGACTCATTGTTGTACGTGTCAATTCTCGTGTTTGGTATATGGATTCCATTTCCCGAGCACATCTTTGAGTTCTCTTCTTTTGCTGTATTCTTCTGTTTTCTTTCTCTTCTATCTTGTATTCAACAGTTTTTTGTGACCACTTCTAACATGGTATCAGATTGTAGGATCCAAGTTTCTACTACGATTTCTCTATTGATTACAGGTCCTTCCCTTTTGCTGATTTGGTGACCTGTTGATCATTTTCAGCCTGATAGAGGTCTACTGCTGCTTGCATTTTCAGCCTGCACCCTGCTTTTTCAGCCTCCATCAATATTACAGTGTGCTATCGTCAATTTGCTGCATTAAATGCTGAACCAGCCAGCTTTTTGGTATATGGAGTGTTGTGATGAAACTTGAAAACCTAGTTTGTGTAGAAGTGGCTTTGATACATTGTATGTGGAGCTATTCCTTGGCCTAAACATCCTTTTCCTCTTCCCAAAGATTTTGATGAGGACAATCATGAGGAAGTTGTGCTTATATGGGATTGAGATGATGCACGTGTATATCCTGTATTGCTTCAGTGTATTTCTAAAGAAATTCCACCGTACCTTCTACAAGACATCACTAGAAATATGGTCGAAGCTTCTGATGTACAAGGCACCTTTCCCCATGTGTGCCGTGACCCTTTATGGATAGCTTCAGCAAATGAAGTTTGAGCCGAAGGACACCATTCAATCCTTTTTGCCCCCCATATTACACAAGTATAGGACTAACTTCGACACATGCAGTGTGCCCTTCCAGAGGTACATCTAGTGGGCACGGTACTCTCAAGCTCCCCTCGGAGTTCGATGGAGTGGCCAATGCTTCGTGGGTGTAGACATCATCTACACGTGTGAGCTTTACACATGTGTCCTCAATACTCCTTGAGCATGAGACATCTTTGCGTTTACAAGGGCGGCTTCCGTCTCATGATGGAGGTTCCAATGAGGCCTTTATAGCTTTAGAGAGGGGTGACAAGAAGAAGAAGTTGAAGGCCTGATGTTATCACTATGGTAGATGAGATGCTTGTGAAAGGATTGCAAGGAGTTAGTAGCCTCATGGAAGAAGCAAGAGAAGACGAAGAAGCGGGATGCAGACTACTCTAACGAGTCATTCTCTTCCTCAAACTCCGACTTCAATCCTCCGACCAAGGAGAATTCCAAGGTGCCGAAGGGGTTCACTTCTTTAGACCGAGGGAAGGGCTTGACTACCCCTTCCTCTGTTGCTTTCTAGTCGAGGTTATGTGGTCATCCCTCATGACTCTTCGATGCCAAAGAGGGAGTGTGAGAGGGTGGCGAGATGGGGTCGGCGAACCTCATCTATATAGGTATACAGGTGCATAAGTTTCAGAGGGAAATGTCCTTGATGCATTGATCGAAACTTGGTAGGTTCAAAACCTAGAGTTGGGATTGACATCTAGGTTCATGATGGCTTGTTATTTGATAGCGAGCGGGATTGGCTTCTAGTCCAAGCTCACATGAGGGGATTGATATCTAGGTTGATGATGGACTGTTATTTGATAACGAGCAGGATTGGCTCCTAGTCCAAGCTCACATGAGAGGACACTTTAGCAGCCTTGGCCAAAGGGGGGGAATCTATGGGCACATATGTTCAAAGGCATTTTTGACAGGATAGCCTTGTATGCTATCGTGAGACATTGTTGACAGACACATATATCTGTTATGACTCTTCTCTATTTTTAGGAGTTGGTTCGATCGACATCGACATCATGTTCTCTACGAGGCACCCAATCACCCACTACTTGGGTATCCATGGTTCTACTCAGGTGGTTCTTTGTTGTATGGACCTTAATTAGCCTTTATCATTGTATCAGATCACCCATGATCTGAGAGAGGGTGTTAGTAGTCTAGACAACTCATGTGTGAGTTTGACCTATGCCAGGCATGCTGAATTATTTAGGAATTTTATTATGGTTATTATGATGCTTATTTGGGGCATTTTATGCTTGCCGACCTGTTCCTATTTTGGCACTATTTTCTTCTCTATATACCTGGCTCCCTCCTCATTCAGTCACATCATCACCTACAGGTTCTATGGAGAGAGGGAGCTACTGCCAGTGCCTTGGAGCCAAAGACTTATTGTTGTATGCATCATTCTCATGTTTGGTATATGAATTCCATTTCTTGAGCACATTTGCACATCTCCGAGTTCTCTTCTTTTGCAGTGTTCTTCTATTTTCTTTCTCTTCTGTCCTGTGTTCAACAATTTTCTATGCTTTCATTGCTGCACCACTTCTACCAGTTTGTACATCCTTTCCAGCTATGTTTCATTAGCAATCAGACCACCCAGCTAGTTGTCTTCAGCTACAACAGGTATGCCCCTTCTTTTTCTATCTACACAAGCCATTCAACATCCAATCATTATTGGGGAGTTGGCTCCTTCACCTATAACACTTGTGTTTACTGCCAGCCGGCCTGATTAGCTGTCTACATCTGTATTTTCTGCCCTGGCAGGCTGCCTTGCTGATGCCCAGCACTCAGCAGCATACACGGATTGCTGATGCCACCTGCACTCAGATAGATCTGTGTTTTTACTGCCTTGGGTTTGCCTACACCATTGTCACCTTCTTTAGATATCATCAAACATCTTTAGATTGCGTTTTTGTGTTTTGGGATCTGGACAGAGTACGACACACTCTCAGAGCTGATATTGTATTTGTGACTCCTTTAGCTCACCCTATCCTTTGTCCTTGAGCATGGAGGTTTGCTATCCTTTCTAAGGAAATATTGGAGTACCAAAGTTAAACACAAGTGTACAACAAAACATAAAATGATAATGGAAGAATGTAGTGTTGAAGAGTAGCTCAGAGAAAATGAACATTGAAGAATGAATAATGAAGGAATACAATGCTCAATGTAGTAAACACACTAGGCAAGAGTGAATATAAAACCTTGATCTCCTATGTCTTAGAATGTATTGGGGTAAAGATGAGCTGGAGAGTTGTTGAACTCTTGAGTGGATTGCAGTAGGCAGCCTCCAAATAGTGAACAACTGCTCTAAATAGCAGTGCAGGCAGTGTCTTAAAAACTCGGAGTTGAAACTGAAGATGACTGATTTGATGAAGATGAAAGCTTTGGAATAGCAATTGACAGCTCTTGGTAGTAGTGGAAGAGCAAGGTGGCAGCTGCAACTAGCAAATGCAGGGTAGAAATCACCCAATGGCTGCTGCTGATCTGATGATTTGGTAGCAATACGGACTGCGCAAACTGCAAAATGCAGCTTGATCTGATGTTGTGGCAGCTGCATTGATAGGGCTGATTGCAAAATGTAGCCTGATCAGGTGGTGGTGCATGGCAATAGATTGGTTGGTGATGGATGAACTGCCACAAACACAACTACGGAGGAGGTTGAATGCAGGTGCTTGGCTGGTAGACAGTTCTGCGTGCTATGAACTGAAGTATTCACTTGAAGGGAGGTGTAGACATCAATAGATAGGTGCGAGCAATCTACCAAAAAGGGTGAGGACTGAGTGGTTGGCAGCCTTCTATTTATAGATGTGGATTCTCCCAAATTTAGGGTTTGGCTTATGGGACACAAATACTCTATAGGAAAGTTTGGTTACCCCAAGATAGACATAGGCTGTGTTAGGATAGTTTAGGGCAGATTTTCCCAGTTTGGAGCAGGTCGGACAGTTTTGGTGCAGTCTCCAGCATTTGTTGTGGACAGGTGCCATGTGGCAGCTAGGCAATGATCACAGCATTTTATGATTGTTTTATTAGTTAGTTTGTTGTATTTGGCCAATTTTCAGCCTGGCCAACCTGCTGCATTTTATTATTTTATTCAGGCTATTTATAGCCAGCCATCTATGTATTAGGACTTGCAAAGTGTGGTGGCCAATGCACAGAGAAGGTTTGATATTCAGCAATGGAAATGGCAAGAGAGAGTGAGCAACAGTAGAGAGTGAGAGAGTGAGATGCACGACGTGTGGGTATGAAGAGTTATACCTCTTTTAGGTTTTTGTGATAGTTATATGTAAAGTACTAAAGTACTAGTGCTAAGGGTATGCTGTAACCAGCCTTCCTCCTCGGATAGGGTGGTAAATAACCTGAGCACTATTTACAACAATTAACAAATTCGCAAAACTGAAATGCACACTTTACTATATAATCCTGGATATTAGACACCTTGTTGGTCCCAAAATTGGCGCCTCTTTTGGTATTTATGTAACTTAATTCAAGAATGCACACTTTACTATATAATCCTGGATATTGGACACCTTGTTGGCCCCAAAATTGGCGCCCCTTCTGGTATTTATGTAACTTAATTCAAGAAGAAGTTGATGTACAATGGGATTCTCCCAATCCCTTTTAGTATTCCAACTCCCCTTGCTGTCCAAAATGACCAGCAAGTCTTCATTTTGATTTGCCCCTTGATTCGGGTAGTCAATTAGCCTTCACCCGCTTTGATGGAGATGGAAAATGCCCTAAATTCATTGATTTGTTGGTTCCTCTACTTGAATTTGATTGAAAACAACTTCAGCCTTGTTGAATCCAAGGCTTGGAGCTTCCAATTTTTGGCACGCTTCTCGAGGTTGTTGCTAAACCCTAATTTTTGATGTAGATTAGTATTTACAGTAGAGAAATCTGAAATTTCTCAGCCTCTGGTGATCTCAATGCTGCAATCTTTGGAGTAAGGCTGTAGAAAGGTTGGGAGATGAGTGAGAATGCCACCGAGGAGAGAGAAAATTCAGACTTTCTTTGCGAAGAACTGAAGAAAATCTATCATTTATTGCTATTCTCTTGTCTCAACAGCTTGTAGATACAAAGAACTGAGGAAAATCAGTCATTTACTGTTGCTGTTCTGTCTTAACAGCCTGCAGATGCTGCCAGTTGCTGCTGTTAATTGGTCTTCTCTTGCCCCTGGCTGCCTCGGAGGTCCTCTAATGGCTACAAATTAGACCACCAACATCTCCTCCCTCTCTCTTGTAGGTTGAATACACTAAAAAAGCCTCTCTTCAGTCTCTAAAGACGTTTTTCAATTTTGCATGGGCATTTTTGATAAGTGGCAGCCTTCCCAAATGGGTTTTCCAGCATTATCCATAGTTAAATATTAATTTTCAGCCTTTAAATATTGAAAATTAATCTAATAATTATTTCGATGCCTTGAAAAATAATTTGACTGGCCAATAATTAAATTGTCTAAGCAACTTTCATTCTGGAGTGTCTCTGCGTTCCTTTGACCCCATCAGATTGGCGTTAGGTACCACTAAATGCCACTTCTCTAGTGTCACCAATTGACACTTATAGCCAAATGAATGTCTAGGCCAACAACTGACACCAGATACCACCAAGTACTTATGCGGCATTCCAAAAGTGACCATAAACGGTTCTTAAGCTGATAAAAAACTAAGCTAAAACTTATTAGAATTTGTCTCAAAACTGAGGTATAATTCATGCTAAATTGATCATAAGCTGATGCAAAAGTATAGTTCCAGTGCTCGGGTGAAACTCATATTCATTTGTTGCATACATCTCATAGTGACTACTACACTTAGTAGTGACCTTATGGCAAACATATTGTTAGCGTAGTACCTTGGATACATGGCGAATGCATCTGAGATCCACTACATAAGAGAGCTGTCCATAACTGAAGGAGTGGAAGTGCTACCTTTTCCTTGAGCATCAGGCAATACTCTGAACCCTTCCTATGCTGAACCTGACAGAACCCAAACTATAGTTAGCTCTAACTAAAAGGCATCTAGATAAAGTTGCAACAACTGAGGATGGTTTGCCAAGTCATCCTCTTTCATCCATTTGGTATCCATTGGTGAATAATTCTGAAATTTCACCAAGTATCTCCTGGAAACTTTACCTTTGACTTTTTTTTACCTTATGTGCCAAAATTTACTCGGGTACCAAAATCTCCTCTAGTTCCTCAACCTCAAGCTGAATGTCAGCAGACATCCTTTGGCACATCAGCATGAAAAGGCCTAAAAAAACTGACACGAAAGGCATTGTGTATCCGCCAATGTGGAGGTAATTTCAGCCGATATGCCACAATCTTCTCCAACACCTAGAAGGGGCCATAGTATCTCATACTCAACTGTGGATAAAATCTTTCTCTTCCTTTTATCTTTTTCAACCTTGCCTTTTCAAAACGTAGCAATAGATAGCTACCCTCTGCAAATTGCAAAGCATGTTTGTGGCGATCAACTGCACTCTTTTGCTTTTCTTGTGATATTTGAAGTGCATATTTTATCTTTGCATAGGCTACATCCAAGTTTTTCACATAACGATCAGCCTCAAAGATCCTATCCTTAGTTAACAGAATAGATGGTACCTTCTTGCCACCCTCAACTTGTTAGAAGTGGAGTAGCAATGGAAGTGTAAACATATGCTGTAATAAACTGCTGAAACACAAGACAAAAGAGAAAGGGAAAGAAAGAACATAATACAGATGAGAACTTAGATGTATGCTTGGGAAATGGAATCCATATATTAGACATGAAACTGTCACATACAACAGTTAGTGACTGGCTGTGTGGGCACTGGCATCAGCTCCTCTCTCCATGGAGACCTCCAAGGGGTGAACTGAACTTACTGAGAAGGAGGAGCCCAAAATATATATAGGCCTGAATAATGTCATAAAATATGTTAAGTTGACCAGCATTTAATGTTGGTCGACTGGTGGCAATAAATGCCTCAAAGTATAAAATGCTACACAATAAGAATGCCTAAAATATCTACATAATGTTGGCCGACTGGTGGTAATAAATGTCTCAAAGCATAAAATGCTACACAATAAGAATGCCTAAAATATCTACATAATGTGCCTAGCCATAAAACATACTCGAACTCACATATGAGCTGACATACTTTGCTAGCACCCTCTCTCAGATCATGGGTGATCTGATACAATACAATGATACAATGATAAATGACTCATCATAGTCCATTCAACAGAGAATCATCAAGTAGAAACATGGATACCGAGGCAATGGTTGATCAAGCCATCACCAAGGTGCCTCGGAGAGAGCCTGATGTCGATGTTGATCGTACTGGCTCCTGAAGATGGAGAAGATCATAGTAGCTCTCAATGTCTGTCAACAATGCCGTTGATGTAGCACATGTGACCATCCTGTCACCAATGCCACATCGCATAAATTGTTAAAATGTTAGATCTAGAGCATGGTAGTAGCTATGGTGGATGGAAGATGACGGCTAGACTCATGTTGACATGGACAATGAGTAGACAATTGTTACACAAATGAATTAGGTTCCAAGATGGAAGCTTGGACTCATAAAGACAATCTTGTGTATGAGTTTGACAATGACAATGACTCTAACTGAAAGAGGAAAGCATCGTGATATTGCATTACTCATCGTGAAAGTGATAGTCAAGTACAATGCTTTATAGAAGCTCCATAGGTAGCATTTTGCACGATAAACCAGCCTTCTTCAACAAGTACAAAAACATCGGTCTTTCCTTTGACTTAGGGTTTTCTAACCCCTAGAGCTCTCTACTTGCCTTTGAAGCTGTTGTTGCATCTAGTCCAACCCCGAATAGGATTGATAAACATAGTCACTATCGGCGGATCTCAAGACATCTTAGTTTTTAATCCTTTCGATCGTTGTTTGTGTTAACTACGCACTAGGGTTTCAATACGATTCTTTTCTAGGATAGATTACTTACCATGTGATCTGTCAAGCGTGCAAGCTCAACGTACTTTCAGTGCGGTAAAATACTTATCTATTATTTTCTAGAAAAGGAGAGTCGACAATACCTTGGAGTTTTATATGCTATTTATGCTATGTATGAATTTGTCGCATAGCAACTAGATGCAATTTGCCTCTCTTGATGTAAGCACTTCGCAAACTCCACCTTTCGAATGTTTGCGATGAATTTATCTTTTCAATAAACCATTCTTGTGCGGGTCTAATGCAGCTTATGCGGGAATCAAAGCAAGCATTCATTAATTTGAAAATACGTTACTTACGATCGGTACCACAGTTGGATGGGCAGTGATGTCCTTGCTCGAGGCTTTCGTTGCGGGGTTGCCATCCACACGTGACATTTTCCACCTGGGGGTCATTCTCGATCTTCATCTCCCTTAGACATGAATTGCACAAGACTTCCATGCCTTGTACTCGATTAGCGGGAGCCAATTGGGGAGCGAAATGAGCTTGTGATTGAAGGATAATCTTGCGGAAATGGGGTACGGATTCGTGGGCAACGGGGAACGAAAGAATGCGTGTGGACACCCTCTACGGAGGGGAAAAGAAGGAGGTTCTTCAAGGAGTTTCACTCCCCTCTCTCTCTCTCTCTCTCTCTCTCTCCGTCTTCTTCTTCTTCTTCCTCTTCTTCTTTCTTTTCTCACCTCTCCTTTTTCTTTTTCCTATTCTCTCTCTTCTCACCTCTCTCTTTTCCTCCCTATTAGCATGTCGAGGCCTTCCTCTTCTTCCTCTCTCTCTCTCTCGGTGTGTCAAGCCCTTCAAAGCCTCCTCTCCCTCTTTGCTTACGATTGGGGGGGGGGGGGGGGGGATATAAGGAGAGTGGTGTTATTGGGGGTGGGTGTGATGGGACCCCAATTATCCATCTGGGTAGCCAGAGTGGGCCGCCGCCATGCAATCTACCCCGTTGCCTTCCACTTCACTTACTCCATGTCGACGTCGATTGCTCATCGCCGTCTTCGACTTTCTCCTCTTCGTCGTTTTTCCTTCTCGCCATGTCAACTTCTTCCCCCTCGCCACCTGTCGGCAACGGCTCCGCGGGGGGGGGGGGGGGGGAATGAAGAAGGAATAAAAAAATTTCCCTTAATTCCAAGGGGGGGGGGATTCCTATGCCTCGTGGGCGGGGTATTACATTAAATTCGATAGCATATAAAACTCCAAGGTATTGTCGACTCTTCTTTTCTGGAAAATAATAGATCACATGGTAAGTAATCTATCCTAGAAGAAATTCAATCCGAAAACCCTAGGCGACAAACCTCGGAATATTCCATGGGAGTGCCAGGTAGCGATGCTTAGATTTATTTCTCGACAGACCGCTAAAACGTGCTTGGATAGCCGATAGGCGAGCATGTTATAGTTGATATCAGAGCAAAACTTTGTATTGATGCGTGATTGATTAATGTACGGTTTGTAGATATATCCTAAACGGAATAAACCTTACTCTTGTAACTACATTTAACTCGAGTAATATGATGTTAGATGCCCGCAGTGTTAGATGCCCGTCATTATTAGATGCGGGGGATTTTTGCTAAGTCCCCTTATGTTATCTGAGTGTTAGATGCCCATCATTATTAGATGCGGGGGATTTCTGCTAAGTCCCCTTATGTTATCCGTCCTCAAGCACGAGAGTCTTCCTTCTTCCTTCCTCCCAGCGACGTCTAGGAAGTGCTGGCTAGACTTCTCTCCCCCTCGTGTTTCCTCTGCCAGCCGTCTCCTTAAGGTGAGTTATACTATTTTAGAACTCACTCACTTCCTAGGCTCCCCTTGATCCCATTCCAGTGCCCAAGGTCCCCGGATGGTCTTCTCTCGCACTTGTTCCCCAAAGTATTACACCATAAATGTAACATTTTCTCCCCCTTAAGAATCGGTTTCGTCCTCGAAAACGATACTTGGGAGGTTCAACTGTAAATTGGGAAACCTTTTCTTTAAAGTACTTACTCGCTCCCATGTTGAGCTTTCTTCCGAACAATCTTTTCATTTGACTAGATATTCTTGATAAATAGTATTTCTTGTTCGTCTGTTACAAACATTTAAAATTCTTTCTGGTTCATGTGGATTAGATTGATCATCTAATAGCTCCTCAATATTATCATTTAAGATTAGATTATCCATATCACCTAGCTTCTTTCTTAGCTTGCTTACATGGAAAACTGGATGTGTTTTACTACCAGCAGGTAGTTGGAGCTTGTAAGCACGTTCTCCCACTCTTTTAAGTATTGTGAAAGGACCACAATACTTGGGTGAAAGCTTTGGACATCGTCCCGTTTTCATGGTTTTAGTTTTTATGTGAAAGGACAATTCTCCTTCTTCAAAGGAGATGTCTCTTCGGTGAGGATCTGCATAAGCTCTAGCTCGATTTTGAGCTTTCTTAATATTTTCTTGAGCAAATTTTAACATACTATTCATATCCTCCAAAAAGTCATTGGCTGCCTGAACCTTTTCCTTATGCAGTCCTACTGCATGAAGAGCTCTGGGCTGAAACCCATACATTAGCATAAATGGACTATATCCAGTGGAAAAGTGCTTGGCACTATTATATGCAAACTCTGCTATCAGTAAATACTCTTCGCAATTAGTTTGCCTTTTACTTACATATGCTTTGAGCATATCTTCAAAGATTTGGTTAACTCTTTCAGTTTGCCCATCAGTTTGCGGGTGCTTCGCTGTACCCATGCTAAGTTTAGTATCCAACTTTCTAAATACAACACGCCAAAATTGACTATCAAATTTTCTATCTCGATCAGAAACTATATTTGCCGGAAGGCCATATAATCGGTATATGTTCTCTATGAACAATCTAGCCAATTTTGGTGTTTTAACATCAGTTGAAGTTGGAATAAACCTAGCCATTTTGGTTAACCTATCCACAATCACCCACACAGAGTCGTGCCCCCTTTGTGTTCTGGGTAATGCAACAATAAAGTCGATGGAGATACTCTCCCATTTTCTCGAAGGAATCTCTAATGGGTAGAGAGTCCTTCCATTTTCAATATTTCAGCTTTATTAACCTGGCATTTATTACATTTGACCACATAGTCAAGGATGTCCTTATTCATTCCAGGCCAATAGAATTGCCTTTTAATAAGACTATAAGTCTTATTAACTCCTGGATGTCCCGCACTAGGGGTATCATGACACTCAAAGAGTATCTGACGCCTTATTTCTTCATCTTTCGGGACACATACCCTATCCTTGTAGAGTAAATAACCATTATCAATGGTAAAATTCTTCCACTTGAATCCCATTTGAGCAACCCTTGATGCTCCATTTCCTTGTTGAACATCCTCAGATATTCCTTCCTCAGTGGAGGCCCTTCCATTTGGATCCCCATTTTCTATTGCTTCCCATATGTTGGAATATGTCGGATCAACTTGGCATTTCCCTTTTAAGGATTCAAGTAAATCGGAAGTGAACAGAGTAAAACTCAATTCATTTATGATAGGCATTTTGCTGAGTGTATTAGCCACTATATTGTACTTTTCCTTTCTATACCTTATTTCGTAGTTGAACTCTTGGAGGAGTTTGGCTCATCTGGCTTTACGCCCTTGTAGATCCAATTGGTCATTAAGCCACTTAATGCTTTCATGATCTGACAATATCAAAAGTTTGGCACCGTATAAATAGTGTCTCCATTTCTTCATTGCATGTACTATTGCATACAACTCCCTCTCATAAACGGAATAATTCCGTTTTGCACGGTCTAATTTCTTGCTTTCAAAAGCAACCAGTCGACCCTCTTGTAATAAGATCGCGCCTACTGCCCTGTCACTGGCATCAGCTTCAATCGCGAATGGTTTATTGGGATCCACAATTAATCGTACTGGAGCTGGAGCAATAGCTATCTTAAGTTTTTAAAAACTTTGATTTTAGTTTGTTCCCCAATTAAAACTCTTCCCTTTCCCTTTAAGTTGGTCCGTCATTGGAACAACTATCTTGTCATAATCTCGAATGAATCTACGATAAAATCCAAATAAACCTAGGAAGATCTGGAGCTCTTCCAGGTTCCTTGGAGATGGCCATTCAATAATTGCCCTTACTTTTTCTGGATCCATCTTGATTCCCTCTTTCGAGATAATATGCCCCAAATATTTGACCTCTTGTGCGAAGAATTCACATTTAGTTTTCTTCGCATAAAGGGAATGTGTTCTTAACAATTGGAATACTAATCGTAAGTGTTCCAAATGTTCTTCTCTTGATTTACTAAAGATCAAGATATCATCCAAGAGGACTACTACAAAGTGTCCTAGATAAGGCCTAACATACTATTCATCAGCTTCATAAAGTAGCTGGTATATTAGTGAGGCCAAAAGGCATCACCAAAAAATCGTAATGCCCATATCTAGTACGAAATGTTGTTTTAGGAACATCTTGTGCCTTAATTCTTACTTGGTGATAGCTTAGTCTTAAGTCAATCTTTGTGAAGAATTTTGCCCCTTGTAATTGATAAAAAAGATCTTCCGTTCTGGGCATAGGAAATTTATTCTTCATTGTTATTTTATTAAGTGCTCTATAATCAACACAAAGTCGCATAGAACCATCTTTTTTCTTTACCAATAAAATTGGCGAAGCCCAAGGTGAATCAAGGTAATCCTTAATTTGTCTTTCGACTTCTTGGTGCTGTGTTTCACTTAGCTTATAAGGTGGTTTAGAAACAGGGTGTGTATCCCTATCTATGCCAATTGGGTGATTTACATCACCCCTATTTAGTGGAAGGCCACTTGGTAAATTAGAAGGAAACACATCTTTAAATTCATCTAACAAACCACTTAATTCATTATTTACATTCAACTCACAAACATAAGAAAATTGTTGCTTTATATTACAAAAAGTAAAAGTGTCATGTACAGGAAGGGACCATAACATATATACCTCACAAGCTTCCTTTTTTATTAGCTTGTGAACCTCAAGGGAACACATCAAAGGGTTATTAGATACTTCATGTTCACCTTGAATCACAAAAGTCTTACCATCCCTTTCAAATTCCAGTGTATTATGATGATAACTACGCTTTAAGGATGGTTCCAATCCCCATAGCCACTCCCTCCCTAAAGCAATAACGGCTCTTTCCATATTCATAATTTGAAAATCAAGCTTATCTTTATATCCTTGGATCTCGATTTCCAAATTGGATACCATTGTATCCCATATTTTATTATCTTGACCTTGCATCATACGAACAACATATTGATGCTCACTCTTTTGTTGGGGAAGTTTCAATTTTTTGACAAGTGCATAATTTATGAAGTTGTGGGTGGTAGAGTCATGAATCATGACTCTAATCCTCTTTCCAGCTATCAATCCATGCACTCTAACTAAATCATGTGGCCCGAAAGTAGGCTGCCACATAGAAGTTGACATACACCACTTGTGTTGTACATCCTTGTGCAAGACCTCTAAAGATTTATACTTTTCATGCCCCTTTAATTTCAGGGTCTGCACTACATGGATTTGCTTGTCTTTTCCCTTGCCCTTGTCCTTATCCTTTCCTTTATCTTTCCCCTTTTTCCTTTGAGGGCAATTCCAGACAGCATGGTTAGGGGATAGGCAATTAGAGGCGGGGGATTTCTGCTAAGTTCCCTTATGTTATCCATCCTCAAGCACGAGAGAGTCTTCCTTTTTCCTTCCTCCCAACCATGTCTAAGAAGTGCTGGCTAGACTTCTCTTCCCTTGTGTCTCGTCCGCTAGCCGTCTCCTTAAGGTGAGTTATACTATTTTAGAACTCACTCACTTCCTAGGCTGCCCTTGATCCCATTCGGGTGCCCAAGCCCCCCGGACGGTCTTCTCTCGCACATGTTCCCCAAAGTATTACACCATAAATGTAACATATGAGTTGCATCTATTTGGGGCCTAGAACTTGCAAATGATTAGAGATACTCTAGCAAGGAATGACAATTATAACTTGCAATGAATTTTCTTTAAGTGTTCTTCTCGACTAATATAGATTGGGTCTTGCCAGAATGTCTAAGTTTGGGAGTATTATTTAATATTACAAGCAAAGTCTATTAACCATGGACCTCAGTCTCGATTTTAAAAGAGGGCAATTCGGAAACAAAGTTTCCGCGATAAAGGACAACTTCAGTTTGCTGAAAGGATCCTAGGACAATTTGGTTTAAAGAAGAAAATACTACCAAGGACGACTAGGAATCTTGTGACTCCAAGTGATAAAGCTTCACACTGTTTCTATTGCAAGGAGCTAGGTCATTTTAAAAGGGAATGTTCAAGCACTCTAAACATCGATACTCGGAGTGCCACAACATTGGACATAACTACGTCAATTGTCCCAACAAGACTCAAGGAGAACCTGAACTTACAAGGACTGAAATTGTATAAGCTCCAGTGATTCGGGATATATCAGATACTTAGGAAAAACCTAGAAGATACCCATGAAATGTAACTACAATAAACCCTTCTCTTGTAATCCAGACTCGGATAGATCTAATATAATAAGTTGTGTTTTAAAAGATCGCATGCTTATGAGTGATCAGAGTAGCGCAGGGAACGCATGGTGGGTCCTAACCCACAAGCCTTAAGCCCATTAATGCTTATCTTCTCCAGTTCTTCCGAGATGAGGACATTTCGAGTTCTCTAAGGGGGAGAGGATGTAATACCTCGCCTGCCCCCACAGCCGTCGCTGATAGGTGGCGAGGGGGAAGAAGTTGACGTGGCGGGGAGGGAAAACGAGGAAGAGGAGGAAGTCGTGAGGATGACGGGGATGAGCAATCGAAGTCGACGAGAAGGAGTAGGTGAAGTGGAAGGCGATGGGATAGATTGCATGGCGGCGGCCCACTGTGGCCACCCAGATGGGTGATTCGGGCCCCATCATACCCACCCCCAGTAACACCACTGTCCTCCTTATATAAACCTCCCCCCCATCGTAAGCAAAGAGGGAGAGGAGGCCTTGAAGGGCTCAACACACCGAGAGAGAGAGAGAGAGAGAGAGAGAGAGAGAGAGAGAGAGAGAGAGAGAGAGAGAGAGAGAGAGGCCTCGACATGATAGGGAGGGAAAGAGAGAGGTGAGAAGAGAGAGAAGAGGAAAAAAGAGAGGTGAGAAGAGAGAGAAGAAGAGGAAGAAGAAAGAGAGGTAAGAAGAAAGAGAAGAAGAAGAGGGAGGTGAGGAGAGAGAGAGAGAGAGAGAGAGAGAGAGAGAGAGAGAGAGAGAGAGAGAGAGAGAGTCCTTGAAGGACCTCCTTCTTTTCCGTAACGTATTTCCAAATTAATGAATGCTTGCTTTGTTTTCCGCATAAGATGCCTTAGACCTGCACGAGAATGGTTTATTGAAAATATAAATTTATCGCAAACATTCGAAAGGTGGAGTTTGCGTATGAGGGAGCATGGCTTTCAATGATAACTCTAGGCCTTAATTGCTTTGTGACACACAGTCGTCCATGCATCATCAGAAATCCATCTCTTAGCACAAAGTGTTCATGCCTTTGGCCATTGCAAAGCTGATCATAAACATTAGCAAAGTTCGAATCAGCAACATATTGCTCTTTCATGGCATCCAACTCAGTGTGATAAACCATGTTGATGACTAAAATTTGTGGCTTATGTGATAGTGCATTAGCCACAACATTCTTTTTACCATCAATATGTACAATTTGGAAATGAAACATAGAGAGAAAATTTGCCCATCTCATATGCTTCTCTGACAACTTTGTTTGTGTCAGAAAGTACCTCAAAGTTTGATGGTCTATCTGCATTGTAAAATCAGCCCTCAACAAATAATGTTTCCACATAGATAGTGCATGAATTACAGCTAAGAGCTCTTTCTCATAGACCTATAAATTCTTTTTTGCATCGTGGAGAATTCGTCTCTCATAAGCCACAACTTGGCCATCCTGCATGATAAGATCCCCGATGTTGTTACCACATGCATCACATTGAACTATGAATGACTTCCTTGGATCGGGCAATACAAGCATAGGATCTGAAGTCATCTTTTCCTTCAACTTTTCAAATGCTGAAATTTCCAGTGCTGTCCATCTAAATGGCACATCCTTCTTCTGCTAGGCATGCAATGGTGATGCAATTTCAGCAAATCGGCATACATACTTCTTGTAGTAAGAACATAAACCCAAGAAGCTGCAGATCTCATGCACATTCCCTTTCAAGAAAGTGGCTGCCTTTCAAATCTTCAAGGACTTCGTGAAATTCCCCCCTGAATAGGTTGCATCAAACTGCTGAATGAAAGTCAAAGCTTTCAGCCTATCTTGTATACCGTTGAAGTACTCAAACTTCACTGCTTTTCCACCCTCATCATAGTCTTTTGTTACCCCTTTGGGTGTCAAGTTGTCATACACTGGCTGCTACAAAAAGGGTACATTTGCTGAAGTTATATCAAAACCAACGCCAAACGGAGCATTTGCATGGCCAACATTCATTCCTTGAGCCCCATAAGCATTCAAGGGTGCACATGCAATACCAAACATGCTACTTTATGCCCTGGGCATCAAGCCAATGCTACCATACATAGGGTTTTGCATATTTCCAGCCATACTAGAATACATTGGGCCTTGCACACCATGCATTGGTTGTTGTATACCATAGGGATTTGTACCATACATTCCGGTATGTGGTCCTTGTCCAACGATAGTATGAAAAATCGTGCTTCCACCAAAATATCCTGGCTGCCCCATCATAGCATGCATGCCCTTGGCTGTCCAAAATCCATTGGATTGGCACTTTCGTGACGGCCTTGCATTTGCATTCCTTGCCCCATAGGTACCTGTTTTATTTCATTAGTATCTTTGAGAGTTTCAAATGAAGGGTTTGGCATTATCTTCGGTACATCTTGCTATCTCGAAGGTGTAGAAGACATCTTTATCTTCTTGCCTTTGCTGTCCTTCTTTGGAGTATTCAAAAATTGGGTAAATTGAGGATTCTTTGCCAATTCAGCAAAGAGATTTGCTGCTGTCCTCATCCGATTCTTGAATTGGTTATCAAATTCCTCTTCACTTTGCTAGTCATCAGCCTCCTTATGCCCTAAAGGCTGTGCATATTGCCCAACAACAATATTTTCAGCTTGCTATCCATGGTTTGAGCCTTGTCCAAGGTCAGACATTGCATTTCCTTCATTCCCATGTGAATGTTCATACTAAGAGGCATCATCATTACTTGAGTCCATCTCACTGTATGAAGACATATTGCTGTAATTTCTCAGCTGAGAGTAAAAATCAGCACTAGCACAATGCTTTGGCTTGCAATCAGGTGCCTTGGATCCACCAAATCAAGGATTGCGTGGTGTCCTGGCAAGGGAACCATGTAATAAGTCTTCCTCCTTGGATAGGGTGGTAAATAACCTGATTAAGCACTATTTACAGTAATTAATAAATTCTTAAAATTGAAATGCATGCTTTACCATATAATCTTGAACATTGAACACCTTGTTGGCTCCAAAATTGGCGCCCCTTTCAGTATTTATTTAACTTAAATCAAGAAGAAGTTGATGTACAATGGGATTCTCCCAATCCCTTTCGGTATTCCAACTCCCCTTGCTGTCCAAAATGACCAACAAGTCTTCAATCTGATTTGCCCCTTGATTCGGGTAATTAATTGTGTTCACATGCTTTGATGGAGATGAAAAATGCCCCAAAATCATTAATTTGTTGGTCCATCAACCTGAATTTGACTGAAAACAGCTTTAGCCCTATTGAATCCAAGTCTTGGAGCTTCCAATTTTTAGTACACTTCTTGAGATTGCTGTTAAACCCTAATTTTTGTCGCAAATAATGGTTTACAGTAGAGAAATCTGAAATTTCTTAGCCTTTGGTGATCTCAATGCTGTAATCTTTGGAGCAAGGCTATAGAAAGGCTGGGAGATGAGAGAGAATGCTGAGAGAGAAAATTCAAACTTTCTTTGTAAAGAATTGAAGAAAATCTGTCATTTACTGTTGCTACCTTGTCTCAACAGTTTGTAGATGCAAAGAATTGAAGAAAATTAGTCATTTACTGTTGTTCCCTATCTCAACAGCTTGTAGATCTTGTCACTTGCTATCGATTGGTCTTTTCCTGCCCTTGGTTGCCTCAGAAGATCCTCCAATGGCTGCAAATCAAACTAGCAGCATTTCCTCTCTCTCTCTTGCAGGATGAATATACTAAAAATGCCTCTCTCCAGTCTCTAAAGACGTCTTCCAATCTTGCATGGGTATTTTTGAGAAGTAGCAGCCTCCCAAATGGTTTTTCTAGCATTATTCATAATTAAATATTAATTTTCAATTTTTAAATACTGAAAATTAATCTAATAATTATTTCAGTGCGTGAAAATAAATCAGATTGGCCAATTATTAAATTGGGCAACTTCCATTCCCGAGTGTCTTTGCGCCATCTTTGACCATCAGATTGTCATTAGGTACCATTAAACGACACTTCCCTAGTGTCACCAACTGAAATTTATGGCCAAACGAATGGTCTAGGCTAACAATTGGCACTAGATACCACCAAGTACCTATGCGGCATAATTTATAGAAACTTTTGCCTTTGATATCCTATGATTTTTTTGAGTCCTGGGCTCGTAAATTTACTCTAATTCCAGTTACATCTCATATGTGCAACATTTACTTAACCATGTGATAAAAAATTAATCCACATGCTAAGTGAGGTTTCAAATGTACATATCCTCATGACATGTGCTCACACCTGAGCACATATAAAAGGCACGGTGGCCCTTTATTCCCAACCACCTCCCACTTAAAGGCAACGTGCCTTAAGTTTGAGAAAAAAATTAGCTAAGTCTAAGTATGTACAAAGCTGAAATACATATACTATCCAACTTCCATAATCTGTCGGCAACAATGAGCAAACTTCTTTGTTAAAAGACTCTTTGTGAGAAGATTTGCATGACTATCATCTGTATATACCTTGACAAGCTCAATGCTTTTGTTGTCAAGTACATCCCTGATAAAGTGATACTTCACCTGTATGTGCTTCGTCTTTGCATGAAAAACGAGATTCCATGCTAGCATGATAGCACTTTGGCTACCGCAATGGAGGACATGGATCTTGGTAATGCCAAGCTTTCCCACCAAAATAAAAGCCAAAAAGCCTCCTTATATGCCTCAGTGGCAGCCACATACTCTGCCTTTGCAGTAGACAATGCAACACACTTTTGTAGCTTGGAGATCCATGAAACTGCTCCCCTCGTGAAGATGAATGCACACCTTGAAGTAGACTTTCTGCAGTTAGCATGACCAACATAGTTTGCATCCGTAAAGGCAAAGACAGATGCCTTTTGCTTTCCAAAGTAAATGCACAAATCCTTTGTGCCCTTAAGATATCTCATGATACCTTTCACTACTTCGTAATGCTTTCTACAAAGATGTGCCATGCACGTGCTAACCACTTTTACCTCAAATGCTATGTCAGGATTTGTAGCAACCGTAGCAGACATCAAGCTATCCACAGCTGAAGCATATGGAAATTTGGCCATTTCAGCCTTTTCATCATCAAATGTAGGGCTGTCCTTTGTAGTGAGTTTCACATATGGAGGCAAAGGTAACGAAATGGCTTTGAACTTCTTTTTGGTTTGTTTGTTTTTGTTTTTTCAAGTATTTGTGCCCATGAGGGAGAATAAGGGATGGTTAGATCAAATATCACAAAACAAAAAGCTATCCTAACCACCCATGGATATCAGTGATGAGGAAAATATGGATGTATGCATGGGTGTGAATGATCTAAATAGATATAGCTTTTGGACAAGTGTCATGTGTGGTGTAGGAGCATTATAGCTCTAGTTTTGTTTGGAATTTTCTTATTGAGTTTATTGTTAAGATAAATTAAGTGTTTACTCAAATGTTGTCTACTGCACTTTGGGCTTTCAAAGATTGATTTCATGGTTCCATTACTAGATATGGTCTTTTTGAAGGAGGTGAGATTGTGGTCATCTTGAGGAGCAAACATGCATTTTGGCATGGTGTAATTTGGTTACAGCAAAGTTTGCACTTGTGGAAATAGTGCATAACAAGGAGCAAACAATAAAAGATGTCACACAACAATGGTAATAGGAGTGAGGAATAGGAATCCCTTCTTGAAAGGCACTCAACACATGGTTTTGAGTCATGGAATACTAAATATGCTTCGCAATAGTGATCAACAAATGTGATTGGTGTAAAGAAAAATACCCTAACACAAAAACATAAATAGAAACGGTACGACAAAGCACAGACTGATAAAAAGAACACAGTTAGGGTTGGGGTTAGAGTAACTCAGAGACAATGAACATAGTGAATAAATAAAATGATATGACTACTAATAATACGATGCTCATGCAGCAAACACACTATGCAGTGAATGAATACTGGACCTCAAACTCCTATATCTCTAGGATCAGGGCAGGGGTAATCAGCTGGAGAGTGTGTCGTACTCCGAACGGATCTCGAATTGCAGTAAGACAGCCTCCGGATGTCGAACATTAGCAAATGCAGCAGTGAAGATGGATCTGATGCAAACATCAGTGAGGAGAGAGAAATACTAAAAACGGAGCCTGCAGGAGAGAGATTGAAAACGTAGGCAGAGAGAGAAAGACTAAAAACGGAGCTTGCAAGAGAGAGAAAGATTGAAAACGCAGGCAGGACAGCCTGCAGGAGAAAGACTGAAAACGCAGGCAGGACAGCCTGTAGGAGAGAGAAAGATTGCATCGACTGTAGACAGGAGAGAGAAAACTGTCAGAGCGGCAGCTGGAGATTGCAAACGCAACAGTTTGCTGGCGTGGCAGGCTGTACTACAGCAATGCAGATGAACAACAGTCAGTCGCTAGGCAGAAACAATAGCAATCAGTGTGTGGAGGGCTAGAAACAGGCGCTAGAATGTAGGGAACAATGATGGACAGCAAGGGCTGAGATGTCCTCCGTGATCGGGGTGTGGGCAGCAAGCTGGTAACACTTGAAACCTGCAAAAACGAGATTGTGAAGAGTGGAGGGTTGGCTGCCAATTTATAGAAAATTAGGGTTTTAGATCCTCTTTCACTTAACTTTCTCGATCCTCTCTCCGTTTTAGGGTTTTGACTAAAATAAGCCTAAAATAAGCATGTTTTGGGGCTGTTTAAGTGGCTAAGTGCATTTCTTAGCACAACATCCCCTCTCAGGCCCAAAATAGGGCGAGAAAAGTAGGCCAGCCTAAATTTTGATCTACCCCAAGGGGTCCCACCCCAAAGCAGCCAGGGGATCGGACAAAAGGTGCACGTCGGCTGCCCAGTGGCCTACCAAGATGAAAGAGGCGATGGATATCTTACCAAGGGAGCCCAAGTGATCACCCTAGAGAGGTTAGGGCATCGGACCAAGGGTGCTCATCGGCTGCCCAAGGGCCTACCAAGGCCTACAAAGGTGGATGGAATCATCAATGGACTTGTTTGTTTTGCTTTAAAAAAAAAAAAGTGTTTTGAAAATATATAAGTAATATAGGGGTAGCGGCCGATTAAGTGATAGATAGGAAAAGATAAAGAGAGTTTTAAACCCAAGTTATTCACAAAACTAGCAAGCCAATCCCTCGCACTGACGAGGATAAGTGCTTAAGGATGATAAAAGTGAGTGTATGTGCCAATTATGTGTTGAATATGTGAGAGGCAAAAAAAAAAAACGTTGGGCTTAGCAAGACAAGCAAAGCAAGCAAGCAAGCAAGGGTAGGGAAACTTTCTTTAGGAGAACTGCCATGTGTTATGCTATGAATATGGTGGATCGTAGAGTCGACCACTCCAAAAGACCAAAAATGGATAAATGCGCACAGATGCATGTTGACATGAACAGAATGCCAATGCATAGGGTAATGCAAAGGGAGATGCAAGATGTCATGCTCATGCAATATGCTATGCAACGGTGTCATTGGAACAGTGCCCTCGCAGGGGAAGTGTTCACTTGTCCAAGTGTCCTTTTACAATCAGGTCATCCTGATAGTGCGGATGAAGTTAGAAATGCCCATAATACAATACAAAAGAATAAGTGAATGTAATGTCTAAAAAACTGTAAGCATAATCACTGTTACGATCAAGAGTAGGAGCCGCCCCCTCTCAAACTGGGAGGGAAAGCAAGAGGGAAGCACCCTCTCCTCGTCAAGCTGAAGAAGTAGGGGAGGGTGTACCTAAGCCGATCCTGGGTAGCAGGTACTGAAGAACCGGCTGGTTGACCGCTTTGGTCAAGATATCTGCAAAATTATCTGATGAAGGCACAAACTCTAGGCGAATAGTGCCTAGCTCAACCTGCTCTTTGGAAAAGTGGAAGTGGACTTCCACATGCCGTGTCCATGGTGTGATGATTGGATTTCCCGCAAGGACAATGACACTCTGGTTGTCGCAATAGACAACTATAGGAGAGACATGGAAAATGAAGCGCCGCCAGTAAACTCCTCAGATAGATGGTCTCGGTGGTGCCATCGAAGAGAGCTCGGTACTCAGACTTGGCCGTGGAAGCCGCCACCGTCTCTTGCTTACGGCTGAACCAAGAAATGGGAGCCGTGTCCAAGGTAAAGAGGTAGCCGCCATGGGAATGCCGAGTGTCAGGATCTCCTGCCCAATCAGAATCAGTGTACTCTTGCAAACATAAACCAAAACCATATGTCAAGCCATAAGAAAAAGTATACTGCAAATAACGCAACACACGAAGACATGCAATCCAATGTGACATCCTAGGTGCTGTGAAATACTGACTGAGTATGCTAATTGAGTAAGCTAAATCTGGCCTAGTGTGAATTAACCAAAGAATTTTTCCTACAACAAAATGATAGGTGTGTGCATCGAAAGGCTGTCCTAGGGTATCCTTCGACAAGTGGATAGTAGGATCAATAGGCATGGCCACTGGCCATGTCTGATCCGAAGTGTAGAGTTCCACAAGCTGAAGTGCGTACTTCTGCTGTGACGCAAAAATATATTTTCCAGAACGAACTACCTCCATCCCCAAAAATTAAGACAACAAACCAAGGTCTGTCATTTCAAATGTAGCTTTAAGCTTAGCCTTAATTTCTGCTATGGTAGCAGAATCTGAACCTATGATGAGTAAGTCATCAACATATAGCAAGATATAGCTAACCCCCTCTGGAGTGGATTGAACATATAAGTTCGGGTCATAAGGGGTAGAATGGTATCCATGCGTGTGTAAGAACTCATCCATTCAATGGAACCAAGACCGTGGCGCTTGCTTCAGCTCATAAAGAGCTTTCTGCAAGCGGAATAGTGTATTCCTAGGGTTCCCTGAGGGAAAGCCCGGTGGCTACTCCACATAGACTTCCTTCTCCAAGTATATGTTCAATAAGGCACCCTTGACATTCATCTAATGTATCGGCGAGCCGTGGTGAGCGGCGAGCGCGAGTAGAAACCGAAAGGAAGTCAACCGTGCAGTAGGGACAAAGGTCTCTTCATAATTAATGCCATGCTTCTATTGAAACCCTTGCACTACAAGGTGAGCCTTGTACTTGTCTAAAGTCCCATCAGCTTTTAGCTTTGTCCGAAAAATCCACTTTGTCCCGATGGCTTTCTTGTGGCTCAGACGATCCACCAATGTCCATGTCTCATTTCGGTCAATACTCTCTAGCTGCCTTTCCATGGCCTCTCGCCATTGAGGGTGCTGAAGAGCCTCCTGCAAGGTATTCGGCTCAGAATGCGCTATGTAATCAGTTGTAAACAACGATGCAAATGATGCCTGAGGAGCAAGCCGAGCAGATCTTCTAGGTCTCTCCGGAGTGGAATTTGGTGGTGGGATCCCCGAATCCCACATGGTCTGTTGGTACTAGCGAGGTAACGGGTCTCACGAAGGGGGCCTGGGAGGTGAAGAAACTGCGGGAATGTCAGGAGCGGGAAGTAGACCAAGCTCAATAGGCATGATCTTTGATGATGTGGAAGAAGGAATCGGATCGGAATCCGGTGCAGAAGACTGCACAATATTCCTCTCGTCAAAGACGACATCGCGCCTAAAGATCACCTTGTTTGTCCGAGGATCGAACAAATGATAGGCTTTCGCTTCAGAGGAATATGCCACAAAAATAAGGAGATCAGCTTGGGGAGTAAGCTTTCCTATCTTTTCATTAGGTGTGTGTGTGTACGCATGACACCCGAAGACTCTGAAATGGAAAATAACAGGCCGAGAGCCAAAAACTACCTTATACGGGGTCTTCTGAGGAAGAGCCGCAGTCGGGCACCGGTTGAGGATGTATACCGAAGTGTTAACAGCCTCGACCCAAAGCGAACAGCATAGAGCATTCCATTTCCATGACTGTGCGGTTCCTACGCTCCACGACTCCATTCTGAGAGGGGGAGTTGGTAGAGGTGAGTTGCCCTAGACATACCCTTGTTCTGATCTCTGTAAGGCCAAGTCTTGTTGTTCCTTGGTTTGGTCTGCACTTCCTGTATCTTTGGAGCAGCTCGAATGAGTGTATCCTGTAGGTCCGTTGGGCGCATTGATTCCAATCGGGTGTTTATGGGTGGATTCAACCTAGCACAGAACTTTGGCACCTGTTGTGTCATATCCATTGGAGGCGCGTACTTTAGGAGAGAAACAAACTTTGAATAATATGCATCAAGGGATAGTCTTAGCTACTTCAAGTCATAGAATTCGTTCATCTTTTGTGTGTGGTAAGCAGGTGGCAGATACCTCCCTCGCAGAGCTTCCTTAAGCTTTTCCCAAGTGACTGTCCTCTCCGAGATCGCTTGGTCTCTGCACCACTGTTTCCACCAAAGTCTTGCTTCGCTTGTAAGCTTAAGTTTGGCGAGCATGGCTTGGTTAGCAGGTGCAGTTCCTGCTGTCTCAAAATAGTCCTCCATGGACTCGATCCAGATCTCGGCGTCAGCTTGAATAGTCCTTCCCTTGCCATCAAACTTAGGTGGCTTATGAAGAAATGGAGGCACTATCTGTACGGTGCCAAACTTTTGATCTTGTCGGATCACGAAAGCATTAAGTGGCTTAATGACCAACCGGATCTACAAGCGCGTAAAGCCATATGGGCCGAACTTCTCCAAGAGTTCGACTATGAGATAAGGTATAGGAAAGGAAAGTACAATATAGTGGCTTATGTGATCAACAGAATGCCCATCATAAATTAATTGAGTTTTACTCAATTCTCTTCCGATTTGCTTGAATCCTTAAAAGGGAAATGCCAGGTTGATCCGACATATTCCAACATATGGGAAGCAATTGAAAATGCGGATCCAAATGTAAGGGCCTCCACTGAGGAAGAAACATCTGAGGATATTCAAAAAGAAAATGGAGCATCAAGGGTTGCTCAAATGGGATTCAAGTGGAAAAATTTTACCATTGATAATGGTTATTTACTCTACAAGGGTAGGGTATGTGTCTCGAAAGATGAAGAAATAAGGCGCCAGATACTCTTTGAGTGTCATGATACCCCTAGTGCGGGACATCCGGGAGTTAATAAGACTTATAGTCTTATTAAAAGGCAGTTCTATTGGCTTGGAATGAATAATGGCGTCCTTGACTATGTGGTCAAATGTAATAAATGCCATGTTAATAAAGCTGAAATATTGAAAATGGAATGACGTCCTTGACTATGTGGTCAAATGTTAATAAATGCCATGTTAATAAAGCTGAAATATTGAAAATGGAAGGACTTCTCCACCCATTAGAGATTTCTTCGGGAAAATGGGAGAGTATCTCCATGGACTTTATTGTTACATTACCCAGTGCATGTACTATTGCATACAACTCCCTCTCATAAACGGAATAATTCCGTTTTGCACGGTCTAGTTTTTTGCTTTCAAAAGCAACCGGTTGATCCTCTTGTAATCAGACTGCGCCTACTGCCCTGCCATTGGCATCAGCTTCAACCACGAATGGTTTATTGGGATCCACAATTAACAATACTAGAGCTGTAGCAATAGCTACCTTAAGTTTTTCAAAACTTTCATTTTGGTATGTTCCCCAATTAAATCTCTTCCCTTTCCCTTTAAGTTGGTTTGTCATTGGAACAACTGTCTTGGCATAATCTTGAATGAATCTATGATAAAATCCTAAACCTAGGAAGATCTGTAGCTCTTCCAGGTTCCTTGGAGATGGCCATTCAATAATTGCCCTTACTTTTTTTGGATCCATCTTGATTCCCTCTTTCGAGATAATATGCCCCAAATATTTGACCTCTTGTGCGAAGAATTCACATTTAGTTTTCTTCACATAAAGGGAATGGGTTCTTAGCAATTGGAATACTAATCGTATAAGTGTTCCAAATGTTCTTCTCTTGATTTACTAAATATCAAGATATCATCCAAGAAGACTACTACAAAACGTACTAGATAGGGCCGTAACACATTATTCATTAGCTTGCTAAATGTAGCTGGCGCATTTGTGAGGCCAAAAGGTATCACCAAAAAGTCATAATGCCCGTATCTAGTACGAAATGCCGTCTTAGGAACATCCTAGGCCTTAATTCTTACTTGGTGATAGCCTAATCTTAAGTCAATCTTGGTGAAGAAATTTGCCCCTTGTAATTGATCAAAAAGATCTTCCATTCTGGGCATAGGAAATTTATTCTTCACTGTTATCTTATTAAGTGCTCTATAATTAACACAAAGTCGTATAGAGCCATCTTTTTTCTTCAACAATAAAATTGGTAAAGCCCAAGGTGAATTGCTAGGTTGTATAAACCCCTTATCAAGGTAATCCTTTATTTGTCTTTTGGCTTCTTGGTGTTGTGTTTCACTTAGCTTGTAAGGTGGTTTAGAAATAGGGCGTGTATCTCTATCTATGTCAATTGGGTGATTTACACTTATCAAGGTAATCCTTTATTTGTATTTTGGCTTCTTGGTGTTGTGTTTCACTTAGCCTGTAAGGTGGTTTAGAAATAGGGCATGTATCTCTATCTATGTCAATTGGGTGATTTACATCACTCCCATCTGGTGGAAGACCACTAGGTAAGTCAGGTGGAAACACATCTTTAAATTCATCTAACAAACCACTTAATTCATTATTTACATTCAATTTACATTCAACTCACAAGCATAAGAAGATTTCTGCTTTATATTACAAGAAGCAAAAGTGTCTTGTATAGGGAGAGACCATAACATGTACACCTCACAAGCTTCCTTCTTTATCAACTTGTGTACTTAAAGGCAACACATCAGAGGTTTATCAGATACTTCACGTTCACCTTGAATCACATAAGTCTTACCATCCCTTTCAAATTCCATTGTATTATGATGATAACTACGCTTTAAGGATGGTGCCAATCCCCATAGCCACTCCCTCCCTAGAGCGATATCGGCCCTTTCCATATTCATAATTTGGAAATCAAGCTTATCTTTATATCCTTGGATCTTGATTTCCAAATTGGATACCATTGTATCCCATATTTTGTTATCTTGACCTCGCATCATATGAACAATATATTGATGCTCGCTCTTTTGTTGGGGAAGTTTCAACTTTTTGACAAGTGCATAACTTATGAAATTGTGGGTGGCAGAGTCATTAATCATGACTCTAACCCTCTTTCTACCTAGCAATCCATGCACTCTAAGTAAATCATGTGGCCCAAAGGTAGGTTGCCACATGGAAGTTGACATACAACACTTGTGTTGTACATCCTTGTGCAAGACTTCTAAAGATTTATACCTTTCATGCCCCTTTAATTCCAAGGTCTACACTACATGGATTTGTTTCTCTTTTCCCTTGCCCTTGTCCTTATCCTTTCCTTTATCTTCCCCCTTCTTTCTTTGAGGGAAATTCCAAGCAGTATGGTTAGGGGATAGGCAATTGAAACATAGCCTTTCTTTTTTGGCCTTATCAAAGTCATCTTGACTTAGCTTCGGCCGTACATATTATTGTTTCTTAGGTGAACTCCTTTTCACTTCCTTTTTATAGGCCTTATCTAGTCCCCTTATAAATCCTCGTCTTTTGAAATTTATATATTCCTTCCAATTTGAGGATTATCTTACGATACTTCTCAAGATATGTCAGCAAAGGTCTTTCTTTTTGTTTGACAAAATCCCAATCTTCCCAATTTCTTTCCATTTCACTTTTAGGAATTCTTTCAAAAAGACCGATTCAAATTGAGCCCAAGTTTCAGGTATTTTATTTGCTTCCTTTAAAGTTCTCCACCATTTATATGCCTTTGGCCCCAAGGTTAAACTCGCCTTCAGCGTGCTTGAAGATGTGGTGGAGTATTCTTTAATTTGTGCAAATCCTTCCATTTTTGGAGGAAGTTAAAGATAGTGTCTTTATTTCTATCCTTTTCCTCCCCATGAAAGGAGTTCCCTTGGGTCTCTCATAGTTACATCTATATCTTTCGATGAAGATGGAATATCTGAGTCCTCTGCTTTACCTTTATCCCTTTCGGCCCTTTCTAACAATAAGGCTAATTGGGATTTTATTTCGGTTAGCGCTTGAGTTAGCAACTCCATTTGAATCCCCTGTGCTTGCACACGAGCAGTTAAAATCATCAAATTGATCTCATGTAGCAAAAAATTCTTTCCAGTGTTCTTCTTGCATTTCCGTTTCATGGGGATCCATCGTAGAGTGGTCCTTGGAACTAGAGCCTTCAATTGCCCCCTCTCTCTCTTTCCCTTGCATCTATACACTGGAATTGGAAAGAAAATGTAAGAAATTTGTAGACAAAGGTGGGGTACTTCCCTGTATTGCGTTTGCTTGATTTCTTGGCAAGGGGCAAAGACGTGTACGCTGAATTTCCAGACGCAACACGCTGAAAATTCTTGAAATTCCCTGCTGAAATTGCTTAGGGGATGTAGACTTGCTAATTGGTGGGGCGGATATCAACGGTTGGTAAGTGACGGCTGGCTGGCACATGAATTGAGATGTGAGGTCGTGCCTAGATATGGCCCTTAGTAGTGGCGCCCGTCTCCAAGTCGTGAGTGGGCAAAATCGTTGCTGCCCGGACGGTACGTGACGGCTGGCATCTTTCCGTCCTTGAAGAAAGGGAGGGGGGACTGCATGAGGCCGGAAACAGACCACATTACCTCTCGCTCTAGAATTGGCACGGCCTTTAGTAGCGGCTCCCGTCTCCAAGTCGACTAATTATTTCCTACTCTTCTCACGTCCAACAGGCATCGAACAACTCTGATACCAATGTAGCGTTGCGGATCCTTGATGTTTGCAATTGCCAAGTCGGGTAGTAGGAGAGCCCATCGATTCACCTCCCAACCTCGCTAAGGAAGATGTGGGCAGAAAAAAACGTGTCTCCCCTTGCCAGCCGTCAATTTCTAATGAGTTATACTAATTTTATAACTCACTTCCTAAGCCTTGAACCCCGTACGGGCACCCAAGGCCCCCGAACGGCCATCTTTGGTGCTGTTTTCCCATAAGTTACATTTATTAATGTAACACTCCTACTGTGACAGATAAAGAGGACCCTTTGATCTTTGTTTGAGTATATGCATGCCAAGAATGGGATTGGCCTTGCCAAGATCCTTCACAACAAAGCTTTTGTGTAAACTTTGCTTCAAGGAGTCCAAGGCATGAACATCCTTGTTTGCAATCAACATGTCATTCACATACAAAACCAAGAGAATAAGGCTGCCATTTGCGGCCTTCTCGGTGTATAGGCAATGATCAACTTGAGAACGATGAAATCCCTGAGATTGCATAAATGTATCAAATTTGTGATACCATTCTCGTGGTGCTTGCTTTAGCCGATACAAACTCTTGTTGAGTTTGCATACCATGTGCTCTTTCCCCTGTGCAGCAAAACCTTTAGGTTGCTGCATGTAGATCTCCTCATACATCTATCTGTATGAGTTCCATCTCTTTAAATGCAACTAAGCCCAAGATAGTCCGCAAAGTAGTCATTTTGACTGTAGGAGAAAAGATTTCATCAAAATCAATTCTTGTACCCTCTAGCAACCAGGCGCGCTTTGTACTTTGATAGAGAACCATAAGTGACTTTCATTTTGTAAAACCATTTGCAAGGTAGCACTTTTTTCCCTTTTGGCATATGCACCAAATCTCAAGTGCCATTCTTCATGAGAGTTTCCATCTTTGATAGCATTGCTTTGTGCCATTTCTTACCATTCTTTCTCTCCATTGCTTCCTGGAAATGATGACTCACCATAATCTGTTAACTTGACATAATCAACCACATAGTTTACACCAAGAATGAACCTATTTTGGCTGTCTTTGCACTATGGTGGACCTACAGACCCAATGGTCAAGATTTACTAGTTGTCTAGCTTGCAAATATGCATTAACAGCTTATTGTTCTGTAGGTTTAGCATGCTGTATGACTGGTTCTGGTTATTCTAAAGGCACATGTTCTTACTGAATTTGTGGTACATCATGGGCAAGATCTTGCTGATCATGTTCAGCATCATTTCCTGCATTTTCAAGAACATTTACAGGAGGTATTTGCTGCTGCCTAATGGGCATTCTTTGCTTTCCTATTGGTACATCCTCTGGGAATACAACCCTTCTGACCTCTTCTTTCTTTTCAGGCTGTTTGTGCATGCAATCTTCCCGGAAGATAACATCATTGCTGCGTACTACTTTTCTTTCTCAGGATCCCATAATCGATAACCCATCTCACCTTCATTGCCATATCCTAAGAAAATACATTTACAGGACTTTGGCTTAAGTTTGTTGTGTTCTTCCTTGCAAATGTGTACAAATGTCTCGTAGCCAAGCACTCTCAAGTGAGCATACGAAGGTGGCTTGCCCGACCATGTTTCTTGAGGGACTCCCCTTCCCAAAGACCTGTTTGGTGACCGATTAATCAAGTGTACGGCTGTCATAACAACCTCTACCCAAAATCCATGGGGTAAAGTAGCATGTGACAACATTGTACAGACCTTGTTTTGAATGGTCCTGTTGATACGCTCTGCAATATCATTTTGGGGCAGATTATGAGAGGCAGTGGGCTCCCTTTTAATCCCTTTGCTGTCACAAAAGTCTTGAAAGGCTTTGGACATATATTCCCCACCATTGTCAGAGCAAAGGCATTTTAATGTCTTGCTGGTTTGATATTCAGTAAGTGCCAAGAATTTTCTAAATTTATCCAAGGCCTCGTCTTTGAGACAAATTGGATAAACCCGTACTTTGTGTGTGGCATCATCAACAAAGGTAATGAAGTACTTCTTCCCCCATAGAGATAATCTTAGCACATGTGAATGTACCAACTCTAAGGGTGAAGACTTTAGAGAAAGAGATTTTTTATGTGACGTTTGAGCATGTTTACCATAAATACAATGATCACACTGTTCAAAATCAGCATACCTCAAAGATAGCAAATAATCTAAGTGAGAAAGCACATTCATTTCAGTTTGACTCATGTGTCCTAACTAGCTATGCCACAAAGAAACACTTGGCTGCTTAGTTATGGCGATTACATGGTCACACACACTAGATACATGCAAAGAATACAAGGTATCACTTTTGGACCGCTTGGCAACAATGCGAGAGTTCTTATAGATTTTCCATTTGCTATCCCCAAAGGTGGTGTGATAGCCTTCATCATCTAGTTGCCCTGTGCTTATCAAGCTATTCTTGAGGTGAGGTACATATCTCACATTATGCAAAACAAATACGGAGCCATGCTGAAATTTCAGTTTCACACTGCCAATGCTTGCAATTTTACATGCATAGTTATCCCCCAACTGGACGACACCACGTACATCACCATTGTAGTCAGAGAACCACTCATGATGTGGTGTTACATGAAAGGACACACTTGAATCAAGTATCCAAGTGTGCATGTCATCCTCAAAATCTGCAATCAATGCATGCGCACTTAAAGAAGGAACAAGAAGTACATCACCATCACTGTCGTTATCATGAGTGACTAAATTAACCTCTTCTATTTTCACATTGCTCTTCTTTAAAGGCTTGTTGTCCTTTTTTAGAGCCTTGTTGTCTTTAGTGTTTTTGTTTTTGCTTCTCTTTCTTCAATTGAAAATAGTCCCATTTGTAGTGCCCTTTTTTGCCACAATGATGGCACTCCACATTTTTGCCACGAGACTTGCTATGTGCTCTATTTTTAGAATTGCCATTTTGCTGAAATTTTCCTCTAGTGTGCAATGTATTAGAAGACTTGTTTGCTGAGTTATTTTGCCTATTGAGTTCTTCCATCAACAAAGAACTCTCCACATTACTCAAAGCTGTCCTGAAGGTATCCCAACTTTTAGGCAAAGTGCATAGCAAGAAAGTAGCTTTGAACTCATTATCAATATGGAAATCCAAAGCAATCAGTTGATTGAAAATTGAGTTAAACTCATTCAAATGTACAGACATGGCTGTACCTTCTTTCATGCGAAAGTCCATTAATGCTTTTCAGCCAATAAACCTTGCTGGCTGCACATTTTTGAGCGTATAATTTTTCAAGCTGTTGCCACATTGCATATGTTGAATTAGCTTCTCAATGTTAAAGAGCAAGTTGTCTGACACTAAGAGCTCAACGGTAGAACACGCAAGCTCATCCAAGTCATCCCACTCGTCTTGTTCCATGTATGTTGGTTTTATTCCCTTTGTTTTGATGGGCATTACATGTTTCTTCTGCACCAAGACATTGTAGCATTTTTTTGCCATATTGCAAAATTATGTACACCCTCAAGCTTCTTGATGTGCAAAAGATTGCCGTTGTCACTGTTGCTAGCCATAATTTGCAGTACCAAATTAACTAACTAGTTATCAAAGGCAAGCCCAAGTGTTACACAAGTAAACACGGTACACTACAAGTACCAACCAGCAGTGAAAATCCCAAGATTGCAGAGATTTCAGATCTGCAAATAGATTTTAAGAAAAAAAAAAGTTTGTTACTGCACTCCTCAGGCAATTACTGAGACATTTAGGTACCAAGGCACCAATTATATATGAAATCCCCAAAATTTCACTGCAATTTTTGCTCAAAAGGCATTTTTGAGCACAAATTTGACAATTTTGATCAAAAGCTCGAAATCTCCTAGGGTTCCAGGTGGGACTCGACATCACTCCTGCCCAGCAGTTTCTTCGAGTCCTCAATTCTATTCAGAGGAAGCTGACCTACTAGAGCACGGCTCACCTCTCACTAGCCGGCCGAGCCTTGGTGGTTAACCAGGTCCTTCTAACGACGGCCTGGTACATCGCCTCGTGTTGGTGCTTCTTCTCCTCCTCCACGTCAGACGACTCCAGGGATTCTAGGGCCAAAGTGGCGTGGGCGACCATCATACAACATCGGTTAGAGGGAGGGCTTGGGATCATAGACCCAGAGTATTAGAGTATCGTCCTCTTGGGCAAGCTAGTTGTCCGTGGCCTCACACCGGGAGGGCAGACCTGGAAGATCCTATTGCAGGAGGGTCTTCAGGATTGTAGACTGAGGCTTGGCGGTGAGTGGAGGCCGTCCCTGAGATGGATCTTCACGTCAGCCTAGATCACCCCCCTAGATCACCCTTCCTACGCAGCTTGCTGCGTGTGTGGCAGGGCCTCCGTAAGGCCCTAATCCAGAGCTCCCCAGGCTGCCAGGAGGAGATAGACCGTCAATCGATGATTTGGAACCCCGAGGTCAGGGACCGGGAAGGGGCACAAATTGGCGAGCGCCCCCACATCCGGTGGGCTGGTTGGGAGGCTGGCCCGGCTCATACCATCAAGACATGGCGGGAGGTATACAGGATGGCAGACAAGGAGGTGCTGCAGCAAGTATCAGGCTGCCAGCGAGGAGTGGAGCTGAGAAGAAGGGAGATAGACGCAACAATACCTCAGGAGTGGCTTGCTCCCCTGATACGAGAGCCGATAGAGCCTGTGGAGGTATGGGCCACTAGGTTTTCACCAGCAAGCATCCCCCTACAGGTGGTAGGAAGAGTGGGTGGCGCTCCACCTAGGACCTTTTTCACAGTGTAGGAGGGGGGGCGTCTGGCTCTTGACAGAGGGCAGCAGGATGAGGGGATAGCTGTCCTTTCATGGAAGAGGATCCGGGTGATAGACCGTCAGCCGATGATTTGGAACCCCAGGTCAGGGACCGGGAAGGGGCACAAATTGGCGAGCGCCCCCACATCCGGTGGGCTGGTTGGGAGGCTAGCCCGGCTCATACCATCAAGACATGGCGGAAGGTGTACAGGATGGTGGACAAGGAGGTGCTGCAGCAAGTATCAGGCTGCCAGCAAGGAGTGGAGCTGAGGACAAGGGAGATAGATGCAGCAATACCTCAGGAGTGGTTTGCTCCCCTGATACGAGAGCCGATAGAGCTTGTGGAGGTATGGGCCACTAGGTTTTCACCAGCAAGCATCCCCCTACAGGTGGCAGGAAGAGTGGGTGGCACTCCACCTAGGACCTTTTTCACAGTGTAGGGGGGGGGGGGGGGCGTCTGGCTCTTGACAGAGGGCAGCAGGATGAGGGGATAGCTATCCTTTCATGGAAGAGGATCTGGGTGATTGGCCTTCAGAGGAAGACAGGGCGGCTGGACCCTTTGGTCTTTTGGTAGGAGCTCAGGGAGTGGTGCCTCTGGATCTGGGAAGGAAGGCCACTTGATGAGCTGGAGTGGGATTCGGGAGAGTGGCTTTGGCCAGCCACTATGGTTGCCAAGAAGCCACCGAGGTTCCTGGAGTACACCGCCAGGATCGGTAGACACGTACTGATGTAGGAGGATATGGATTGGGCGTCGTCATATAGCAGGCACTGGGTGGAGCATAGCATCATGGAGCCGTTCCGACGGACCTTCTGGCGCTGCCTATGGGACAGCTGGAGGCCGAGGAGGGTATCGTATTTTTTATGGCTGGTGGCACATGGAGGCTTGGCGGTGGGAAGCTGGCTTGCCCAAATGCAGAAGGAGGGAGTTTGTAAGCGCTGCACACAACAATCTATGGAAACCCCAAAGCATTGCCTTTGTTCGTGTGAGGCGGCACAGCTCGTGTGGAGAGGAGTATGCCGCATCCTTCGCCCCATAGCACCCAACCTTGGATGTATCTCTTGGGAAGCTTTCTGCTGGCAAGCGGTCAGCTGGGGCCGTCACCTTCTATATGAGGCCAGGATGCAGGATACGATATTCATTATCGAGGCAGGGTTGTGCGCAGTGGTGGGTTTAGAGGCTCTACCCATCTGCCAGGTACTGGAGTCCACAGCAGACCACTCTGAGGTATGGGAAATCATAGGGAGTCATACTAGTTGGCATATCTGGAAGGCGCATTGTCAGGTGGCTTTCGGCGGAGAGAGACTTTCAGTATAGGCGACCTTAGTAGAGCTCTGGACCTCCATCATCCACTCTCTTCGAGGCCAATGGGATTAGGTGCAGGGCGAGTCCAGGGCTTGTCAAGAGCTCCGATGTCATTTCATGCGCACTTGGGGCGGCCAGGACCTGTCCTTCGTGATGCAGGCAGGCAGCCTTAGATGGCGATACACCCCCCCTCCATGGCTTCTTGCCCCCATCCCCCCCAGACCGCCTTGAGAGGCTTGTATATATGATGTATCTGTGACTTTCATCAGCTCCAGCTTGTATGTTGAGCATGGGTACTCCGTTGTAATCAGTTTTTTTTTTTAGTAATATAATCAGCCACATTTTACAGACAAAAAAAATTGAATGAGGGTGGTTGTTGCTAAACTAGGGCAGCTGAGATGTGCAATGATCTTTTAAGTCCAGTTGGATATTGTGGTGGCGTTTTTTAATGAAAACTTGTATCAAGGCATGTGCTTGGATAGCTCTTGCATCATGAATGTGTGTGTATTTGAACATTTTATTGTCTGGTTGCAAGTTCTTGCAGCGTAAGCTGTCTGCTAATATCAATTTGTTGAAGATTGAGTAGCTTTCCTTGTAGCTCTTCATTACCAATGGTGGTACTTGTCATGACCATTTCTATGCGGAAAGGAAAGTTGTTTATGATGAGGAGAAGATTGAGATGGCTCTTTTGTTGCAGGTGCATATTTCTGACTCTACTGGTGGACCAGTTTCCTCGGTCACATCTAGTCCTTTTGAAGTTGGCATTGCAGCTGACCCCATGGCCCTGCGTAGGGGTGGGAAACGACTTGCCATGGAAGATGTCTGCTTTTGCGAGTGGCCGTTACATGGCATTCAACAGGTCATTTTGTTTGCTTCTTACTTTTGCGTTTTGTCAATTCAAGAGGGAAGCCTCTTTGTGGGGGTCTCTGAATGTGGTCACTGTTACCAATCTTACTGTGCATGTGAAACTTGTGTGTTTTCTTGAGCGATCTTTGTCTTATAGCACATCATATTAGATATGTTGCCCCTGTGAAGAAGATTGACCATGTCTCTAATTTGCTTTGTTATACAGTTTGGAGCATTTTGCATTTTTGATGGTCACGGTGGTGTGGCTGCTGCTCAAGCTGCAAGCAAGTAAGTTTAATTTTGTCAGATGGGCTGCCTTTGGGTTTGGTGTGCAAGCTTCTGATTGCTGCCAGATCCTTTATTTGGGACTCTTTTGTTAGCTCAGGATGGGTACATCTATGTTTCATCAATCTACCTGTTTACAGCTCAAAAGTTTTGAGTTGGGGTAGTCTATTTTAAAAAGGTCACCAAAATTGTAGAAACATTTGAAGAAGTGCTTACCAAGGATTACAAGGGTTGATAAGCTTCCTGTCTTAGCATCACAAAAGGCCATATTTACACGAAATGCACACACAACCATACTATTTTGAGGCAACAGGGTGAACTGGAATGTAGTGTGTGATCATTTTTTGTCTTGCGATCAAATCTCTCTCTCCATTCCAGAGGGTATTGATGTGACAACCAATCGTTTGCATAACCATCTTGCAGTCAAAAGAAGGCTGCCTACTCTTGCCCAAACATGATCAATGGTCCTTGGACGCTCCTCATTGTAGTGAGTCTTTACGGCAGGTTTGGAAACTCCCACCTCAAAACAATTAGGAATTTACTTCAATCCAGTGCTTCCTCCACATGAGTACCAAGCAAGCTGCCTGCTGCCAAGTACCATCATCCACCTCATTCCTCAACACAACTTCATACTGCCCAGATCAGGGAATAAGGTGATCTTGTGAGAGCGTCAAAAGCAAGCCTATGCATCTTTTCCTAGTGATGTTTTACTCATAGGGCTTCAAAGATCCATATGAACTAGATCAAAGGAGTACTTGAACCATGAAGTGTGGCCTCCCTATGGAAACTGTAAGGTGTTGCTTGCCCTCCAAGCAAGCCTTCTAGGTGCCCTTGCGTTCCTTTAGTGCTTCAGTGGAGGCTGGCTGGAAAAAGCATAGACTTATGTTAAAGCATGCTTAGTTGGGATAATGAAAGGTGGCCATACTTTAATGCCATAGGATGGAGATGTCTGGTTGTGTAGTTGTCAAGCACAGAGATGTATAAAGTGAATCTATAAAGGCCCCCTGCATGTATCCCTCTAGCAGTAATCTCCCCCAATATACTCCCAATAGTCTTCATTAACGTAAATGCCTCCCAAGGTGGGTGAACTGATGAAATGAAAGAAGGTTCATGGCAACATTGGGAACATAAAGAATGTGCCAAACTTGGCATGGTAAGCTTTTTTACCATTGCCACTCGTTGCTTCTCAGTGAGGGGGATTTGAAGCCCCATTGAGCCTATGGGGTGGCCTCGTGTTTGGCATTGAGTGAGGTAACAGTCCCCCCTCTTGCAAGGTGAGGGTGATTGGAACATGGATGCTCAAGAAGGCCTGAACTCGTCAATCAAAGAAGAGGTGAAGAAAGGATGAAAGAGCTTGAAAGATGAGAAGGGATCGGAGAGTTGATGGAGACTACTCTTGCTTGCATGACGTGAAACACTTGAGTCCTGCTAGCCCTCTCACTATTGGGGGGTCTTGAGCCGTGCCAAGAGGAGTGCTTGGTGCTTGCATTTGTCCATGCATTCCATGCATGCATTGCTGCATGACAAAAGCATTCGGACCATGCATACCAAATGACACGATACCATGACCAGTCATTGCATGAAACACTTAAACCATCCCCAAAGTACCCTGGATGACCAACATTCATGTACATGCCTTTCTGCTCAAAGGGCATAGTATTGGCATTTCAAAATTGCCATGCATCTGTCATCCTTGCCCCAATGTGAGCATTTGCATTTCCTTATTTGGAGCATTAGGTGCATTATGAGTCTATGCCCTCTAGCTTCACTGACTCATGTTGCCTAGAGGCTTTAGAGAGCACTTCCTCTTTTTGCCCTTGCTGCCCTTAGATGACCATAAAAATCAGCAAATTGTGGGTCCTTTGAAGCTGAGTTAACATATCCATTGCTGCCATCAACTTGTGAGAATCAGCTGGCTATGGAGGAGAGAGAAACAAGAGACAATAGACAATAGACAGTGTGAGCTGAAGACTGTATTAGCTCAAGAGTTGATGGCACAATGAAAATACAAAGTACAACTAAGGTCTAAGGGTGACCTAACCAACCTCTCACAGCCTAACTATAGTTGGATTAACTTAACTCTAGAGCCTAGTGTCGCCACATTTAAAGTCCTAAGGAACACCACACTTTGACACTTTAATAAGTGTCCATACCACACAAATTACATTGGGCATTGGCGAATTCTAACACGACTATGCTTTAAATTGTGCATTAAAATCCTCCTCTTGTTGATTTTCAGCATCATGAGATCCTTGAAGGACCCGCTTCATGATCAAAACCAGCATTTTCAGCATGCTGCGCACCAGCCCTTTCCAAGATTGGGCATTGCCATTGCCTTGTGACTCTTTAGACATGCATGCATCATCAAAGCATTTTGCAATTTGGTGCTTCAGGTCCACCTACTCAAGACAATTGATGTTTCTATTAGCAATCATGTTTGTCATGCCTTGTCATCTCCTACTTGTGAGCCTCAGACTAAGTAAGACGAGGACTTTTGGATCTCTGACAGTTTTGTCATGTGTTTTGATGGGGGAGGCTACTCATTCTGGAGTGGCCATTTGTGTGCATTTCTATGCATTTCATCTGGTTGTCAGGTTCCAGTGTGCTTTTCTTGTGTAGTTTTTGCATTTCCAGGGCTGTTCTTGCTTGTTAGACATTGTCCATGCCTTTCGGGATTTTTTTGTGCCACCTGTTTTTTTTTTTGGGCATTTTTACGAGCATAACCAGCATTAAATGCTGGTCGGCCAATTCTTTGGCATTCTTCTAGGGCAAGTCGGCCAGATTTGGGAATTATTAGCTATTTATAGCATGCCCCTCTCCACACTTCATGATCATTAGGTCATCTTCCTTCCTTCTAGCAAGTGCACACTCTGACTCTATCATCTTGCTTCGTCTCCGGTGCTGCCATCATCATTAGCCTTAATCTAGTGCCCTCACTAATGTTGTGGGCTGCGTGCATGGATTGATCAGTTCTCCTTTTGTATTCAGCATTTGTTCCTTGTTGAGTGCAGGTTCCTTTTCTTCTTCGCTTGCATATTGTTTCTCTCTCTTCCTCTATGTTCAAGTTCCTTCTTCCATTGCGCACTCTCATAGGGTATCAAAGCCAAAAGGGAGGACATAGAGCTGTGTAGATCTACTGCACATCGTCTATTGCTGAGGTGACCACTTGCAGGATATCGAAGATGTCTTATCACCAGTTCTTTACTGACTCGCAGGATGAGGTCTTTGTCCCTTCCTTTGAGAGACAGAGAGATTTTTGTGCTATTTCATGCGATGAACGGAGGTCTCCTAGTATGTTTGTGTGGGATTCCTCTCCTCCCCATTCTCTCCATGTTTCATAGAAGGCCCGTTTTGTTGGCCTTCATATGCCATTCATGGCACCCTCTATATAGATGTCCGTACTCCCTTCTTTACCCAAAGAGGATCGGCTTGATGGTTGAAACTACTCTCTCTAGTTGTGTAAGGTGAAGTGTATCCTTGATACCTTTGATCTTTGGGACTTTGTTACCCACCCTATTCCTTGTCCAGTGGAGGATCCCATAGGATCATTGATGGATCTTGCGAGGATCGGCTTGATGGTTGAAACTACTCTCTTTGGTTGTGTAAGGTGGAGTGTATCCTTGATACCTTTGATCTTTGGGACTTTGTTACCCACCCTATTCCTTGTCCAGTGGAGGATCCCGTAGGATCATTGATGGATCTTGCGGCCTTACGAGATCGACTCAACTCTAGAGCTCGATCTTTCCTCTTTATGAGCTTACAGGATTTTGTCCTAGTGCATGTGCACAGGTTGCAGAAAGCAACTGAAGTGTGGATAAAGCTTGCTTCTTTGTACCATCAGAAGACATTTGCCCATCGGATTGTTCTTGGGAAGAAATTACGAATGCTCGATGTTGATGATTCTCCTTTCATGAAAAATCATATCTAGAGGTTGGAGGACATGAGGGATAAGCTTGTGTTCCTTGGCAAGATGATCTCTTTCGAGAATATGGCTATGATTCTTTTGACTTAGTTGCCATCTCCCCGGTTTGATGTCTTCTACACCAGTTTTCTTACATCGAGGACTTGTGAGAAGCTTCTATGGGAGGAGCTTCCCTCGCTTGTTTTGAAGTATGATGAGTGTGCCAAAGAGGTAGCTAGTGGATCCACTTCCACCAAAGCTTTTGTTACAGGTTCGGAAAGGGAAAATAAGAAGAAAGGGAAGTCAGGCGCTGACTATGACTTGGAGAAGCCTTAATGCCCATACTGTGGGAAGGGGATACATCCGGATGAGAAATGTTGGAATAAGTACTCTCATCTTCATCCGGAGCGAAGGATGGAGCTAAAATGTTTAAGCCTTCTACCTCTACTCCAGTGGTTATCCATGAGTTAGTGTTCCTTCATATTGTTAACTTGGAGGAGTCTTCTTCAGTGGTTGCCTCATCTTCTGAGAAACTTTGGTCGGTTGATAGTGGAGCTTCTAGTCATGTGACTTCACACAGTAATTTGTTGCAAGATCCACACCCTTCCGAGGGTTTTATCAATGTTGGTGACATTGTTTCAGTGTCTATTTGTGGTGTTGGTACTCTGCCTTTGTTTCCTGACCGCACGCCGAGCTCCCTTTTAGAGGCCTTTTATGTTTTGTTCCCGACTTGGGCTTTCCACTTCTCTCAGTTTATGGCCTTGTTAGGCTTGGTATCCAAGTTGTCTTCACTGAGCATGTTGTTTGTATTGAAGATTTTTCTATAGGGGCTGTTATCGTGACTGGTTGATAGGAGAGTGGGCCTTACAGGCTCCATTACCCTTCTCTTATGCAAGGTCCTGGGAGGTAGTTGTTTGTTGCTACACCCGTTCTTGCTTGTATACCACCTATTCCATAGGTTCCTTTCCATCCCCCACCCCATCCTATGGTGGTTTCCTTGTATCCCCCATGCCTTTTAGAGGGGGATGATTAGGCTCTGAGATGGCTGTCGTTTGCAGCAAATGGTTGTTCTTTGATTAGAAAATGAACATCAACTTTCTCTCTTTTTTTTTTTTCGTAAATCAACTCTGTGTGTGTGTGTGTGTGTGTGTGTGTGTGTGTGTGTGTGTCTATCCCAAGCTATAAATTGAATAAATGTCTGAGACCCAACCCCCCAAAAACGTTTTCTTAGTTTGATGGGCATTTTTGCTAAGTGGTAGCCTTCTAAATCCATTTTTCAGCATTATCTATCCATTTAATTAATTTTTAGAATTAAATAATCCTAAAAATTAATTTCAATCCTTTTGACCCTACCCAAAATTAAATGTGCACATCCATAATTAAATTGGCTAGGCCATTTGCAACTTGGAATAGTCCCCAACCTCTCTTGACCCTTGGACTGGCATTAATTAATTAATTAATTCTAGTCTCTAGTGTCACCACTGACACTTCTTGGCCAAACCACTGCCCTAGGGTCTAATCTGATATCAACTGACCAACAAAACCCAATTGGCATAAGTTATCACAACTTTTATCTTTGGCACCCACTGCATCCTTGCGGTCCTTGTCTTCTTACCATGAAATAATTGCCATGTGCATCACATGTGCCAAACAACTTTGCACATTTGATTAATAACTTAATCAAATGTTATCAACAAGATTAAAGTATCTCAAAATTTCACATTCTTGTGACAAGAAAGGTTTTCAAATTTCATCTAATATGAATCTCAAACAAAGTCATACATGATATTATGTCCTTGGACATCTTGCTATTGGTCATGGACCGTTAGGTCACTTTTGTAAATAAGTCCTAAAAGCTAGGGTGGCTAAGGGGCCATGTATTGTGAACCTCCTATAAGGTGGTATGAGATGCTTCTAGTGAGAGAGGTGCACATTGGAGACACATGTAGTAGGGGGTGGGTGAGGGGAGATTTTTTATTGAGTAAGAGGGTATCCCGAGTAGGCCAAACACCAAGAAGATTAGCACGACTTGCTGCAATGTCTTCCTCCAATAGCACCATGCCTTCTATTACCTTAGTTGCTAGTTCTATCTGCCCTCTGTCACCTCCATCTATAGTTGCATTCCAACATGTATGATCTAGATTCCATACGTTTCCATACTTAGATGCCATATGAGTATGAATAGGGGCAATCATACTTGACCATATTTGAAGCAAAAGTAAAACATTCTTTGCTCTTTTTCCCCTTTTCCAAACTGCCATTTTGCACAAAGCGAAATGCATGTACCTTTTTGTCTTTGTGGTGTGAACTTTGGTTAGTTTTCTTTTAATATCTACTACCTATCATGTACCTTGTAGCCTTCATGGCAATGGATATGAGAGTTTATAAATATGTCACTTGCAGTTGCAAGTCAAGATGCTTGAGTCTTCAGTCTTAAAGTTGGACCATTGATATGTTAATTTTCTATTTTGGGAAATAAATGATTGATTCTTGACCCTCGAGCGCGATGAACCCTTATTTTAGTGCAAAATTTGTCAAAAATCAATGCTACGTATTGTCAAATGTAGTGCAAACTACAGGGTCTTTTGGACATGTAAATCTCATTTGTACTTGGCCTAACAAACTATAAAGGCTATGAACCTTAGAATAATTTTGTATTTTGTGCTTCCATAAAATGAATGAAAAAAAAAGGAGGTTTGAAAGGTTGTGGGAGAGGAGGTTGGAAAAGGTGGTTTTAACTACCTCTCTCCTTTATCTTCTAATCTCATGATTCTTTTTCTCTCTCTCTCATTCTGTGCAACTCTTGTTTCCTTCTCTTGTGCTTCATGTCCGATCTCTTGAGAGAGAGAGTGAGGAAGGAATTTCTGATAAACTCTCTTGCGCGCAGTGGTTCATGGTTTTTGTGTGTAAGAAGAGAGGTTTGAAATGCTCCTTTGATGGTTTCTGGGTCTGTGAGAGTACTCACAATCTCCCTTTCTCGGGATTCTTTGTGCTCGGAGGGCGAGACTTAGAGCGAAAGAAATGCAGCTAGCTATGGAGGAGAGAGAAATGAGAGAGTGAATAGTAGACAGTGTGAGCTGAAAACAGTGTCTACTTGCTGAATTGAAAGTAATAGAATGAAATTACAACTTCGGTCTAAGGTAAACCTAACTCCTAACTCAACTGAAGTCAACTAGCTCTAGTATTAACTCTAAATGTAGTGACACAACTTATTACTTTAGTTGTGTTTACATTGCAAACTAAACAACTAAAACATTAGGCATTGCCCATAGAATTGGTAAGTCCTAACACCCCCTTGTAGTGCTAGCTTCTCACAAGGTGGCACTTCAGTGAAATGTTGGCAACATTTTCATGTGTAGGAATTGTTGGGCTTCACTCATGCCTATGCTCACAGAGGAGTGCCAGTGATTGGTAGTAGGACATTGAGGCACTTTTTACTCTTCATACAAGAGGTTTTTTCCCCAATCATATTATTCTCTATTTGTGTGTTTATGTTGCACAGTTCGTTCCCTTACTGTACTTTACGCACTTTCAAGTGTGAACGCACCTTAAGACACTTACTCAACCCTAAGGTCTAGAGGTTGTACTTTGTACTTTCACTTACACACTTAGGAATTGCATCGTGTGTCATGCTTGTGTCTTCACTCTCACTCTCTCTATTGTCTACTACTATGTGCTTTCAGCTTAGAGCTGCTATCTCCACTCTTACATTTGGTATCAGAGCTGCAGGCTTAGCATGGTCCAGCTTGCCACCCTAGACTTCTTAGCTCTTGCACCTCGTCCAGTTGTAGTCCAGCTGCCCTCGACTGCAGCACCGCCACCCTGTAGGTCACCAACCTGCGCCATCTACCACAGGTCTGCTGGCAGACAGTGCTACCAGTGCTGCTGCCCCTGGTCCTATCCAGAGCCGCCCCTGCACAATGCCACCATCACTGGCGTGCACCGCCTGCAGCGCAGCAAGCTGCACTGTCTGCACCACCCCTCCAGCCTGTTGCCACCACCTCCTGGTCTTCCTGCATTGCTTGTGCCACCAATAGCTCCAGCCAGCAGCACCGTCATCTGATAGCTGCGCCACCAGAGACCATACCCGCCATCACCTCCACTAGGTCTGCTCTGCTCGCCACCTCTGCGAGGTCATTCAGCTTCAACAGCCACCACCACCAGTTTGGGCATCTTCCCAGTTCACATTTTGAAGCTGACACGTACATTTAATTATTTTTATTTGCGAAATCCGAGCTACAGTGAGAGGCCTTTGCCAAAGGAGTGCATTTCTGCTCCAAGAAGTGCTTTTGGGCACACATTGGAGAAATTTCTTGGAATCCAGGTCAGAAAATCTGGGGCTTTTGGATGTTTGGCAGACATTGGCACATGTACTGAAAATTCAGTCTGAAATTGACTGAAACTGTGCATTTTGGACATCTAAATTTAAGGGCTTTTGCATTTTTTGTGCTGTTGAGCACTGTTTGTGCATTGGACAGCATGCTATTTGCTGAAATTTGTGGGAATTAGTTTTGCTAATTACAGCTCGGTGTATCCTGTAATTTCTGGAAATTTGCAGATTTCTAGGTTGTTCCAGCTTTGGTTCTTACCCTTGTGTTTTTTGAAACAATGATGTTTATCATGGCCAATCAAGGATAGAGTGATGTATTCATGTATGTATCCAAAGAGGATAGATTGGATGGCAATAACTATTTTCTATGGTCCTTTATGATGAAGAATGCACTTAAAAAATCTTTGGGAATATGTTAGTGGTGAAGACGTCCGTCTTGGAGTTGTGGCTCCGGCAACTTCTTCCCAAGGAGGACGTGGTCAAAGGCCAACTCTAGCTCAGCACTTCCCCAAAGAACAGTTACACAAAAGGCTTGGGACACTCTAGATGCAGAAGCATTGTCACTTATTGCATTGGCAGTTCAGCGGTCCATAATCTCGCATATACGGTGTGCTACTTCTTCACGAGTAGCATGGCTCACACTTGAGTAGATGTTTGCTAGAAAAAATGAGACATGCATTTCTTTCTTGAAAAAGAAGCTTGAGAATGTGAAGATGGATGAAAGTGATGCCATGCAGGATCATCTTAACAAAATTTAGGATTTGCATGAGCAGTTGATGAATGTAGATGAGTATTATTTTGATGCACAGATAATCTTTACTACTTTGAATTTCTTGCCACCCTCTTATTTGGCCTTTCACACAGCCTTAAATCTCACCATGATAATTTCTCCACAGCCACTTACCTTTCTTCAATTGGTTAGTTTGCTCCTAGAAGAAGAGAAAACAAGGAAGAACAGTGGAGTGGATATTATAGTCTCTGAACAGGCTTTTATGGTGACACTAAAGAGCTCAGTAGAGTTCTAGAAGTTCAAGTACTTTACAAAGCAACAAGAGGTAGGGGACACATAAGCCAAGAAGGGCAAGTGCCTTTATTGTTAAAAGCGAGGTCACTTTATCATAGAATGTAAGAAACGCATTGCCAAGGAGAAGGAGACGGAGATAGGGATGTTTGTTTCTGATGCACCTTCTACTACTACAGAGTCTGCACCTTTTGTTGTTGACTGTGACTTCTAGTTTTACACTTGCAGTTATGATTCTTCTGTCAGAGTGCAGCGGTGTGGAAGCGTAGGACTGAGAGAGAGAGAACGCAGAGAGAAAAGGGAGAGAAAGAGACAGTGTACAATGAAGATCCGCTGTATAAAGAATGCTGAATACAAAGATATACACGGGCGCAGTGCGCTGGACTGCGTGTCTCCACCTCGACGATGCAACCTGCTGTCCACCTCGAAGTCTGCTGCAGTCTGCACTGTCTGCTGTCTGAAATCTGTGAACAGAGACAGAAATCTGCACGGCATCGGTCTGTAATCTGCGACAGAGAATAGTGGCCAGACTGCTGAAAACGTCAGCAATAAATAGGCGAAAAATCACCTAGAACGGGGCGCCAGAAATAGGGCGCAGCCTGGTAAAAAACGGCTGCAGGCAGTCGGACTGCCACGTGGCAGTCCGACTGCAGCAGTCCGACAGGACTGCACCAGGCTAAGCCTGCCTGGCTGTGATCTCTCTAACACCCCCTCTCAGTGCCTGGGCAGGGCAGAAGCCTGAGGGATCTGGAATGTTGCCGAAGTAGAGCCTGAGGAAGCGCCTTCGTAAACAAATCCGCAAGATTATCCTCCGTCTTGCAATACTCCACAGTGATGGTCTCATCCAAAAGCTTTTCTCGGATGAAGTGGTACTGGATCTCAATGTGCTTCGTCCGGGCATGAAAAACAGGATTCCTCGCCAAGGCAATGCAACTCTCATTGTCACATCGCAGCAATGTAGGACGAGTCTGGGGGCACCCAAGCTCCTCCAACAATCTCCGAAGCCACACAACCTCGCATGTGGTGGAAGATGCGGCCCGATACTCCGCCTCAGTAGACGAAAGGGCTACTGTGGGCTGCTTCTTGCTACTCCATGAAATAACACCTGCACCCAAAGTAAAGCAGTAACCTGTTGTAGACCGCCTGTGGTCCACGTCACCGGCCCAATCCGAGTCGCTCCAACCTGCAAATACAAGATCTGACCCATCTGTCCCTGCGGGGTAATGAATCCCCAAATCAGACGTCCCCCTCAGATACCGAAGTATCCTCTGAGTAGCCTGCCAATGCACCGTCTTAGGTTCACTCATGAACCCTGCCAAGAGCCCAACAGCAAAACATAGATCAACCCTGGTGTTGAGAAGCCAAATCAAAGACCTTATCAACTGTCGATAGCGGGAAGCATCCGCCAAAGGAGAAGCTGAATGGGAGGTGGCCTTCCAGTTCCGATCCATAGGAGTAGAGAGGGCCCGACAATCTTCCATCTCAAAAGACACCAAGAGCTCCTGTACATATCTCTGCTGGGAGAGAAAGATCCCCCTCTGAGACTGATAAATCTCATGGCCTAAAAAGAAATGAAGTAGCCCCAAATCCGTCATCTCGAACGTCCGATGTAAAGCTGACTTTGTCTCCTGGACCTGCTGTGCATCATCACCTGTGACAATCAAATCATCAACATATAATACAAACAGCACACAACCTTCCCCGGAAGTGTGAACATACAGCTGTGGATCGGCCTTGGACCGCCGATATCCCAACTGAGTCTGGAGGAACGAATCAATCTTCTCGTTCCAAGCTCGCGGGGCCTGCTTGAGACCATATAGGGCCTTCTTCAACCTGTAGACTTTCCCATCTGAAGAACCAAAGCCAGGAGGCTGCTCAACGTAGATCTCCTCCTTCAAATCACCATTCAGGAAGGCCGACTTCACATACAGCTGATAAACAGGCCATCTCCTATGGCCAGCCAAAGCAAGAACAGCTCTAATGGTTGCCATACGAGCTGTAGGGGCAAAGGTGTCATGACAGTCAATCCCTGGACGCTGGGCAAAACCCTTAGCAACAAGGCGAGCCTTGTGCTTATCCAAAGTACCATCACTGAGATATTTGGTCTTGAAGACCCACTTGACTCCAATCACCTTCTTCTTCGGGGGGCATGGCACAAGTGACCAAGTGCCATTCCTCTCAATAGCCTCCAACTCAGCTTCCATAGCTTTCTTCCATGGGGCGGACTGTAAAGCCTCCTTCACGGAGGTGGGCTCTCGATCCTGCATAACTCGGGACATCAAACAATAATTGGAGCAAACAAGCTCCGAAGAATGCGCCTGGTGCCTCCGTGACCGCCGCGGACCATCCTGCGGTCCCCACTCCTCAGGAACCCCCTCGATCCCTGAATCACGGAGTGTGTCACGGGCCCAGCGAGGAGGAGGCCGAACCTCCCCTCGTCGTTCTCCATCAGTAGAAGACTCTGGAATGTCCACCGGGGGTAACTCCTCAGAAGGGTCCGGTGGAACAGTAGACTCTGTGTCAGAAACAGAATCATAATCAAAAGGCACAGGCTCCAGTGGAACTGTAGAAGGAGCCAAACTCTCCCCGGGATCTCCAAGAACGGGATGCTCCTCACCCGTTGAAGAAGCCGGAACCTCCACAAACCGCACATCACGGCTAGTATATACATCCCGCTTGACGGGATCATACAGTCGGTAGCCTTGGGACTGGGAGCTGTAGCCAACAAATACCTGTTTTCGGGAAGCCGCTTCAAATTTGTCACGGTGAGCCTTGGGAATGTGAACATAGGCATCACACCCAAAGACCCGAAAGTAAGAAACATCTGGCTTCGTCCCAAAATAAGCCTCAAATGGAGTCATCCCTTCCACGGCCGAAGTAGGGGATCGATTAAGGATGTGGACTGCAGTAGCCACAGCCTCGGCCCATAGAACCTGAGGGGTCTGTCGGTGCTCCATCATGGTGCGCGCCATCTCGATCACACTGCGGTTCTTCCGTTCTAGAATACCATTTTCTTGAGGAGTATTGGTATTGGCAAACTCCTGGTGAATGCCTCTATCTGCACAAAACCGAGCAAATTCATTAGACACAAATTCACCTCCCTTGTCGGATCGCAAGGTCTTCAACTTCCGGCCTGATCAGTTCTCCTCAAAGAGAAGCCAATCCTTGAAGTGCGAGAAAGCTTCTGACTTTAGTGCCAAAAAGTAGGCCCATGTCATCCTGCTATAGTCATCCACGATCAGCATGAAGTACGAGCTCCCACGCAGGGACTCATTCCTCATAGGGCCACATAGATCCGTAGATACTAACTCCATCGGTGAAGTAGACCGCCGCGAAGCGGTGTGGGGAATGGCATTCCTATGCTGCTTTCCCCTTATGCAGGAGACACATGCCTGCTGGCTCACCATTATATCCGGCAACCCTCGAACAAGCTGTCCCCGTGACGCCTTCCGAAGATAGTCATAGTTCAGGTGACCAAACCTAGCATGCCATAATTCAGACTGTGACTGTGAGGTAAGAAGAAGAGTAGAGAGGGCAGTGGAAGACTTCAGTTTATAAATGCCGTTCTCCTCATATCCAGATGATAGAACCTTCCTTGATTCACGATCAAGGACTCGCACAGTAGAACTGTCAAACTCCACCAAAAGACCAAGGGAGCAAATCTTATGGACTGAAAGAAGATGGTACCCTAATCCTGGTACATGCAAAACCTCTGAGGTATGGGTGCCACCTCGTCCATCCAGAATAAGCTGCATCTTACCCCGACTTGCAATAGAAACTGAAGAGCTGTCTCCAATGAGAACCTGCCCACGCGAAGGTCGCAGCTGGGCAACACCATCTGATGAAGGAGTCATGTGCCGTGAGGCACCACTATCAATAATCCACTCTCGAGATTGGGAAGCCGCCATCGCAGCATCAGAAGCATTCGGTGAAGCGTCCTCAGTGACAACTAAATGTAGAAATGCAGCTGATGAGGGTGCAGCCACCGCTCCAGAATCCTTGGTTTCCTTCTTCTTGGTGTCCTTCGAGTCTTTGTCAGGGCAATCCTTCTTCCAATGGCCAGTCTTTCCACAAATATGGCATGTGGAGTCTTTCTCCTTGTCCTTCTTGGACTTGTTATCCCCCTTCTTCTTCTTTTGGTCCTTCCCCTTCTTCTGAGAGGCTTGACCTGTCAATGCCTCCGTCTTGGAAGCATTCTGTCCCTTTAACTGTTCCTCTTGGTCCAAGACCATAGGAACCAACTCTTCCCATCGAAGAGTAGACTCTCGCCCCGAAGCAATAAGGGCAGAGTAAAATGTACCGAATCGTGGCGGCAACTGGGACAAGAGTGTGATCGCCATGTCTTCGGAGGAAATTGGCTTCCCCGCATTCTGAACCTGCATCTGTAGCTGCCTTAGCTTGTTAATGTGTTCCCTTAGCGAAGAAGACTTATTGACGGACAAGGTCCGCATCTGTACCTCCAAAGAAACCCTCTTCATCAGGGTCATCCGATTGTACATTTGATCAAGCTCCAGCCATATCTCACGAGCCACCGTCAAGTGCTCGATGTGAGCGATTACGGCTGTAGTGCATGATAGAAAGAGAAAGGATCGAATCCTGGCATTCAGTTTGTCCCAATGAGACTGGGCCCTGGCCAACTCCGCACGAGCATCGGAAGAGAGTTTGGACTCATCTCTTACCGAAGGCCGGTCAATATCCTCCTGTACCAACTCCGCCAAATCATAGGACTCAAGGATGGCCAACATCATAACGCGCCAAATGCGGTAGTTGTCGCCGTCGAGCTTCTGATCTGTAGGAAGAGCCGGTAAGACAGGCACCTTCCGGTCCATAATCGCCTGGAACTCCAAGTCCATCTCTGTAGACATCTTCACCTGCAATGCCTTCTCAAACGCAAAAGCAGCCCCCTCTGACTGGGTAACCTCAGCCTGCTAAGGCTCTTCCGCGTCCCGAAGCTTCTTCACCCGCCGGAGGCGATGAAAAAGCAAAACCTGCACTTTTAGGTTGAAAACTCAAACTTTCTCCGCGTCAAACAGCAGTAAACAGCAGCAAATCCACCACCTGTACTCCTTTCCTGTGCGCCCACACTCGTTTCAGCCTTGTTCCAAGGCGCAGCCCTCCTGTCTGCCCTTAAACGCAAAAAACACAAATTTGTGTCGCGATGGAAACTCCCCTTCAGGTTGATTCTGCGCTGAGTCAGCCCTCAAACACTGCTTTGATACCATGTCAGAGTGCAGCGGTGCGGAAGCGTAGGACTGAGAGAGAGAGAACGCAGAGAGAAAAGGGAGAGAAAGAGACAGTGTACAATGAAGATCTGCTGTATAAAGAATGCTGAATACAAAGATATACACGGGCGCAGTGCGCTGGACTGTGTGTCTCCACCTCGACGATGCAACCTGCTGTCCACCTCGAAGTCTGCTGCAGTCTGCACTGTCTGCTGTCTGAAATCTGTGAACAGAGACAGAAATCTGCACGGCATCGGTCTGTAATCTGCGACAGAGAATAGTGGCCAGACTGCTGAAAACGTCAGTAATAAATAGGCGAAAAATCACCTAGAACGGGGCGCCAGAAATAGGGCGCAGCCTGGTAAAAAATGGCTGCAGGCAGTCGGACTGCCACGTGGCAGTCCGACTGGTGCAGGTCCGACTGCAGCAGTCCGACAGGACTGCACCAGGCTAAACCTGCCTGGCTGTGATCTCTCTAACATCTTCTTGGGTAGATGGAGCATTCAGCTCTATAGAGAATGCTAGTACTTGGTTCTTTGACAGTGGTGCTTCTAAGCTCATTATATCTCTTAGAGATTTGTTTACCTTAGTTATTGCAGCTTTTGTTGGCAAATTTGTGTAATGTGCCAACCATGCATCTTACCCTGTTAGAGATGTTGGGGAGATTGTCTTGAGAGCCATTGATGTCTCTACTCTCCATCTGTAGGATGCATTATGTGCCAGGGATAAAGAAGAATTTGTTGTCAATTTCTTCTTTAGCAAAGTGTGGAATGCAAGTCACATTTGATATTGACAAATGCATGGTTAGGGATAACGAATTCTTGACTTTGATATTGATTGGCACATTATGTTAGGGACTCTATGAGTTAGATGTTATTCAATTGAATAGTTAGTCTATTTGGTATCTACTATTACTCATGCTATGTCATAGGCAGGGTTATGGTATGCTCACATGGGGCATGTTAACTATGGTAGTTGATGCTTATGCAATGTACTCAAATAGTAGACGGTTTACCTCTCTTGAAGAGACCTCCTGAGCATATTTGTGAGGGATGCATTTCGGAAAAAATGCATTGGTTCTCTTTTCTTGGTAATGTTGCTTTTAAGGCAATGACCAAGTTGCAGATTGTGCATTCGGATGTATGTGGACCTATGCAGACAAAGTCATTGGGTGGATGTTATTATTTTGTTACTTTCACTAATGATTTTACTCACTTTGTTGGGTCTATTCATCAGTGAAAAAGTTAGAGGTATATGATGCATTTTTGGCTTTTATTGCACTTGTGGAAAATCAATCTAGCTGTCGGGTTAAGACTATTTGTTCGGAACGAGGGGGAGAATACATCTTCTTTGTTGAATAATCTTTTGAAGCAGAAAGGCATTGCCCATCAATATACTACTAGATATACTCCACAATAGATGGGGTTGTAGAAAGGAAGAATCGATCACTCATGGAGATGGTCAGATGTATGTTGAAAGCTAAAAATTTGCCACATGGTTTTTGGATGGAAGCAATCATGTTTTGAACAGGTGCCCTATCAAGGCATTGAAAAATGTCACACCTTTTGAGGCTTGGAATAGCTATAAATAAACCTTCAGTTGGCTACTTTCGTACTTTTGGGTGTCTTGCATATGCTCATATTCCCAAAGTATTGAGAAAAAAGTTGGATAAGAAGGCTGTCAAGTGTACATTTGTGGGGTATAGCAGTGAGAGCAAAGGGTATAGACTGCATGATCCTATTTCCAAGAAAGTCTTTGTCACTAGGGATGTGATTTTTGATGAAAAATTAGAATAATCTCTTGCTGGTTTTGACACATATCAAGTTGCAAATGATGTGTCTGAAGGGTTGTTGCGTATTTCTTTTGGTGATACAATTGGAGCCTCAGTAAATGAACAAAATGTTCAGCCATTTGCTCCATTGAACAATGCAGAAATTCAGCCTATGGCTGATCTGAAATTTCAGCAAGATGCTGAATTTGAGGTTCATCAGGAGTATGTACATAAGCAGGAGGTTAGGCAAATGCCTAGATGGTACTTGTAGACTTTAAATGACAGTCATGCTCCTATTGCTGGTCGTACTAGAAGACAAGCACGTTTGCATGATCATGCTAATACAATGGAGTTTGTTATGGCAGCACACACTCGTAATGATGAGGAGCCTGATTGTTTTGAGGATGCACAATGGAGTGTGCATCGGATGGGAGCAATGCAAGATGAATTTGGTTCTATCATGAAGAATCAAACATGGGATTTAGTGACATTGCTTGTTAGAAAGAAAGCCATTGGTACTAAATGGGTCTATAAGCTGAAAAGAAAAGCGGATGGATCCATTGATAAAGTACAAAGCTAGGCTTGTGGCAAAAGGCTATGCACAAAAGAATGGCATTAATTATGAGGAGACATTTGCTCCTTTATCCCGTATGACCACCATTCGGTGTATGGTTGCTTTGGCTTCCCATTATGGTTGGATTGTGCACCAACTTGATATTAAAACTACATTTTTACATGGGGAACTTTAGGAAAAAGTGTATGTACAGTAGGCCATTGGTTTTGTAGTTGTAGGATCTGTACACTTGATATGCAAGCTAAAAAATGATTTGCATGGTTTGAAGCAAGCTCCACGAGCTTGGTATGCAAAAATTGCTTCCATTTTACTCAGCCAAGGGCTCATTAACAGCCCATCAGAATCTCTTTACGTGTGCAAAGAGGGGGGATCCTTGCTGGTCATTTGTCTTTATGTAGATGATCTTTTGCTCATAGGGACACATGTTGATTAGATTTCAACATTGAAGAAAAATTTGCAGCAAACTTTTGAAATGTCAGATTTGGGGCCTTTGTATTACTATTTGGGCATTTAGTTTATTCATGATGCTAGAGGATTTGGATTGTTACAGTTCAAATATATTGTTAAACTCCTTGCAAGCTAGTTAGCACACCGATAGAGATTGGACTCAAGTTGTCTTTGCGTGATGACAGTGATCTGTTTGACATTTATACTTATGCTCCAGTAGTTAGATCCCTCATTTATTTATGCAACACAAGGTCAGATATTTAGTTTGTAGTTTCAGCCCTGAGCAAATATATGCATAGACCACGCTTGTCACATTGGCAAGCTATGAAGTGTGTTTTGCGTTACTTGTAGGGTACTAGGACTTTTGGATTGCTTTATACCAAGCGGGGACCGTTGCAATTACATGCTTATAGTGATTCAGATTGGGTTGGCGATTTTGATTCACGTCACTCTACAAGTGGAAACTATTTCTTTCTTGGCTCATCTTGCATTGCTTGACTTAGCAAGAAACAATCCATTATTGCCACATCATCTTGTGAAGTTGAATACAAGGCAACTTTCACTACTACAATTAAATGTATATTGCTGAGACGTTTATTGGCTGATCTTGATGTATCTGTCACAAAGTCTACTCCTTTGTTTGTTGACAGTTAGAGTGCCATTGCAGTGGCATGGAACCTAGTGTTTCATGCATGCACAAACAATCACTTTGTCAAAGAGAGGCTACATGCAGGGGATATCAGCCTTGTCTATTGTCCCACCAACAACAATATGGCAGATATCCTTTCCAAAGCTCTTCCTCACGACAAATTTGAAGCATTTTGCAATGCTTTAAATTTGATCGCCTTTGGTGGATGATCCTTGTATGCAAATCACTTTTCACTCCGGGGGGGTTTGTTGGGTTTCACTCACACCTATGCTAATAGAGGAGTGTCCATGATTCGCAATAGAACAATGAGGCACTTTTTACTCTTCATACGAGAGGTTTTTTTCCCCAATCATATTATTCTCTATTTGTGTATTTATGTTACACAGTTCGGTCACTTACCATACTTTACACACTTTCGGGTGTGAAAGCACCTTAAGTCACTTACAACCCTAAGGTCTAAGGGTTGTACTTTATACTTTCACTTACACACTTGGAATCGCATCGTGTGTCGTGCTTGTGTCTTCACTCTCATACTCTCTACTATCTATTGTTTTCTTCTAGCTTAGACCTGCGGCCTGCCATCTCCACTCTGAGAGGAACATACATCAAATTAATCTCTCTTGCAACGTCTCTCTGACATAATGGTAATGTATCTCAATGTCTTTCGTGCAAGCATGAAACCCATGATTTCGTGCCACTGCAATAGCACTCTGATTGTTAGAAAGAATGGGTATAGGACCTCCAATGAAATTTGTAGATTAGCCAACAATCTATGCAGCCATACAAATTTTAGTGTTGTTGTGAAGGCTGCTCTATACTAAGCCTCACAAGATGAGGTAGCCATTGTAGGTTGTTTTTTACTCAGCCATGAAATTCGTGAGTGGCTTAGAAAGAAACAATGTCCATTGGTAGACTACCTAGTGTTTGAATTACCAGTCTAATTTGAATCATTGTAAGGTTGTAAGTGCAAGTCTAACCCTCGGGAAATAATAATGTATATGATTGAGTACCTTGCAAATATTTGAAGATCCTCTTAAGAGCTTGTCAATGTATTGTCCGTGGGTATGCATAAACATGCTCACTTGAGATATTGTAAATTGTATGTCAAGATGTGTGTGGGAAAGGTAGATAAGATGGGCAATAGCTTGGCTGTAAATTACAACATGAGACATCTCTTCACCATTATGCTTGGACAGCTTTAGCCTTGGCTCCATAGGAGTGCACATAGGTTTGCAATTTTGCATATTAAACCTATGCAAAATCTTATCCACATATTGTGATTGCGACATGATGATACCATACTGATTTTGGGTGAATTGAATCCCTAAGTAGTAGTGTAAGCAGCCCATATTTGACATAGCAAAAGTATGTTTCAATTTAGCCTTGAAATCTGCAATTTTATGCTCTTTTGGTCCTGTGAGCAACATATCATCTACATATAGAGTGATCACCAGCAAATCCCCCTCTTCATTCTTAATGTAGAGAGTGGGAGTAGTTGGATTGTTTGTAAAACCAATGCTGGCCAAAATAAGCATCAATCTTAGAGTACCATGCATGAGGAGCTTGTTTTAAACCATGGCAATTTATAGACCATGTGTTGTTTTCCTTTCACCACAAACCTTGGAGATTGTGACACATAAACATCTTGATGTAGGTCACCATTCAAGAATGCGGTTTTGATGTCCAACGGATGTACTTTCCAACCATAATCTAGAGCCATAGCAATGACACACCTAACTATACTCATATGAGATGTAGGAGAAAACGTCTCTTCAAAATCTATGCCTTTCTCCTGTGCATGGCCTTTTGCTACCAAATGTATATTGTACTTATATATAGTACCATCAACCTTGCACTTGAGTTTAAAAACCCATTTCGTGCTCATGGCTTTCTTATCAGGTGGCAATTGAACAAGATCCCAAGTATTGTTGGTGGCAATAGAATTCAACTCTTCTTTCATAGCTTGCATCTAGTGTATATCATACTAGGCTTTTGGTATGTGCTACATGTCTAGCAACCCTTCTAGTGCATTGAGGTAAGGGAGCATCCATTTTACTCTCTTGGAGTGTTTGTAATAGCCATCTAGGGACTATTTTGGTTGTGTTTACAATAACCCTTTCTTGTTGTGCTACATGGTCCATTGCTGGAGGCATATCATAATTAGTTACTTGCTATTTGGGAGCATGTGGTATAGCAGCAACTTGCTGTAATAAGTCTATCTGGCCATTCACAGTAGGCTCGGACCCCAACAAAAGTGGTAAGAGGCCTTTGAAAACATCACACGAATCATAAGTGGCCGGCATTTCAAATTGGTCATGTGAAATGGCTGCATTTTCAGAAAAATAACATCTCTAAAGAAAAACACTTGGTGGATGGATCATACAACCGATAGCCTTTGCTTTTCAAACTGTAGCCAATAAAAATGCATTTTAAGGCCTTGTTGTCAAGCTTTCCACAAAGCTCCTTTGGGCCATGTGCATAGGCTATGCATCCAAATACTGGTTAATGTCACTTGAATAGTCAAGCAGGGATCTTTCTTCTTCTCTTTGGCCAATCTTTTCCTACATTCTTCAATGTAATGTCCAAGTTTCTTATAGTAGTGGTATTTTTCATTTTTCTTTGTCTTTTTTGCGCCTTGGGAAGCCTTGTTAGATTGTTGTCCCACGTCAGCTTTGGGCTGGATTTTTCCATATTTCTTTGCTTTACCCTTGCCTTTGTACTTGGAGAGCATGGATACATCACCTGAGCGCATATTCTTCGGAGTTTGTTTCTATCATGCAGATGTGAAATTTTGAGATGCTTTAATAATGTTGATAACATTTGATTAAGTTGTTAATTAAATATGCAAGGCTGTATGCATGTGATGCACATGGCAGTTATTTCATGGTAACAGGCTAGGGGCCCCAAGGATGCAGTGGGTGTCAAAGGCAAAAGTTGTTACAAATTATGCCATTTTGGCTTTGGTGGTTAGTTGGTGACCCTAGGACAATTGTTTGGCCAATAAGTGTTAGTAGTCACACTAGGGACTAGCATTAATCAATTAATTAATACTATTCTAAGGGTCAACGGATATTGGGGACCACTCTAGGTTGCAAATGGCCTAGCCAATTTAATTATGGATGGGAACATTTAATTTTGAGTAGACTCAATAGGGCAAAATTTAATTTTTAGAATTATTTAATTTTGAAAATTAATTTAATGGCTAGATAATGCTGAAAAATGGGTTTAGAAGGTTGCCACTTCGCAAAAATACCCATGCAAACTGAGAAAACATTTTTGGGGATGGGTCTCAGCCATTCAGTTAGTTTTTAGCTAGCTGGAGAGAGAGAGAATGTTGCTGGTCATTCTACTTGTGCAGAAATCAGCATTGGCTATGGGTGATAGCCATCTGGGGTCGTCAAGAGGTAGGTGACAGCAAGGAGATACCTTCCAGGGGCTGGCAACAGCATTGCCTCAGGCAACAACATTTTGGAGGTGCCTAGAAGTAGGCAATTGCATTAAATGCAAGCTGGAGTAGGCACCTGGCAGATTTTACAGTTGGCTTTCTCTCACCTTTTCCCATCCATTCACAAGAGATTTCATGTTTAGGTCTTTGGGCAGGTCCAGGACATTGCAGTAGGTGTGTTGGACATGGAGAGGTCCATATGTGGTTAAGTTTAGTGTGAAAACAATAAATTAATTAATTGTGTAAGTTGTGCCCCATAGTTACATTCAAAAACAGGGAAATGGATATGCATTTCGCAGTCGTGAAACAGTTTCAGCATGGTGAAACAAGTAAATGGATTTTATGTCGATTTCTAGAAATATTTTAATATTTGACTTCCATGAAGGTTTAATAGTGTGTGTGTGGCTCTAAAATGTGTCCTTCACATTGGCTGTAGCTTGCTGGAAATAGAGAAAACCAGCAACAAAACGGGGCAAAACCAGCTCTAATCAATGTAGACATCAAAGGATGAAGAGAGGGCAGGGATAACTTGTTGGAAACAGTGAAAAGCAGCTGCAAATCTGAGGGGGAAACAGCTGGAAATAGCGTGGACAAGCAAGGGAAAAGATTAGGGAGCTGAAGTATGAGGGATTTTGGGTTTAGGGGCTGTAGACAGCAGTAGATCTGCAATAGAAGCAGCGAACAACAGCTTAAGAGAGTGAGGAGCAGGTAAGACAGGCTGAAGGGCTGAGGAGTATAGGCAGGAACAGGATGCACAGCTTGGAAAGTGAATAAGCAGCCCAGAACATGACTCTACCATGCTTGTCCTGAAATGACTGTCCCAAAACGTGTTTTGGGAGCAAAAAATTTTGGTCCATTTCGTGTTTTTGATTCAGAACCCTGAGATGGCATTTTGGGCATCTATGTTGTGCACACATTAACTCATTTCAAATGAACCTTACAGTTAAGTTTTTATTAAAGTGTTGTTTAATATATTAAATTTGTGGGGTTTGGGGGGGGCGGGGGGGGCATTGTTGCGGGCTGAAACACAGATATCTTTCCAAAGATGAAACACTTGATTATTGAGGTGAAAAGTAGGTAAAGTGCAAGAAAACCAAGGCAAGTTCTTGAAAGGCATAAGAACACAAATTTCTAACCAAATGCGGCCTATATTTGATAGAGAGATCATTGTCTCCTACAACTAGTTATACCTTCTTTAGAGCTGTTCGTGTTGTTCAAAGTGCTGATGAAGATGTCCCAAGTTGCTAGTGATGTTCCTTTTACTGTACTCAATTGGCAATCAGTAGATCATCCGACTCTAAGCAATATAAGCATTGATGGGGATTTGGTTCATTAGCTGGTTTTTATTTGGTCATTTCTCTAGCAAAGCTATGTTTGGATGGGTGATGGTAGTTCTTGGGTAGGTGATGGCTGATTAGGGTAGGGCGATATTGTCTCAAGCTGGGTGATGTTGTACTAGGGCTGATTGTATGAGTGGACATATTTTCTAAGGTATTTTGTAGAGTTCTGCATTTTTTTCACTATGTTTCTTGACATCCAATAGAGATCTTGGAGGGTTTTCTTTTACATTGAGCATCAAGGATTTGGGCAGGATTGTGATATTATATGTAAAGGCTAGAGTGTTGGGTGCATAGAAAATGAAGAACTTGTCTAGTTTGAGCCTTCCTAGCAGTTTAGAGGGTTCTAGAAATTGGCAAGATCTTGTGTTCAAGCAAATTGGTTTTTTCTGCCTTTGCGGCTTCATAGCAAATATTCTTAGATTTGGTGTTCTTGGTTTGGGTTGGTGAGAATAGCTGGAGACATGTACTTTAGCATTGTAAATCAGTTGAGGAATTGTACTGATTTGGCCTATCAAAGGCCAATTTTGGAGATTCATAGATCAAAGTTCTCCAGGTAATTGTACCAACAATTTAGGAATGATAAAGTACCATAGGGAGCTTTAGGCTTTGAGGCGAATCTTTCTTTGAGGGGCATTCTAGCTCCCTTGTTCTTTTCTTTTCTTTTTTTGTCGTTGAATCTTGAAATATAAGATTAAGTGCTTGCAAGTCAAAGAACACTGTCCTTTAGTTTGCTGAAGGTTGGCTTCTTGGTTCCATTGTGTGGACATCAACATCTTCCTTAAGGGGTGAGTCCATGGTTGCTCTGGTGCAAGCATTTAAGTCTTAAAATATAGCAGAATTTGAAAAGCATCCAACAGGGAGATCTCACACAGAACAGCAGGGATTTCTTTGAAGGCATGGTTGCTCTGGTGCAAGCATTTAAGTCTTAAAATTTCTCAGTATTTAAAAAGCATCCAACAGAGATATCTCACAAGGAACACAGCAGGTATTTCTCTGAAGGATGGAGATCTATTGTATGAGAGTATCTTTGTATGCTGATGATGTACAGGAGGAATCAAAGCTTGGTCCTCTAATACATGGAGATTAAGTGGATGATGTTGCTTCAGAGTCTAGAACACTGTCCTTTAGTTTATTGAAGATTGGTTTCATGGTTCCATTGCCAGGTCACAACATCTTCCTTAAGGGGCGAGTTCACAGTTGAACTAATGCAAGCATTTAAGTCTTAAAATTTAGCAGAATTTAAAAAGCGTCCAACAGAGAAATCTCGCAAGGAACATAATATGGATTTTTTGGAAGGATGGAGACCTATTGAATGAGATCTATCTCTATATGTTGATGATGCACAGGAGGAATCAAAGCTTGGTCCTCCAGTACGTGGGGATTAGATGGACGATGTTGCTTCACATTCTAGGGTGTTGATGAGTGACCGGAGTTGTTGGGTGCATTCACATTTAACCGTATTGGATTAATTCCTGATTTTGGTCTCTGTTAGGATTTATTTGTATTTTTGGCAATCATTGTATATGGTAGAACAAATGCACCACAAATCACCTATATACAGGGATGTTGTGGGCATTCTCACAACTGCGACCACTCACCCATTTTTTATTCCAGATTATTCTCTTCCTCTTCTTTAGCTGTTTCAACCTAGCACCCATCTCTCTCAGCTGGCGACCATCTTCTCTTTACTGGTGATGTGCTGCACCATGGCATCATGACCACTGCTGTTCAGCCCTGCGTTTGCAGTTAGAGGCAGCCGTCCAACATCCATGTTCACTCCTTCAATAGGTGCCACACCTGACAACATTTGCATTTGCTGCATGCAGGTCTGATCTTCCAGAGATTCTTGTGTTTTGCATACTGCATTTCTTGCCAGCCACCTTTGTGTAGCACTGGTCTAAACAGCAACCACCATTCCTAAGAGATCACATCATCATCATCATCATCAATGGCAGCTCTTGAGGATTGCATTTTGCTCTCTCTATTTCTATCCTTCATCATGTGCTTTCTTCGACATCCCCTTGCTTGAAGGACTATGTTTCACTCCCTCCATAGAGTATCCTCTCATCTACAGGTGTTGCCACCTAATCAGCCAAGACAATGCAATCATCTCTGAGCTTTGATTGGAGTCGTGTCTCGACTCTACTTACTTCAGTACCGGTCCCACAGACCAAGAACCTTGAAGCTTGGACTTCTTCATTGTATGAGCATTGAGTATGATTCATTGAGCACGGCTCATTATTGCATTCACTTTTTTGTTGTTTTGAGTTTTGTGTCACAGTGGTTGCTGTACACGCATTACAGTCCTCCTTGCAAACCCTACCATTTCTTTATTAAAGCACATGTACTCCAAGAGTTAAATATCCTCATCCTCCATGAAGGTGAATACAGGTTGCAGGATGCGACAACACTCTCTGATTCTAGATTCTTCATCATTTTGATGTGTCATTTGGGAGATACCATTATCTTCTTCTCCCTCCTATCCTCCCATTGTAGGTTTGACACTGGTCGTATGGCTTCTCCAAAGGTGGAGCATGGACCATTCAGTGCGCCTAGTGTGGCCAGAACAATCACTCCATTGAAGATTGTTGTCATCGACCTTTGCTCCCCAAACAATTGGAGTATATGTTTTTACCCCTAGGCACTCCTTATGCCACCTTGTTGTTTTGGTTGACATAATCATTGTGCATCGGCTGTTAGATTTCCATGCTTAGGTAATAAGACACATACAATCTACACTAAGCCATCTAGGAGACCACTGCAAAGCACTATTTAGGTTTCCTAACCTATTTTTGGCTCTAGTGGGTTCCATGACCCTTGGCTTTGTAGTTTGTTCTGACAAGAGACATAGATCGTTGAATACAATCTTTTGCACAGGCTACTTCATTGAGAGACAGGCTGTTGGGCTTCTCTAGTAGTCGTAACCCAAGTTTTGAGTTCTTTCTCTATTAAAATGTGACCCATGAAGGAAATTACTAATTAGGCTGCTGTGACTCCTTCAAGGAGGTCAATATGGCCTCTCTCATTTGCTCAATGGAAACTTGGTGATGCTGATGCAGTGTGTTGCATTGAGGCAGCACATAGAGAGTTCAACAGGTGCAGCTATATTCCCAAGGAGGGAAACCCAGAATAGTAATGTTTGGCAGACTTCTTACTGCATTTCATTGAAATGCTGACCGAACGAATGACTAGTTGAAGGGTTCGAAAGAAGATTCACAAAGCTCCTAATATTGAGAACTCTGATAACAAAGTTGACACCATGGTGGAATATTTGGAAGTAGACCTACCAAATGGCTTTGAAAGGATGAGGAGGATCAAAGATGCCTTCTTGTGGACCCAAGACTTTGGCACTTTTTTCATATAGCCCCTCAAATAGTTTGGTATTCTAGCCCACCAAATTGTTTATTCACACAACCAGTGTATTTGAGATGGTTTTAGCTACTATTTATAGGGTTCTTTGTACTTTGTATTTTACCTCAGGGTAATCTTCTTTGAGGTGTTATAGATAGAATTTTCTCTCCTTTGAAATAAAAGAGCTTGAAATGGGTGTCTCTCACAAATATTGGATTGTGAACCTAGTTTGGGAGGCCCTTTGCAGCCATCTTTGCATTATTCCTTCATGTGCCATCACAACTATAGGGCTTTCAGATGGCCTGATCCAGGGTTGTCTAGATTCGATGGATGCGACCTCAAGTCCAATCTGTCTTCTCTCTCCTAATCAGTTTGATCCTGTCTGATCTATCTGATGGAATCCAATGTGTGAGTTCGAGCCAATGGGTCAAATAGTGGCAGTTGAACTAGAGGTTTGGGCAACCATTTGCAGGTGGTTTTTGGACTGTTTTGGCAGTTGGCTGAGGGCTTCTCTCTCCCCCACCAAAAAGAAAAAAAGAAAAAAGAAAAGCAGCTCTCAAGCTCTCTTCCCTCGACCTTCAGGCTCTTTACTCCCAAGATCTCTCCTACTTGCTCAAGCACTAGATGTTAGAAGTAAAGAATCTAGAAGTCTATTGACTAAGTCTTAATGTTAAGTAGAGATGTTAAAATCATGTGTATAATTTTTTTTTGGCTGGACATGGCATTGGGCGTACATCCAAGATTTATCAGTCTGATTAGTGCTGTGCTGACATTGGACCATACTGATTGGACACCATTGGACATGACAATTCTGGAGCATTATTTGATGTGTGGACATCTTTGGCCATCATTATTTGAGCATCATACTTAATCAGCTGTGGAGATAGATTGGCATGATGGAATCATTTTGGTGCAATTTCTTCATGCTTCATGGTGGATGCTGCACCTGCTATGCCCGGGGCCCTCTTTAAGTTGGCCCAGCCTCTGCTATGGCTTATTGACATGGTTGCTAGTATGTCCTTGGATCTCAGTCATCTGGTCTTCCTTGCTGTCATGGTTTTCCACCAATGCTGGTAGATATTCAAGGCAGGTGTGGCTTCTCCCGGTCCTCCCTTTACAGGTACTTTTGGCAGTTTAGACCGTGGATTCTGTCTCCTATCTCATCTGTCATCTTTGCATTCGGCCTAGTTCCATGATTGTGCTATCCAGCGTGCCTGGAGTATTCTGCTATGCATGACAAACTGTGGTATAGTTATCCTCATCCTTAGCTGGTTTGTCAGATGATTTTTGGCATCTATATGTTCTTGAGAGAATGGTATTATGGGCATATCTTGGCAAGTCATTTTTCTGCATCCTTGATACCAGCTAAGATCATCCTAGTGCTCTATTCTTTCAATGTACAATTCAGTGGCGCAGATAGGTTTGTCTCTTGCATTGGTCCATACCCCGATTGCCCAAAGGCTTTTGGACTTGGCTTGCATGGACAACTCTCCAGGATGCCAGCTTTGTGATGATCCCTTAGCTGGAGGTCAAGTCCCTGTTGGAAGTTCTTTCTGGAATTCTCTTTTCCCAGATGTAGTTTAGAGGCACAAATCAGTTACTAGAACTAATTAGTGATAGTTGGCTCTCCGGAAGGTGAATGAATGTTTAAACATTGCGTCACTTGAACTCCGAAGTTTGGAGTGTTGAATGAAGTAAAGCTGATTTAACTGCACTTTTTTCTTTATTTCGAGTCCAGATCAGAATTTACCACTAGAAATGCAGATTAGGAGCTTATTGTCTTAGCTATTATATGTTATACAAGTTCCTCTGAACACTGTTTCTCATTTTGATGAAGTTTCCCAATATAATCTTTGTTTAGTTTCCTTGTTATGTTTTCTAATGGATTTTTCAGTTTCTTTACGTTTTTGTGGCCAGAATCATGCCAGAAAAGTTGTCTGATATTCTCAAAGGTGATTCAAAGTGGGCAGAGGTCTTGAGTAATGTGGATGCAACAGATGTTTTGAGGGCTGCTTTTGATGCAACAGAAGCGGCACTGGATCATGAGTATGAGGTTCCTTTGCATGATACCTTTCCCCTGTATTATTCCTTTTGAAATTCCAATGCAGCTTTTAAATCTGTAAAACCATTGACAGCTTTTGTTACTCAAATCCAGTATCAATGAGATAACAAATCAGAACTATTTACTTTTAAAGTTCGTTAAGAAAGATGACTTCGAGTGGGAGCTAGTTGTGACTCACAGCAATGGTGTGGGAAGGAACTGCCATGCAACTTGGATTGCCACTCTCATGGATGCCATGGATTTTGTACAAGCATTAAACTGTCATTTCTCCCATTTAGCTATTTTGGTGTGAAGACCAACATTTGAACATATTTCAAGCCATGAAAGAGCACTAGAGTAAGCATTGGCAGCATTATTTCGGGTGCCAGAGATTGTAACAAAGGCTGGATAGACAAGGAGAAGCAACTAATTTGGGGAATCATTATGCCCTTTATATGGGTAGACAAGATTCTCAGCTATACGGATGGTCATAGAGCTGGTTTTTCAGTTGGTTGTTGGCTTCCAAATCTAGAATTTTCTATTGTTTTTCCTCATATGATAGGAAAGTGGCACTTACATTAAGGGATCTGTACAATTTCTCTTTGTGAATAGCGGTTGCATAAACGATTGGATTTTTAATTATTGTTTGCAGATGGGACCTCCCTTTGTTGTGGAGGTCAAATATTGGACCATGCCTCTTTGAAAAGAAGGGTGAAATCTTACTGCTTATTTTCTTGGGCTCAAATTGGGAGATCTTTCACATCTAGGGCTCTTGCCCTTGTATAATCAAGCAGTAGGAAGTGGTATTACAAAAAGGGGTTTTTCCTTATGAACTCCATGGAAGCATGTTTGAGGATTCTTTCTCAGGTGCAGTAGGAATGCTAAAGTAGACCTCTGTCTGAATGAAACAAATTGTTTGCCTTAGTTCTGCTAGCAAGAAAGAAAAGGCTATTGACCTGCGAGTCCAATTGTTTTGAGAGTTTGATTTGGATCTGAATGAAACTGGCTGGCTAATCTTTAAGTTCTTGGTTTAACTTACTGTTTGGCCATTCTATACAATCGAGCTTATACATTAAGTAGTAGACCTGATGTGTTTTAAATTCAGGGTTGCACAGCTACTGTCCTTTTGGTATGGCTGGATCAAAGCAAAGCTCTCTATGCTCAGTGTGCAAACGTTGGAGACTCTGCCTGCATATTCAGGTTTTGGGATCCCGTTCTATTAGACTTTGTACAAGTATTTCTTAAGAAAAAGGGTAAATGTCTCTTTATAAACATACAAGTAGACAAACAGAACACTGTTTAAATTAGAGGGAGCAAAGTCACACTATTTCCAAATCAAATGGAGTGATTATAAACAGTTCTAACTGTTGGCTAATCAGAAGATAGAATAAGCATCAATAGCATGTGCTCATTGGGCACTTTATAAGGCATAATTCATCCATCAAAAATAAAGAAAGGTTTAAGGTTTATAAATAGGTGGAAAAACTGTGGGACTACGACACCATAGGGAGTGCAAATGTCCATGCAGCTCATAGTCATGAAGGATGCGCATCTCGGGACCTTTAAATGTGGAAATATCATTCTGTGGCGTCTTCTTGCTCCCTTTCCCATCACTAACAAACAGGCAGCTCCACACATGTTTTTCATTTTGGACTGATTTGTGTGTGTGGGGGGAGGCGCGCTGCAACCCAGATCTGCAGCTCTGCATCCTGTCCTGCCAGCCCCTTCAGAGCACGCCTGTCTGCTCTGTGCCCTGGAACCCCTGCAGTGCACAGGAACAGGGGCAGGGATGGAGACTGCCTGTGGCATAGATATGGAGTTTCTGGATCAGCACTTGGCCAGGGTGGAAGGTAAAGATGCTTTGGATTTTTATGAGGAGTCCTGGCCTAAGAACATTCCCGAAGAGGTTGAAGGTGATGAAGCGGGTAAATGCTAGAAGATAGGGGTGGATCCTATGGACACAAGTGCTTTGGGATCCTCCCAGCAGGGTGGTTGCCCTCCTTTACAAGGGCAGGGGGGTATGTAGCAAGGTATGCTAGCTCAAGCTAATAGCCTGATGCGTGAGTATGTTCATGGGAATGTGGGTAAGGTGTCTGCCTTGCTGGACAGGGAGCATGTGGTGGCTGTTTTGGGTATAGAGATAGTGGTACAGCAAATTGCAGCCTTCCATGAGCGGGCTGCCATCTTCTACTTCACTTGTCGCATTCCCCTCATTACTCGTATCAGGACTGAGGGTATGCTGTCATGTAATGAGTTGTTTAAGGAAGATGGAAATGGACAGGTAAATGCTCCTCTGGTGGAGGATATGTATGATGGACCAAAAGGATTCTTTGAGGTTCTCTTTCATACCCCACAAGCTCTACATCATGCAAAGTATTCCTTTGTTTGTGGATGGACAATTAGTTCATGCTGTTCCATGGCGACCCTTGGAAGAATTTCAGGATGTACTTAGACAGGCGTGTCCCGTTTGGGTGGAAGTGGTTTTCTTCCCTTTGCATCTCTGGAGGCTTCTTTTGTTGCTCTTGCACTCTCTTGGGTAGGTCTTAGTGAAACCCCACTCTGCCTCCTGCAATAGAAATCGTGCTTGTTTACTATGGGATACTAGTAAAGCTCACTTGACTAAAATACGTTTTCAAGCCCGTGGGTTGCATTCCTTGTTTTATGAGCTGAGGTGGTGGACATTTGTAGGGCATTGCTTTAGATGTGGACAACCAGGACACTTCTATGTCTGAACGTAATCAGGATCAAGTGGGATTACAACATTGTATGGATTCAGACAAGGAGATACATATGCATGTGCAAGCTCCCCAAGCTCTGTGAGACAAGCTCTATCAGAGGGTTGCATGCATGGGCAATCTTTTGGAATAATGCAAGAGATTTGTCTAGAGTTTATGGTATTTAGCAACTTCGCCAGGTTGCATAGCTCCTACATCTTTTCATGTGTGTGCTGCTGTTGAATTACCTCTGTTATGTAGATGATATGCCCATGAGGGAGATAAAATATCCTCCATGTGGTGGTCCTCTGTGCCCTTCTATTTGAGTGCTTTGGTATTCTTACCATGCTCAGAGAAGTCTTGTTGATATAATTATTCCTCTTCTTTAATAGGAAAAAGGGCCAAGTAGGAGGGTAATTTGGGACACTATCTTTAGATGTGCATTTCTACTTTCTGGTTCTAATGTGTCAAACCATTCCAAATGTTCATTTTTAGCATTTTCATATTAAAGCTTGAAAATATGAACAACCTACAGATGTTCCAGTAGCGGCTCTTTGTGAAACTATTTTCTTCCATGTTTTTCATGTCATGCCCAATGCTTTTCTTTCTCATATTTGCAGTGTTGAAGGCAAGTTCATAAGCATGACTGAAGATCATAGGTTGACAAGCTTTTCAGAAAAGTCTCGGATGCTTGAGATGGGTAAACAACTTCGAGAAGGAGAAACACGCCTTTGTGGTAGTTCTTTTGCCTTTGTTTTATTTTACCTCACACATTCTCTGTTTACTATCTAATGGCACCTCTAAACATTTCGATTAACAGAAGGAAAAGTTGTCCTTCTATGTTTGACTGTAACAGTGGCAAATTTGCTTGTCTAATGCATGGTAACTTTGAACAACATGGATGGCAGGTATGAATATTGCTCGTGTTTTAGGTGACAAATTTTTGAAACAACAAGATTCTCGATTTTCTGCACAACCGTTTGTTAGTGAAGTGCTGCAAATAACCGAAGATAGCAAGGCATTAGCTATCATAGCAAGGTCTTTGAATTAATGGACTTTTTCAGTTTAGTTTAGGCTTGACATAACGTAACTGATTTTCAAACTTTTCGCTTTTGTGCATGCAGCGATGGCCTTTGGGATGTGCTCAGCCAAAGACGGGTTTTGCAGCTGGCTGTTGAGGTAATATTGTCAAATTTACAAACAAAACAATACATAAATAATCATAAGCATTATTGTAGACAGCTCAAACCTTTGATATGGTGCTTACTGCCAGTTTTAGGTCAGTCTATCTATGCAAAATATATTCATTATTCTTGATGGCTTTAAAAAATGGCCCAAGGTATGGCAGGCTCAAAGAGATGAATGCCTGTAAGGATGCATATTTGAGTGTATGGTGATCACCCAACTTGCAGGTCCAAATAGGTAAGTAGTGGTCTGAAGTCCTACATAGGAGAGGTGTTTGTTTCAATCTCTGGACTCGCTTTACTACTGTACGTTTCACTGGGTATATGATACTCTATATTGTGAATTTGTACACAGTATAGGTCCTCTTTGCCATGCCTCTTAAGTATTTACCATTTGCAGTTGGACTTTGGTTTATAACTTGAACAGTTTCTCATCTTCTCCCATCAGTCCATAAAATATGTGTTGGTCTGGTTGTTGATATCCTTGAGTTCTGTATGACACCTTATTTGTGACAGCTTTCTGTCAAACTTCAGGTGCTTAGAGGAGAGTGTGTGTGCGTATTTTGTGTAATTCTAATGCCATCAGTATAAGCAGCAGTATATGAGCAGGGGAGCACTAGAAAAGGCCACAGTTTTGTTTCTAGAATCCTCAAAGTGAATTTTCAAATTAAGGGTATGTTTGGGTAATTGACCAATATTGCTATTTCATCCACGTTGTTTGCAGGCTAGGGATGCACGATTGTCAGTGGATGGAACAAAATCACAGCCATTGTCAGCTCAAGGCATAGCAGATATGCTTATCAGCAAGGCCCGCACCTTACGAACCAAGGACAATACTTCTGCGATTGTCTTGGATTTTGCAACCAGTCCAAAGCCCATGTATTGAGATGAGGTGGTGCAAAATGCTTTTAGGTTGACCAGTCTGATCATTAAGGTTCCTAAATTCTTATTGGCTCCATTTTGATTCATTTGTAAGGTGTGGATACTATCTTTGATGCATACCTTCCAGCTGGGGGACCCAAGCCTTAGGAAAGCCTGTTGTGCATGAAGAAAACCGACTCACGGGTCAATTATCAGCTTAAGCGATGTGTTCTATGCAGTCACCAGAAATTAACCTGCCATGGCTTGCTGTTGTAACATTTATTATCTCATCCTGATAGTGATTCCAAATTCTCTACACCTCTCCTTGGCACAAACATTAGCAAGGTGCGCCTCTATGTCAATGTGAATGCTGTTGCAAGTTAGGACAGACATAATTTGGCACCATATAAATTGACCAACTTTGTAGCATTACACTACCTCCGATAATCTCTTAAAGGTGCTGATGGCCGTTACAGTATTGCTTGAGTTATAAATATCCGGGAACATTAACAAACAAGCAATGGGGATAAACGACTAGGAATGCAACAGTCTTATTGTTTCTTAGAGGGAAATAGAGTATGGCTGGGCTACTCATATTATCATAGGCTGAAAATAAAACATGGAAAATGTGGACATAGGAGTTGTTTGGGTATGTCAAGTTGTGCACGCTAATGAAGCAAATATTAGGCCCTTGACTTGTGTAGATCGATTGGGTCAAATTCTAAGGGTGTAAAAATGCACTGAAATTTTCCAAGATATGTAGGTTTCCTCACCTTCAAACCTTATTTTTAAAGGTTCTCTTAGAATTTCAGTGTATTTTGGCACCCTTGAGTTGTTTGGGTATGTCAAGTTGTGCATGCTAATGAAGCAAATATTAGGCCCTTGACGTGTGTAGATCGATTGGCTTGCGCGAGTCGATAGATGCTATAAGTAAGGTTATGTGTTTATGTCGATCTTCAACTGTGTGAGCAAAGCGCTTTACTTCACAAGCATTGCATAAGGTTAGGCGCATTTCTCAAGGACTTGTAGGTAGATATCCATGGCATGTTAATAATGACTTTGAACTAGCAAGTGGCCACTTCACCCCTTTGTAAATGTAACTTGCACGTGTAGGTCAATTAAATTGCACGTGTTTAGGCTCTTGTTTACATTCTAGTAAGTAGACTAATCAAATCAAAACTAGGTTGAGGTATATAAAGTTGCTCTCATTCTAGTGCCAAAGAGTAGACTAGTTGCTCAAAACTAGAAAGCTTGTGATATAAGAGTTGATTGGTTTTGTTGAGCTTTTGTTGGAGTTGGCCGTTTACTTATTTATATAATGCCAAGGAGTGAATCAGAACCGAGTAGAACAATAAAAAAGTGTGGCAAATAGTGTGAAGTGAGAATGAAGTTATATAAGATAATTTGCAACCAACTAAGCGCTCTCTCTCTCTCTCTCTCTCTCTCTCTCTCTCTCTCTCTCTCCATGAGTCCCCAAACCAACGCTACTTTTGCTAACTCTTAGTCAAGATTCAAAGGGTCTCCACATCATTACTACAATGGTCCATCAATTTCATTCATTGATCTTGAGTACCCAAATATTTCCATGTGCAATATACACAATTGATTCATAAATAGGAGGATGTGATCATTCCATGCTTTTTAGGACATAATAATCATCAATGCCCGTGGATGAATGGTTTACCACACATGTCATGAGTACACCTAACCAAAAGTTTGTCAAGTAAATACTTACCTTTTAGCATACCTCTAACTATCTCCATAAGTGATCCACTCCTACTCATCAACTCCATTTCATGATAGTGTGTGAGGTTTGGTACACTTAATCATAAATCCTTGAGAGTAGAATGGAGCAAATCCTTGACATGTCCTCCCCCTTTATCTATACAAAGGATGACCAACTTTAGCATTAGGAAAAGAATGAACTTTTTTTTGGGCCTTTTAAGGGTGTTTCCCCCACAACATTGCCAATAGTGTGCAATATCCCTCCTTGCTTTATTTGATTTTTCAAGCTTTAAATGGCCTCCCTTTGCCAAGCTCAACCACCAATTAAAGGCAACATGTGCAAAATATTTTTTGAGATAAAAAGAGGATTGAAACTTAATATCTCAAGCTTGTTAAGCAATATCACTTTTTAAATGACTATTGGTGTATTTTTAGATCTTTTCTTTCAATGCTAAGATCAGGAGATCAAAGGCCATGCTCTCAATAAAATAGAATCATGCAAGGCTTCCTAGACGGCCAAATGGCATCCCAATAGCTAGTATGTTGGTATTAAGTTTCCCTACATTGCAGGAAATCAGCCTTAATTCAATATACTTGTGAAATATGGGATACACAATGTAGGAGGCTATCTCATAATCCCTTTATAGACTTTGCAAATGAAGAGTTTACCACTAGTCCATGCAACATGGTTTGGTTCTCTAGTGACCGAATGGCCAAAGTAATGACCATTTGGGTACTATAGTTCTTCAACACACTTGCTTTACTGAACTATGCCAAGAAATATCATTGACATTAATGTAGAATTTGTCTAGCGCTAGCCATCTTCTTTTGCTCCACACCCTCCATAGGATGCATGTTTTCTACCTTGGTGGAAGCTTGTAAACCACATTACCATTGTACAAGGGTGGTATTTCCTCTAGTCTCTCTAATACACTAGTATTCTAAACCAAATGGTGTAGTAGTTGATGTCACCTCCCCCCCCCCCCCAAATAAGACTTCATATACTCAAAAAACACGTGATTTGAGTGCTTACCTCCATCCCCATGCGCATGGCTCTCTCTCTCTCTCTCTCTCCATAACTAGCACTACTTGTGCCAATTCTTAGTCAAGATTCAAAGGCTTCCCACATCATTACTATAGTGGCCCATCAATTTCATTCATTGATCTTGAGTACCCAAATATTTCCATGTGCAAGATACGTAATCGATTCATAAATAGGAGAATATGATCATTCTAGGCTTTTTAGGGCATAATAATCATCAATGCTCATGGATGAATGGTTTAACACACAACATGTCATGAGTACATCTAACCAAAAGTTTGTCAAGTAAATACTTACCTTTTAGTATACCTCTAACTATCTCCATAAGTGATCCATTCTCACTCATCAACTCCATTTCATCATAGTGTGTAAGGTTTGGTACATTTAATCATAAATCCTTGAGAGTAGAATGGAGCAAATCCTTGACATGTCCTCCCCATTTATCTATACAAAGGATGACCAACTTTAGCATTAGGAAAAGAATGAACTCTCTTTTGGGCCTTTTAGTCCCCTCTCTCTCTTCCTTAAAGCAAGAAAAAGTGGAGAGTTGAATACTAAAGTACTTATTTTCACTTTTTCAATCTCATTTTTCCTTTTTATATTATCCACAAAAGATTTGCTCAAATTTCTTCTCTCTTGTGCAATTGTCTTTTTGTAATCAAATTTTATATTTATATAGAGAATACCAAGGTACCGAATATAGATGTTACATTAGAGAAAGATGAGGGAGTTCCACTAGTCATATGAGCAATACATGACAAAACTAAGGATCTAGTTTAGATCCTATTCTCATATTATTTAATATGAGATGTATGACATACTCTACCCATTGATTCAGATTGGGCGAAAACTAGATATGCGGATATCACTTAAGCCAAATAGCTAGACATGTACTACTTCATCCTCTTGTATCACCACATGGGCACTATTTTGACTTGTACATCACTTTAGTTTCTTTTCACAGTATATCACTAATCATTTTTAGCATGTCACACTTTGATATCTAGTGACAATCAGCATTAGACATGGTTATCTCATAGGTTGAATTTGGCCTCAAAAGATGTTAACATTTATTTCTTTTCTTTCTTTCTCTCTCACATGTCCGTCAATGTCTATTACAAGAAAGGGATGCATCAAAAGACAAACAAGTGATTCCACTCCATTTAAAGTTATAGATAAGCTCATTTAAAGTAACCCAAAGCTAACTCCAAAGACCATGTTACCATGTAAGTTTGATTCCATCATCCCATCTATGGGCAATTGGATGTAGATCTTAACATAGATCAATCAACTTCAATAGTATCCACATGGTGTTGACGTGTTAGGTTATTAGGCAAATATTATTTTGCAGCACTTTTGAATTGCATATGTTGATATGTGAAATCTCTTCCCATACTTTTAATTGATGCTTTTATAACTTGCTCACTTCTTGAAGGCCATGTGAAGGGAGCATATGATTGTATCTTGCTTAAAGGCCATAAGGAGGCTGAAAGGGAAGGCCAGTTGACACGCTCTAAAACCCTTGTAACCATTTCACTCCCTTTTGTCAGTGCATCTTAGCAATTAATGGTATGCATATGTCATTAGAATATAGTAGATTCAAAGATTGCTATTATGATTTTTTGTATGTCCATACTTGTTTCCATGTACGAATGTAGATTCCCATATATATACATGTATTTGGTACAAAAAAAGAGACCCCATGTAACGCTTAACCATCAAGCGTTGTGGCATAGGTATTACTTTCTCCCATACAAATGTTGATCCATTGATGAATTCACCTTGATCCATAATGTACGTCCATGCATGGCACAATGTGTGGCTAAGACTAAATGCTAGGGGGACTCTCTCTCTCTCTCTCTCTCTCTCTCTCTCTCTCTCTCTCTCTCTCTCTCTCTCTCTCTCTCTCTCTCTCTCTCTCTCTCTCTCTCTCTCTCTCTCTCTCTCTCTCTCTCTCTCTCTCTCTCTCTCTCTCTCTCTCTCTCTCTCTCTCTCTCTCTCTCTCTCTCTCAAACTCAAAGTCATTTATAGGACATCTATATAAATTTTACAAAATTTAGAGTGCTTTTTGTTGCAATTTAAAATTTTAATGTGAAAAAAGTGTGCACCCATAAGCATTTTTGGCATTTCCTTTTCTTTTCCTTAACGGCATGGTTTCTTGGTTTCAGTAGCATCATATGGCCATTGCTATTGCATTTTTATTTTTGCATTAGTGATATGTTTTTTAGATTTGAATGCTTTCAAGCATTTGAATGAAGCCACACCTATCTCGGGATATTGCTTGTCTATGATAGATTGTTCTATTATTTTCCCTTTTGTATGCACCATTTTGAATTGATTAGTAGCATAGGCTATGCCTATTTCAATTACTCTTTCTGAGGTGATTGTTCCCTGGACACCATTGAATCCTATTGCAATGGCAACTACCTTCGGTAAATTTACCTTCGATAGCTATATACCGTATGTCTTCTTCTAATAGATAAGCACTAACTTTTAGACAATTGGCTTATTTGGTGTTCACTTTGTAGTCAACTGGGTTCATAATCTTGATATATGTTTATGTCGATTTGATAAAGTTTCAACCATGGTCACAGTTGCACGACAACCATATCCCAGCAATTCGGCACATAATAGTAGGCTTTTGGGGACCCATCACTACTTCAAGTTAATCGTTTTGCATGCTTGGATCATGGCTCTTCCTCTTCCATTTCCTATCATGATCAAAAGTAGTCCATGGTGATTGCATGACCCTCTTCATCATATGTAACTTAAGGGTTTGTTGCTCCTTGTTAAATGGTTCTTCAACAAGGTGTATAGGTGCATCACTAGGAGGGTATGTTATGATTGGCCTTGGGAGTCTTGGTATCTCACAAGGGTTAATTTCAACACTTGGATCCATTAGTCCTTCGCTAGGTTGCCAAAGCGGCCATAACTCGTGCATATTTGGTTCACAAGAATTTGGCTGCTTTATACCTACCATGAGTTTTAATAGCTCTAACTTTTCTTGCTTGAAAACAACAAAAATTTATTGTGTTACATTGAGCTCTTGCTACATCAGCTAGATTGGGATTCTTGGGTTTCAATTTCCTTTTTTCTCTCTACTCCTCTCCTTGTAAAGGTCCTCTATTCTGATTGCTTCCTTGGGCATATCATTGATGTTTATCAATCTAGCCTTTATAGATCCTCTCATCTTGGATGCCTTTGGTGAGGGCCTTAGTCACAACCCCACACTTAGTCTTTCTAGAAGAGGAATTTACTTATATAAACTATACACCTTAACCATATAATCCTTCATGCTCTTTCCTTCATATTGCTCCACATTCATTTCATGCACAATAATTTTTCACCCATATTTGGCTTCAACAAAGTGCATTATAGAGAGATCTAATAATTGATCCATTGCCCTTTTTTCATAGCATCCAAGCTTGTTAATAATGTTGACCCTTTCTCATATAGGCACCAACAATCCAAAGACTTGCAAATTTTTCAAGTTTGATGCAAGGTCATTGGCCTCACATACTTGCTCAACTACTCCATAAATTTGTAGGGATTGCCTTTGGCTCTATGCTTTTCCATTTATTTAGTGATAAGGAAAATTTTGGTTTACTCTTAGGTCCCATGGGTTTTGCCTAGTCTTCTCAAAAAAATGTTAGCTACATATGCTCCTACTTGGAGCATATTGGCATTATACAGAAGTTGATATTGTACCAAGTTCAATATGGGATCATTATATGATCTTCTTACTCTTGAATTTAGGATCAACCTCTTGATATTGTCAATATCTCTTTTCAATACCACTCTTTATGTTTTATGTTTATCTATTTTCAAAGTTTTATGCTTTGGAAGATACAGTAGGGGTTTTGGGCTCGAGTTCTAAGGTTGTTTATGAATCTCTCACCTATTGGTTCTTTTTTAGTGATTGTTTGTTTGTTGACGTCAATTAGTTTACAATGTGCTTTAGTACTCAAACAAGGATTTCCATAGGTACACTAAATGCAATTAATTAATGCAAAGATCAATGATCCTAGCATTCTTATTGTGAGTTTTCCATGTTAGCCTCAAATGGGTAATTCAAGAGTAAACAGCTCTATATTAAGGCTATCCATGCTGAGCCCTTGAGCATAATCCAAGTCTACTCCTTTCAAGCAAGATCCATAAGCCCATATGTCAAGGATAAGATGGTGAGTTTGTGATTTTTTATATTTCAAAATTGCCTTTTAGAATGTAGAGTGCTCTAAACCAATTCTTTGGACCAGTAGAAGCAAGCTTCTATAGTGGAACTTCTATTTTTGCTTAATCAAAACATCATTCTCAAATATATAAGCATTTATAATTATGTATTTTTTATTTGATTATCTATTTTTCAACTCATGTAACCATGGTAGTGATACTCTTTACATTAATGACATAGGATCTAGTCCACTTTACATTAATGACAGAATCCTGATTGCATGTGATAATCATGATCAAACCTATTCAAAATCATGAAGAACTTGGTGCTTCAAACTTATTTTCCATATACTTCCCTCCTCCTTTTTCTTGTTCCTCTCTCTTGGCTATGGATACAAATATTCAACCTTCAAAAAGTGCTCAAGCTCTCATAATACATCCATATTGATGTTTATTTTATTTCAAAATGATGGAAAATGAATTTCTACTATTATTAGAAAAGGTAGCTAGATCGCCATCATGTAGCACATGAGATGCAAGAAAAAAAAATACGAGAGCTCATTCATCTCTACTTGGAATTATAGAATCGAAGACTTCACACTTAGAGCAAGCAAATTAGTGTAAAAGAGATACCAGTACAACATGTGTTTATGCATAGAGAGCTACTTTTGCAACTCGGAACCTCAAACCTTTCAATGCACAGATCTAACTGTAGGTGTTTAGTCCTTAATGTTTATCTTCTTTTAGACTCACTATTAGGTTTAATTATAATAAAGTTCGTTTTCTTTGTAGATGTCCACCCCCATCAAATCTTAAGAAATGGTACTCAATTGAGGTGCTATTGATGTTATTGATATTTTGCATAGTTCCATTGGAGAAGAGGTGTACAAAGGCAGAAAAGAGACACAACTTGTAGAGAATGGGGTATTTTGTTAATGATTATTCTCATACTTCCCCCACAACATTGCCAATGGTGTGCAATATCCCCCCTTGCTTTACTTGATTTTTCAAGCTTTAAATGGCCTCCCTTTGCCAAGCTCAACCACCAATCAAAGGCGGCATGTGCAAAATATTTTTTGAGATAGAAAGAGGATTGAAACCTAATATCTCAAGTTTGCTAAGCAATATCACTTTTTAAATGACTATTGGTGTATTTTTAGAACTTTTCTTTCAATGCTAAGATCGGGCCTCCCTTTGCCAAGCTCAACCACCAATTAAAGGCAGCATGTGCAAAGTATTTTTTGAGATAGAAAGAGGATTGAAACCTAATATCTCAAGTTTTCTAAGCAATATCACTTTTTAAATGACTATTGGTGTATTTTTAGATCTTTTCTTTCAATCCTAAGATCAGGAGATCAAAGGCCATGCTCTCAATAAAATAGAATCATGCAAGGCTTCCTAGATGGTCAAATGGCATCCCAATAGCTAGTATGTTGGTATTAAGTTTCCCTACATTGTAGGAAATCAGCCTTAATTCAATATACTTGGGAAATATGGGATACACAATGTAGGAGGCTATCTCATAATCCCTTTATAGACCTTGCAAATGAAGAGTTTACCACTAGTCCATGCAACATGGTTTGGTTCTCTAGTGACCGAATGGCCAAAGTAATGACCATTTGGGTACTATAGTTCTTCAACACACTTGCTTTACTGAACTATGCCAAGAAATATCATTGACATTAATGTAGGATTTGTCTAGCGCTAGCCATCTTCTTTTGCTCCACACCCTCCATAGGATGCATATTTTCTACCTTGGTGGAAGTAAACCACATTACCATTGTACAAGGGTGGTATTTCCTCTAGTCTCTCTAATACATTAGTATACTAAAGTGGAGAGCTTCTCCACCATAGTCCCTCACCCTCACACACTCACTCCCTCACACTCACACACTCCCTCTCTCAAGCACAAGCTCAAGCAAGCAAGAAGAAGAAGAAGAAGAAGAAGAAGAAGGAGAAGAGGAGAGCTACTTTTGGCCACACAAAAGAATGAGCTTCTTCATTCACTTTTTGCATTTTATACAAAACCCTAACCCTAATTCCCTTTGGGTGGTCCTCCCCTTTTTAGCCTTAGCTTGGCCTATTCCTCCAACCCTTCTCCTCCTCTTCCCTATTAGTATGGCCTCAACCTGTAAATGGTGTAGCACTTGATGTCACCCCCCCATAAGACTTCATATACTCAAATACACATGTTTTGAGTGCTTACCTCAATTCACGTGCGCATGGCTCCTCTTTCACATCAAAGATAATATGTTGATATTAAGTTTCCCTACATGGTAGGAATTCAGACTTAATTCATTGAACTCAAGAAATATGGGGTGCATGATATAAGAGGCTATCTCATAATCTCTTTACAAACTTTGCAAATGAAGAATTTACAACTAGTCCATGCCACATGATTTGATAAACCAGTTACCAAGTGGCCAAAGTGATGACTATTTGGGTGGTCTAGTTATTCCACTCCAAGCTAGAATGGAACTTACTTATAGCCTTTCTTCACCACACTCTCTTCACCAAATTTTGCCAAATAATTTCATCAACATTAATGTAGGATTTTTCTAGCAATGGACATCTTTCTTTTGCTCCATGCCCTCCATAAGATGCATATTGTCTACCATTTGTGGAATCTTGTATACCACATTAGCATTGTACAAGGGTGGGATTTCCTCTAGTCTCTCTAATACAATAGTATTCTTCTAAAGCAAATGATTTACCACTTGATGACATCCTCATAAAACTTTATGTACTCAACTACACATGATTTGAGTGCTTACCTCCATCCCCATGCATGGCTCCTCTTTCACATCAAACTGCTATAGCATTGGTATTGTTGGATGCTAATGGGTCCATTAGGGGTGCAACACATATGAGCCACAAACATGAGTGGTACTGAGGATAGAGGGGGGAAAAGGATAGTGGAGACTACTCAAGGTATGCCCATAGTTCCATTATAGCAAAAGATTAGAGCAAAGGCATACCTTTGGACCTACAATGTTATCAACATATAGATATAGAGACCCAAGCATCAAGGTTGTATAAGGAAAATTTTCTTGCTTTTCTAGGTTTTCATTCTTAGTCCTCAAACCTAGATATTTTAATATGAGGTTGTAGTCAATATGATGTGACCTCTTCTATTTGCTTTATATTTTTTTGCACAATAGTAGAGATACCAATTTGAGAGGTACACATAGTTGGCATTAACAAAAGAATCAAGGATGTATCTCTTTTTTTTTTTTTGAGCAGAGTGCCTAATCAAGCTCTAAAGCTTGCGATAGAGATGTTGACATACTATGCCCTTGTACAAACATCCATTATTGTAGAGCAAAGTATGGCTAATAAGTGTACTCATTGTAGTAAGAGGAAAATATCACCTTTGCGTAATTTTTTAACTCATTTTCTTCATTACATAATCTGAAATGATATTTCAAGGGTTGTAGAGAAGGAAAATAAAGAGATGTTCCACCCTTGACACTTGATGAGACTATAACTGAATAGATAGGTATACATACTTAGATTGTAAATTTTATGTGTAGCAATTCATTGTAGCACAACTCTTGTTTTATTTCAATAGAAATACTTATATTTAGCTTGGCTTGTATCCAACCATACTATTATTCATATGCAGGCATCCTTTATGGTTAGTACCTCCCCCTCTCCACCAATGATAACAAAGGTAACATGTGCACTATACTTTGTGATTTATTTGAAACTAGATACGTGTTTTAAAAAAATTATCAAAGTATATCTTGCTCTAGATTAGTAGAGGTAGTGGAGGAGGTCAATCAAGGAAAATTGATCAAGGTTGGTCAAGATAGAGCAAACACTACATGTTACATCATGATGGTTCATCTACCTAGAGACAATGCAATCTATGGATTGGGTCCTCGTTCCATTGCGGAATAGCCACACAAAGTGTGTTGTAGCTCATTAAGTAGGTAATGGAGGGCAAAGAGGTTGGACTTTCTGCTTGATATGAGTGGTCTATAATGAGATATCTACACGTATCTTGGAGATAGAGAGGTAAGTAATATTAGTTTTTATTATGAGCATGCCATGTCTATGCAAACATTTTACGAATTGGTTAATATTTCTAAACTAAAATTGGTCACATGATTGTTTATATTCGAAAATGTAGTTGCATGTCATACATGTGCTATTACACATGCATACAAACAACTAGTAACGAAGGTCTCATTATTCTATAATTTTTTAGGGATGAGATTACGATGATTGATTGGTGTAAGAAACAATGGGAGCTCCTATGACATGTAGGTATAGGATCCTCTCTTATGTGGAAACTCTAACAATTGCAATGTGTGACCAGTCTTCCCTTATTTAATAGTCACTAAAAGAATAAAGTGACAATGATGGGTACCCACCACTTGTAGTATACATGTCTATGGTCACAATGTGTGAAGTAAATACAGGGTAGTGTAGGCACAGGCACCTTTATCCCCAACAACCTCCCAGTTAAAGGCGAATGTGTCTCTAAGGAGAGGAGAGAATAAGAAAAAGTAACAAAGTATAAATGTACATAAAGTACAAAAGATGAGGAATAGATGTCATCTCACCTATCCCATCATCTTCCTAAGGCAAAATGTTCTACTGAGAGACTTATACTGAGCAGATCTATAGAATTCCCATCAATCAAGATCTTGACAAGGTCAACAGACTTGTCCTCTTCTACCTTCGTGATGAATTGATAGTGCACCTCAATGTGCTTTATCTTTGCATGGAAGATGAGATTCTTAGCCAACTAAATAGCACTCATAGAATCTGAATGTAGTGCAGAAGTAATAATACCAAGGTCACTAGATAGCCTAACCATAGGGCCTCCTTGCAAGCCTCAATGGGCTGCAACACACTCTACCTCAATAGTAGTAGATAAGGCCATGTATTTCTACACCCTGCACATCCAAGAAACAACACCTCCTGCAAAGGTGAAGACATACCAAGAAGTAGAATTTCTACTATTTGCATGTCTTGCATAATCAGAGTCAAATGCAATCCACAACTATAGTATCCTAACCACCATAGAAAATGCTTATATTTGCAATGCCTTTCAGGTACCTCTTGATACCCTTTATGTCATTCCAATATCACCAACCAAGTGTAGCCATATAGCGTGTCACAACTCCCACTGCAAATGCTATGTCGAGATGAGTGGCTATCATGGCATATATCAAACTGCTCACTATAGATCCATATCACTATGTATATATTCTTATAAATATATAAAAACATCAAACTTATGGTACCATTCCCTAGGTGCCTACTTAAGGCCATAAAGGCTCTTTCTCAACTTGCACACTAGGTATTTTCTACCTTTTCCCTCAAAGCCCTTAAGTTATTGTATATAAATATCATCATGTAGATCCCCATGTAAAAAAGTTATCTTTACATCTGTCTAATAAAGGTCCAAATCTAAGTGAGCAACCAAAGCCAATACCAAGCATAGGGTAGTTATCTTGACCACAAGAGAAAAGACCTCATCAAAGGCAACACCATCCTCTTACTTAAAATTCTTTTCAACCAATTTGGTCTTCTATGTTGGCTTGGGGTGTCTAAGGGTACTCTTTAACTCATACATCCACTTGCATGGCAAAGCATACTTTCCACTAGGCAAAGGAACCAAATCTTATATATGATTTTTCTACAATGAATCACACTCTAGTTGCATGCCTCTCTCCCAAGAGTGACTATTACCTCTGTGCATAGCCTCATCATGGGTAATAGGCTCACCAACATATGTCACCATAACATAGTCCATGGAGGGTGCAAATCAATTAAGCTGGAGTCTATCTTCAGTAGACCGTCACAAAACAAGTTGTGGGGCCTATACATCCTATCCAACATCATGATCATGGGCCCTTAAAACATTAGCTATAAGTTGTCTAGGTGGTTATATGCTAATAAGAGGCTCCTCTTGAAATATCACTCTATATATCTCAAGTACCTGCTCATGCTACTTATACATCTTCTCCTCATGAAAAACAACATCATGGTTATGGATGACTTTCCTAGCCTACACATCCCATAGGCAATAGCCCATCTCATATACATCCCCATAACCAAGAAAGATGCATTTCACCAATTTAGGATCCATCTTATTGTGTTTATACTTAAGAACAAAGACACACAAATGAGCATATAATGGAGGTTTTCCAGACCATACCTCCTATGCAACTTGACAACCAATAATAGTGCATATGGATCCGTTTATCAAGTGTACGGCAATAGTAACTACCTCAGACCAAAAATACTATGATAAGCCCGTCTGGCTAAGTATACTATGGACTCTCTCTTGAATCATTCTATTCATATGCTCTGCAACACCATTCTAGGGTGGGGTGTAAGGGGTAGTGAACTAATGCTTAATACCCTAATCATAAAACTGCTCAAATGATTTAAAAACATATTCACCCCTATTATCTAACCTTAGGTATTTCAACCTATACCTAGACTGCCTCTCAACAAGAGTAAGCCAATGCTGAAAGGTAGCCAATACATTTTTTTTTTCCTTATGGGATATGCCCAGAACTTATATGAATAATTATCAATGAAAATCACAAAGTACTTCGCACCACCTACTAGTGATTGATGCTCACATATGTACGTAGTGCCAAATTTCTTATGAGAATTGCATGTTTGCTTGCCCCATAAAGACAATGATCACACGAATCAAAGCATTTATAGTCAAGGGTACGGAAGATACTACAAACAAGAAAGCATTTTCATTCCTTTTAATGGCATGTATCCAAGGTGACGATGCCATGAAGATATGTGTAGTATATCAACCATAACCAAAACATCATCAATAGGGTGCTAGCCTTGGCACCTTGAGCAAAAACAATATTACAATAGAAGAAGAAGTGAAGGTGGGAAAAAGGAACAATTGAAAAGGATTGAAAAAGAGAGGGCTTTTACACCCCCTATTTCACCCATGGGTAACCTTCCATGAGAAATTACCAATAGATACATAATACCCTGCATTATCCAACTACCCATCTAAGAGTAGGCTTTTGGTCAAAGCTAGAATATGGTGTACATCATGCAAAACAAAAGTGTTTCCTAAAGCAAACTGTAGTCTAGCATCACGAATGCCAATAATATTCAATGCCAAGTCACTTCCTAGTCTCATAGAACCTGCCATGTTGTGATAGGAATGAAACCAATGCCAATAATATCCAATGCCAGGTCATTTCCCAATCTCACAAAATGTGCCATGTTATGATAGGAAATAAACCAATCCTTATGCATGGTTACATGAAAAGAAGCCCCTGAATCAAGTATCCAACACTAAGAAAAAGTAGACAAGGAATCAACCAACTAAATATTATCAAGAAAGAAGCTACTAAGACGTAATCATCATCAAACTCAAGCTCCAAGGCATTTATCTCCTCAATTTTCATGCTAGAACTACTAGGAAAAATGCTATGATAATCAAAATTATCTTGAAATTTGCCCTTACCTTTCTCCTTGTGCTTATCATGGCACATCTAATGGCATTGTGGCCTAACATGACCATGTTTCCCACAATAATGACATGTAAGAGAGGCCTTAGAACCATGAGACTTACTGTGAAACTGCCCACAAGATCAAGACCTCTATGAGTCTCTACCATGGTGGTCATTACCTCTCTCACCATCATGGATGCCCCTAATAGCCAATGCCTAAGAAGTACGGTCTACATGGTGGTCAATGCTCTTCCTATCTCCTCTATGAGTAAGACACCCTTATTAGGCATATTAGCATATGTGGCAATACAAAAAGTATCCCATCACTTTGGACATATCACAAGCAAGAACAAGGGAGGAAATTATCCTTAAGCTCAAGGGCTTGTGAAGTCAACTAGTTGAAAATCAAGTGAAACTCATTCAAATGTGTAAACATAGTAGTACCTTCCTTCATGTGAAGGTCCATGAGTTGTTTCAACCAATACATCTGTGAAGTAGGACTTTTCTTATCATAAAGATTACATATCTTCTCCCATAGCTACCAAGCATTATCCTTAAGTGCCACAACATTGAAATAAACATATTTTGACAATGACAATAGAATAGTGGATTTATATAGCTCATCTAACTCATCCCAAGTATCTTAATTTATACCTTCGAGCTTATACTCTTAGTTTTCAAAGGTCTAACCTACTTCTTTTGAACTAGTACCGACTGTATTTGCATCTTCCAATAGGTAAAAATTGTACCATCAAGCTTTTCAATATTAAAAATAGTACTATCATTCGAAGAGCTAGCATAATGATGTAAAATTTGAGAGAGTGAGCTGCTATAAATGACTACAAATTAGTCCCCCAAACTCAACCAAAATAAAGGAAAAATAGGAGGGAGGACCAAAGTATAGAGCTATCCACCAACTAAAAGCAATAGATTTTCAAAGTACAATGTCTCTCTAAAACCATGATAAAGACTGTAATTACAATACTGCTAAAATAAAGATAGCTATATATGACAATTCAATTATGACCAAGAAAGCAAGCTTTCACTACCAGGGGTACAAAGAATGCAACTGGAAATGACTAAGCATAGAACACCAGTACCAAAGACCGTCACAAACTTGAATTGTCAGTGTGTCATACATCCCATAAACATATACATCACTAGAAAACTATTGATAGAGGTAAGTACTAATGCCCAAAGCATATGGAATCAAATCAATTCACAAGTGGAGGTAATTGCATCTAATAGCATATAAGAGAGCATAGACATGAACCAAGAGTTTCAATGTCTCAAAGAGCTAAGCTCTGCCAAGTAAGTGCAAACCTGGAATGCAAAGTAAGAAAGTGAAGCTCAAGACATATACATCAAAGCATCCAAGAAGCCCAAGCGCATCACAGATACTTCCAGGAGCATAATTGTCAAATGAAGCTTCAATACCAATATGTGAGTAAGCATAAAAGCTCAAAGCAACTGACCAAAACCCAAGAACATCAAATGTCGCTCAAATCTAATTGTTAAGTAATGTCATAACTATGTCTGAGCTCATACATCAATGCTAGACATAACTATATCTGATCTCATACATCAATGCTAGACATCATCGTAATGTCATAACTATATCTGAGCTCATACATCAATGCTAGACATCATCGTAGACATGTAGCATACCCAAAATACCATGTAGGCATAATAGGCATTCAAAGCATGAAGTTCATTATTGTATGCGTGCTATCCAAACTATTATGGAAATAATAAACCTTTGTAAAATTGATCTAACCAAGATTTAAATAATCTAAATATCATCCCAAAATCATCGCCATACCATCCGGCTACAAAAATAGCATCCCCAAAAGCATAAAACATGCATTACGAACTTTACTATTTGCTATCCAAACTAGAACTATTTTATTCTATGAAAAATAGAAAATAAAAAACAATGAAAAATAAACTCTAATGGTACTTAAATTTTTCTCTCTCATTGCACTCTTCATTTTTAGCTATAGAACACTTGAATCTGATATCATATGCAAAAGTTATGGCCAAAAATACTGCAGTGTTGTCCTACCATAGCTGTCCACACAACTTCTACAACATACTTTGCATCCACTCAAAATGGATAAAATGGCTACTCCTCAACTCAATAATCACTCAACAAGGCTTAGCTAAGCCATGGGAAACTCCTCAACAAGGCAGGAGTAAGCTTGAACAAGCCGAGAGAAGAGAAGGCTCCATGCATACCTCGAGAGGAAGAAACAATAGATGCCATGAAACCTTGAGCTAACGCTTTGAACCTGGGCTAAATCAAAGGATGAAGAAGCTCCTCAAATGGTTGGCTCTGATACCAATTGAAAGATAGGGCCTAAGAAAAAAAGCACACAAGCAAAAGCAAGAGCTATGGCGAATGGAGCAAGAGAGCAAGAGAGAGAGACATCATATGTGGGAACTCCAACAATCACAATGTGTGACCAGCCTTCCCTTATTCAATAATCACTAAAAGAATAAAGAATGAAGTGATAACAATGGGCACCCACTATCTTCAGTTTATAGGAGTGAGGTCATAGTATGCAAAGTAAATACATGGTGGCATAGGCACATGCACCATTACCCCTAACAGATAGTTATTGATAGTTTAAAAACTAAAGACTTGAAGGGATGGCAATGCTAAGGATGGCATAGTTTGATATTTTAAGTGTGAATCATGTTCGCAATCTTGGCTTGTTCAATGAATCCTTTTACCCTATGGGACACTTGCTCCATATTTATCTCCCAATAATGTATGCATTGCTTGATTGAGAAGATTGAACAATTTTAGCAAGGAATAGTGATGTGAAGTAATTAGAGTGCTAAAACAAGCATACCTATTGGCCTAGGTATGATGTAAAGGTGAATAGCCTTACATAGCAAACCTCATTTTCACATGTGCCCCATATAGACCCCAATCACACAAAATCGCGAGAATACAAAAAGGTGGAGCTATTTCACTTAATAGCAATTGCATGTCATTGTGGATCTATAAAGAAAATAGATTTACCTTAGGTAATTTTTGCATTCACAAGGCTAGTGTTTTCTTGGTCCATTTTATTCAGCAATAAACATTTTGTGAGGGTGAGAAGAAGCTGAAATAAAATTAAGCTAATCTAAACATACCACAAGCTCACTAGCAAGAACAAAGAATTTTTTATTAGCAATCAACATTATAAACAAGTGTAATAGCATCTTGCCTGGAATGCATTGCAACAAATTGTTCAATAGTTGGTCTATGATTGTTGGCATCAAAATTTCACTCGCATTAATAAATTGAATAGTATTGTGACATACCCACCCTAGCTCAACTAAAGGATATAACATTTAATAGTTGCATGGACACCTATCCACAAGTAGCACCACCTCGACCCAATTTGGATGCACAGACTTAGTTGGTCAACTCTAAGTCTACCTCATAGTAGTGAAACATCAAGGACTCAATCAAAAGATTCAGCCCAAGGGTTTGTAAACTAAGGTCTCCTAGATAGCAATCTAACAACCACCTAAGAACCACTTTGTAACTAGTGAAAGTTAAGAATGGGCTAACACTGCACTTGATTCAAAGAGAACGAAGCTGCCTTTTGGACTTCCATGGACATTAGGACCTAGACTCAACCATACTCTAATTCTCTAAAATGGTATTAAGGTAGTTAACTATCTTACCGAATTGGGGGATTATGTTCTAACTCTATCTAGTGTTTGGGAAAGTTACCCAACTAATCAAAAGTACCCCCACCCAACCATAGACTCTCAATCTTGTTGGGGTTAAGGCCTCCCACTTTCCTCAACATGTTTGTTTTAGTTATCTAATTAGCAATGCATGTTATCACACCACGAGAACATATAAAAGTAGCTTCATATTAGTAACTTATTACAAAAGGCTCTTTACATATAATTCATGGATAGTACATAAATAATCAATAACAAAAGTAGTTCCTTTTAATTAAGGTACAATTCCTTTATCATGATCCCCACAAGGATTTCAACTTCTGTGAACTTGTCTTAGTCTCCACAAGGACTCTCCACCCCTCAAGATCATTCCACTTATTAACTATTTTTTAGGATCATCCCTCCCTAACTCATTATGGGGATCACAAAGCTCTATATCCCTATCATAGGCTACCAAGTGATTTTTTAGCTCAGAGCCCCTCCAAGCTCCTTTGCCTAAAGTTATGTAGCAACAATGTGCTTGGTCTTTTTCATTACTTAGCTCTCAACCTTGGATACCGAGTAGTTCCCTTCCAAGTTTATCTCAATCACTTTGGCATTCCCATTGGACCTTAGGGTTAGTCTAACTATTGATGGCTTTGTTGGTCCCGCAGATTGTCCTCTTTTTGTTGATCCAAGAATCACATATCCTCTCAAATCTTCTTTTTAATTCAAAGCACAATCATAAAGCATACATATTGACATGAGAAATACAATCTTTTCTTATAAATAAATAAAATTAACTAAATAAAGTATTTTTGACTTGAAAAAATAAGTCAATATGAAATAACAAATTCAACCCATTATCTCCTCAATGTGATATGGTCTACATCCTTGATGCCATCTTTGAAGTTGTTCACTGAAGTGTTTTTCTCAAGTTCTCAAGAAGTATCTTCTCTAACAACATCCTTTCCTTCACAATATCTCTTGGGAGCCATCATTTAGAGTAAATTTGATAGAGCTTTCACACAATTATGAAAAAGAGAGAAAAGGTTATGTGGCTTTTAGCAAAGTTTCCATGTGATTTTAGAGAAGAGAGAAAAAGCTTTGTAGATTTTGACAATGCTTTTGTGTGATTGAGGAGAATAAAGGAAAACTTGTTGGATTTCGATAGAGCTTCCACACTATGTGAAGAAGAGGGGGGAAAGGGTAAAAGAGAGAACCTCTGCAAATTTCAATAGAGCTTCCATGCAAGTGTGGAGAAGAAGGGGGAGTTAAGAGAAAGGGTTTCTCTCCATTTGCACCCATAGAGTGGTATCTTCTTCAAGAGGGTAGTGTTCGAGGCTATCCATGAACTATTTATATAAACACACACACACACACATAGAAAGGTTTGCCTTAAGCTCAAAGAAACCTAAATTGAGTGTGCTTTTATGAAAGATTTAGTGCAAATAGAACAAAGCTTATTTGTGTTTGTTTTGAGATCTTTAACTCAAATTTAAGAGTATCCATGTCTTGATGAATTTAAGAAGTCCAAAAAAAGTAAAAACGTGGCCATTTTGCACTCACACATAGCTTGCATGTAAAAATTAATGCACAATTTATAGAACTTAAAACGACCATAACTTTTGATCCAAAAATCAAATTTCGGATCCGTTTAAACATTTGCAATTGTGTCGGCATTCTATCACTTTACTTTTTAAGAAAAATTTTATAAGCTAAACTTTAATCTCCATTCTCTCCCATTAGGAATTCCTACTAAAAGGTGAGAAGGATCAAAGCTTGCACAGGAGAGCAAGAGCAAGAGAGAGAGAGACTCACAATGTGGGAACTCTGACCGTCACATTGTGTGACCAACCTCCCTTTATTCATCTATCACTAAAATAATAAAAAATAAAGTGATGGTGATGGGCCTCGCCGCGCCTGTAATGTGCTGGCGTAGATACTGTTAATGTAGTAATACAGATGCAGCTAGTCAGAGGCATCTTTACTCCAAACAATCTCCCACTTAAAGGCGAATCTTCCCTAGTGAGAAGTAAAAAAGAAAAAGGAAAGATAGTACAACATGTACACATGTACAACAGGATGAGGAAAGATGTCATCTCATCCCACGCCCATCAATCTCCTGAGGAAGGCAAAGCGCTCTGTAGAGAAGCTTTTGGTGAGCAAAACTGTAGGATTCTGGTCGTCGAGACCTTGACAAGGTCAAGAAACTTGCCCTCAATGACCCCACATATGAAGTGATACCTCATCTCAATGTGTTTCATCTTCGCATGGAAGACTGGATTCTTTGGCTAACTAAAGAGCACTCATAGAATCTGAATGTAGTGTAAGGATAGCATCAATATAAAGATCATGAACCAAATGGCCTAACCATATGGCCTCCTTGCAAGCCTCAATGGCTACAACATACTCGGCCTAAGTGGTGGAAAGAGCCGTACACTTCTACACCCTGGACATCCAAGAGACAGCACCTCCAACATAGGTAAACACAAAGCAAGACGTGGACTTCCTACTATCTGCATGTCTTACATAATCAGAGTCAGTGTACCCCATGACTCATGTATCTTGTCTGTCATAGCATATACACATATTTGCAGTGCCTTTCAGGCACCTCATGATACCCTTCACAGCATCCCAATGCTTCTTGCCAGGTGTAGCCATATAGCGTGCCACAACACCAACTACAAAGGCAATATCTGGACGAGTGGCTATCATGGCATGTCCACTACAAATTCATTGGGAATCTTGGCCATCTCAACCCTCTGCTCATCTATCTGTGGATAGTTGGCTTGTGATACCTTTACATAAGAAGGCAATGGACAGCCAATAGGCTTCACGTCCCGTATGCGGAAGCGCTCAAGGACTTTATGAATGTACTCCCTTTGTGACAAGTAGAGGAGTCTCTGATTCCTGTCATGTCTAATGAACATACCAAGTAAAGTATGTGAGAGGCATGTCTTATATCCTTCATCTCAAAGCTCTTCTTAAGCCGAGTCTTAAGAGCATGAGCTTTCCCTGCTAATAGCATGTCATCCACATAAAGCACAAAAATAAGCAAAGATCCATCACAAGCTTTCTTCGTCTATAAGCACGAATCTATAGGACTACGGCTATAGTTTTGTGACTACATAAAAGTATCAAACTTATGGCACCATTCTCTAGGTGCTTGCTTCAAGCCATAAAGACTTTTCTTCTGTTTACTACAAAGTGTAGAAATTGAAAAACGAGGCATCAAGAGGAAAAAGGCAACGCGAAAAAAGGAAAAGGTGTCCTACAAGAGAGTGGGCCGCACAAAAGAAAGCTAAAAGCATGGAAACAACCACTAGGAGTCCAAGACACAACCATGGAGGTTGCAAAAAGCCAAAAGCAAGAAGGAGTACCTTTAAATATAAAGACACAGCCAAAACCTCTGTAAAAGAGTGCCAAGCTTTCTCCTATGCAATTTGTAACCATGAATGGGCAGGAGGACTAAGCTAGGAAGAGAGGAGGACAATGGGAAAGAGGGCCTAGGCCACGGCTGGCCATGTAAAAAGGGGGATAAGGGGATGACCACCCAAAAGGGATTTAGGGTTTTTTATATAAAGTTTATATAAAGTTCAAAAAGTGAATGAGAGCTCATTCTTTGGTGTGTGGCAAATTGGACTCTTCTTTTTCTCTTCTTCTCTTCTCTTGCTTGCTTGTGAGTGCTTGAGGGAGAGAGTGTGAGTGAGTGAGGAAGTGAGTGTGTGTGAGTGAGGGATCTTGGAGGTAAAGCACTCCACCATATTCTCTCTTCTTCTTTTCTTCTCTTCTCTTGTCTCACATGTGGCTATGGAGGATAGAGCTTGGAGGAGGCTTGAGGATGCTTGAGCTTGCATCATGAATCGTGGAGCTATCGAAGTGCTTGAGGGAGGAAGCAACTCAATCGAGCATCAAGGTAAGCTCACTACACTCGTAGAGGGAGATAGCGCGTCAGCTATGTGAGAGGTAGCCATTAGTCCTCGCTTGAAATGCTTGAACAATAAACTGTCCGTGGGTCTTGGCGGTTGAGCTTGAACTCACCTCTACCTATTCAATCTACACACTAGGTGCTCCTTGCCAGGCTCTGCAAAACCCTTAGGCTGCTCCATGTAAATCTCATCATGCAAATCCCCATGTAAAAATGTTGTCTTGACATCCATCTAATACAAGTCCAAGTCAAGCTATGCAACTAAGGCCAAAACCAAGAAGAGGGTGGTCATCTTAACCATAGGAGAAAAAAATTCTTCAAAGTCAAATCCATGCTCATGTTTAAAACCCTTAGCAACAAGCCTTGCCTTATAAGCTATCTTGGGGTGTCCAGGCATACTCTTCAACTTGTACACCCATTTATATGATAGAGCCTTCATGCCACTAGGCAAGGAAACCAAATCCCAAGTCCCATTCTTATGCAAGGAGTCTATCTTAGATTGCATAGCCCTCTCCCAAAAGTGACTATCACCCCTATGCATAACCTCATCATAAGTGAAAGGCTCTCCTACATTTGTAACCAAGACATAATGCATCAAGGATTGAAGTTTATCAAGGGGCGTCTATCTCTAGTAGAACACCACACTACAGGCTGTGCTACCTACCTAACATTCTGTCTAACACCCTGGTCATGAGTACTTACTACTATTGTAGGCTATCCAACTAGTTTTATGGGAGCTCATGGCTCCTCCTGAAATATAAACCTGCGTATCTCCACTATCTTCTTAGGCTGCCTATGCATCTTGTCTTCATAGAAAACTACATCATGGCTGCAGATGACTTTCCATGCTTGCAAATCCCATAGACGGTGATCTATCTCTCCTCTGCAACATGGAAATTGATGGCATTACAAGGTGATCTATTAATGATATGCACGACATTCGTAACTGCCTCAACCCAAAAGTGTTGGGGTAGGCCTGCATGGCTAAGCATACTATGAACCCTCTCCTAGATGGTCCTATTCATCCGCTCAGCCCTACCATTCTAGGGAGGGATGTAAGGGGTGGTCAACTGATGTTTAATACCCCTCTCATCACATAACTGCTCAAAATCACGTGAGATATACTCATCCTCATTATCTGTCCTTAGGCATTTCCGCCTATGCCCATACTAGTTTTTTGCCAAAGCAAGCCATCTCTAAAAAACTGCCAATACATCGGACTTTTGCTTTATGGGATAATCCCATATTTTACATGAAAAATCATCTATGAAAGTAACAAAATACTTCACACCACCCATAGACTGATAGGGCATGGGCCCACAGACATCAAAATGAACCAAAACCAAGGGCTCACTCATGCGTGACATACCAGACTTCTTATGCATAAACCTAGTATGCCTACCACAAAGATAATGATCACAAGAATCAAAATGAGAATAGTCAAGGGGTGGTAAGTACTGTAGAACAAAAAACATTTTTATTCTCTTAACAGACATGTGCCCCAAACAGGCATGCCAAAGAGATACATGAGATAAAGAACCATAGACAAAGCATGATCAACTGTAGATCCAAAAATAACTAAGGGGTAGAGGTTGCCAACCTTGGCACCTCTTGCAAGCACAAGCCCACCACGAGTAATCTTCCATGCAGAGTCTCCAAAAGATACATGATATCATGCATCATCAAGCTGTCCAGCGGACATGAGACTGCATGTCAATGTAGGTACATGATGTACATTGTGCATAACAAAGCTGCTGCCAGAAGGAAACTGCAGTCTAACATCACCAATGCCAACAATCTCAAGAGACCTGTCATCACCCAAGCGCGCAAAACTCGAAAAAAAATGGTATGAATGGAACCACTCTTGATAAGGTGTCACATGAAAGGATGCACTTGAGTCCAAGAGCCAACACTATGCATACATAGAGTGTATATATGTCATCTGCGAAGCACTAGATGAAGCTACTGCAAGGATATAATCCCCATCACTATCCTTGGGCTGCATAACATTGATCTCTTCAATTTTAACACTTGACTTAGCAGGTACTATGATGCAATCAAAAGACTTTTCCTACGCTTTCTCTTTCCCCTTGTCTTTTCGCCTTTCATTGTGCAATTCATGACACTCTAACCTTATGTGGCCTTTCTTCCCACAATGATAACAAGTCAGATTAGCATTTCTCCCATGAGACTTACTACATGACTTGGACCAAGATTTCTGTGAATCCCATCCACGGTCATTCTTTGCATTTCCATCATGTCGGCCTCTAATTTTCAAAGTATGAGACACATGAGAGGCATTCAAATTCTTACAATTTATCTCTTCCTACAGAAGAGAGCTCTTAGCATTAGATAACTTCAAAGTAGTGGTAGAAGCACATAAGGGAGTGTGGAATACATCCCAAGACTCATTAAGAGTTCCAAGCAAGAACAATGGGGTAACATCCTCTTTGAAATCAATGTCCTATGAAACTGAGTTCTTAAGAATAGCATGAAACTGGCTCAGATGAGCTGACATGGTCACATTCTCTTTCATGCGGAGATCCATAAACTATTTTAGCCAACATATTTGACTTGTAGGACTTTGCTTATCATAGAGGTTCTCGATCTTATCCCAAAGCTGCCAAGCACTTTGTGCTTTCTCAACCACATTGTAATGCACTTGTTTATTGAGAGACGAGATGAGGGTGGACTTGCATAGCTTATCAAGCTCCATCCATTTGTCATTAGTCATAGTTTCAGGCTGCTCTCCACTCAACCTTAGTGGCTTTATTTGTGATTTTTGCACCAATACTTGCCAAACTTGGCTCTTCAAATAGGCATAATTTGTACCATCAAGCTTAGTGATGTTGAAGATAGCACTGTCAGTGGAAGAAGATGCCATACTGCAAGCTGAAACAGTGTAGACAGTTCAAAATTGCTTGCTGTAAACTATAGAAAACGACGAAAAACCACCAAAACCAAGGCAAAATGGTGAGAAACAAGTATTTAATGATGCTGCCCAGCAAGTACCATCAAAATTACATCAAACCAAGATGATTCAACATGAAAAATACATGAAAGTCTAGAGATATATGCTTGATGTAATTTATGACGGCAATGATTTATTGTGTAAAACTGAGTATTTCAAGCCACTAAATCAGCTCCAAATGATGGCCAATCAATAGGCACACATTCCCCTAACATTCCAGGACCAATCAAACATCAAATGGCCAATGCTATCCAAGCATAAACATAAAGTGCTGATATAACACTATTTGTGGTTGCCTGTGGACTATGAAAAACAGTCCTGGACTGAGGTCAATTAGTCTACAAATCAATGCCAATGATAAACCACCAATTCTGAGTATCAAGGGGGTGTTCTGAAGTGCCACATGAAGTGTTTTCAAGCTGCCAATGAGTGTCAAGGGAGGGCTGGCGTAAAAAACGAAATTTTTTTGCAAGTCTTCAACTTGGCCCAAATAGGGCTGATGTTGCTGGGTATGTTGCTGGTCCACGTGGCATTAATGGGGTGGAAGGGGGACTCAAGTAGGGCTTAAAGAAGGCCTACACAAAGCTTTGTCAAGCCTAATCAGGCAGGAGCCAAGATATGAAATGGGGGAGCTCCAATGGTTGGAGCTATGGCTACCTCTTCCTACTGTACCATGAAAACTAAAATAAACACTCAAAAAAATGCTTCAATGCCTCTGAAGGAATGCCCCGAGGGTGCCCAAATGGGTCGTGTAGGTGCTCATCAGGAAGCTAGGGAGTGATCGGAGCTCGAAGGAGTCAGATATGGCTGCCAAGAGTGAGAACCAATGCTGTAGGGATTCGAATGAATGCTGAAGGAGTCATAGACCAAGCTCAAATGCTCAAGCAACCATGCTCTAATATCAATTGAAAGGTGAGAAGGATCAAAGCTTGCACATGAGAGCTATGGCGGGAGAGCAAGAGCAAGAGAGAGAGAGACTCACAATGTGGAAACTCCAACTGTCACAATGTGTGACCAGCCTTCCCTTTATTTATCTGTCACTAAAAGAATAAATAATAAAGTGACAGTGACGGGTGCCCGCCACCTGCAGTGTGTAGGCGCAGATACTGTCAGTGTAGTAATGCATGGACAGCTAGGCGAAGGTGCCTTTACCCCCAACACCTACCGATATCTCAAAAAAGTCAATAAAAGCAAGGCCTTCAATACTTGGAAACATTATCACTCTTGAAGTTACTAATGTGCAACAAAACATGTTGCATTCTTCATTACATTTATGATTGAATGTTACATAATATGTAATGTATCAAGGTGGGTACATTACATCCACTTTGTCTTGGAAAATTTGGCATATCCTCACCTCAACAAAAGGTAGGGCTACATTCCCTCAAAGTGGTTCACAATACTTATAACTTTATCATTAGGATAATGACAAATATAATATTCTAATACATATCAGTTGGATAATATAATTGGTCCATTATTGAGGTTATAGCTAGAAATCAAATTTTCTGGACTATTTCTTCAAGCTCTAGTCAGCTAGTCCCTAGCTTTCCAATGATAGTGTAAGATTGTGATTTGGTTGCATAGAATGTACCACATTTACCAATTGAGTTTTCCTTTTAAGAATATCATGGAAACCTTCCAAACTAGTAGTCCCTTCATAGTTGGGGCATTCAAAGCTAAAGTGGCTGAGCTCATTATAGTTATAGCACATTCTTTTTGGGCATTTTGCCTCCTTGAAGTAACCCACTTTGTCACAAATGTATCATAAAAAATTCCCTTCAATTCCGACTACCATGTACACATGACCATATTGTGAAGTAGCTATTGGACCACAATAACTTGCATTCCCACTTGGACTAGAAGTGTTTCTATAATCTTTACTGATCTCTTTGGCCAAGGGCTTAGCTCAAATTACAGTATCTTCTAAAGTGACCATCCTCATTGATTCAAGAGACAGTGATTAAGAAAAAAAATTCAAAGCCTTGCAATCTATTGAGTAATGGATATTTGAGAAGCATGCTTTCAAGGGATACTACTCTAGGGTTAAGTCAAGTTGTCAAAGGCTAAGGAATTCATTTTTCTCTAAACTTTTATTGTAGCTTATATCTCATCCCAAGTCCTTAACCCTTCTAACACTGCATTATCAAGGCACCATTGTTTCCACCGCAATTTTGCTTCAGTAGTAAGCTTTGATTGCACTACCATAGATCTATTTACTTCATTGGTTTTGGAAATATAAAAATAATAGTGCATACTATTCATCAAAACTTTTGCATCTACTTTAACTTGGGTACCTTCACCATTGAAATATGGCATTTTTATCTATCAAAGAATAAGTTTATTCTCTTGGAGTTTAGCTATGATTATGTCCCGATGTTTCTCAAGTCACAAAAATAAACGTCTTAGATCCTCAAGTCAATATGCCATGGAGCCTAACAACTAATTTAGTTATCCACAAATACTCTCAATCCAAACACTTGGATTCACTCCCAACTCAATTCCACTTATCCATCCCTTTCTTTCTATCAATCCGAGAAATCTCTTCCTCACAACAAGTCACATCAATATGACTTCTCAATTAAAATCTCTTGGAAATTCTTTGGACTAAGTTTACCCAAGAAATTTGAATGAATATTCAATTATTTTAATAAGTTAAAAATGAAATAATTACCTCTCATGTTTTCAAAAGTTTGTCTTTGTAAAGCTCTACACTTCGATAAATGTTTGCATTGATATCACCTATGATTTACCCATCCTAGCTCAACTAGAGGAGGCAACATCCAATAATTTCTTAGACACCTATCCACTAGCAACAATCTAGACCCAATTTAGATGCATAGACTTAGCTAGTCAAGTAGTCTCTCCAAGTCTATCTTGCAATGAAACATCAAGGCCTCAACCTGGAGGATTGACCCAAGGGTTCGTAAACTACAAAGATCCCTAGATGGTAGTCTAACACCCACCTAAGAAGGCTCACTTTGTAACTAATCAAAGGTGAGAGTATGCACTTGGTTCAAACAAAGTGGATCTATCTTTTGGACTTCCACAACCATTAGGACCTGTGCTCAACCACACTTTGGTCACCTAAGACGATGTTAAGTTGCTTAACTATCCTATCAAATTAGGGGGTCACATTTTAACAAATCTATCTAGTATTTAGGAAAGTTGCATAACTGATCAAGTCCACCCAACAACTATCAACCATTAGGACTATGGCCTCCCACTTTCCTTAATAGGTTTGTTTTAGTTAACTAGTTAGCAGGGGCATACTACTACATTACGAGAATATATAAAAGTAACTTTCTTTTATTTTTTCATTACAAAAGATTCAATACACATTATTTAGTCACAAGACATAAACAATCAACAATGAAAGAAATTCCTTTTAATTAGGGTACAATTCCTTTATTATGATCCCCGCAATGATCTTCGCATCCATGAAGCCATCTTAGCTCTTGCAAGGACTCCTGACCCCTCAAGGGCATTCCACCTCTTAACCAGTATTTGAGGTTATCCATCCCTAACGATCAATGGGGATCTGAAGCTCTATATCCCTATCATAGGTTGTCAATGGATTTATAGTTCAAAGCCCCTCTAAGCTCCTCTACCCTTAAGGTGATGTTTTACCACAACTCACAGCCTTAAATACCAAGCAATGCTCCTTCAATTTATTTCAATCACTCCAACATCAATGTTGAACCTTAAGGTGAGTCAAACTGCCAATGGCTTAGTTGGTCTTGCAAATCCAACATATACCACATATCCTCTTAGATCTTCTTGTTAATTCACAAGCATAATCATAAAGAAAACATATCAACACAATAAATACAATATTTTTCAATCAATAAATAAGATCCAACTAAAGTAATATTTTTAATTAGAATCACATATTTAGTAATTTGGAAATTCTCATAAAGTTTGGGAATTCCTAATGTGATTAATATTTAGACACATGGTCAAATCTTATCCCCTTACTTGAAGGTGAAATTTTCACTAGATACTATATAAGCAATCCCCCCAAGTCCCACTCTCAAATATGGGGTTAAGATTTAGCCACTTGGTCAAATCTTTACTCCTTATTTGAAAGTGGAACTTGGGAGATTCCCAAATTCTCTAATATGGTGTTTTAGGAAAAATAAGTAAATATAAAATAAACAACTCAAACCTGATTATCATTTCTCAATGTGATATGGTCTACATCCTTGATGCTATCTTCTTTGTTCTTCGTTGGAGCACCTTTCTGAACTTCTTGAGAAGTTTCTTCTCTAACAACCTCCTTTCCTTCACAATGTCTCCCAAGGTCTATCGTTTAGAATAATCTTGATAAAACTTCCACGCAATTGTGAAAAATAGAAAAAAAGTTAGGCAGATTTCAATAAAGTTTTTGTGTGATATTAGAGAAGAGGAAAAAAGCTTGGTAGATTTTAGTAGAGCTTTTACATGATCGAGGAGAATAGGAAAAATCTTAGTTGATTATAGTAGAGCTTCTTTGCATGTGTAAAGAAGAGGGGAAAAACCTTTGTGGATTTTGGTAGCACTTTCGTGCATGTGTGGAGAAGAGGGAAGAAGCTTGGTGGATTTTAGTAGAGTTTCCACACATATATGTAGAAGAGGGGGGAAGTTAACAAATTTTGACAAAGCTTATATGCACATGTGGAGAATAAGGAAAAGGTATTGGGAAATATATCCTATCTTATAGGCATAGCCTATGCATGGATCAAATAAGGAAGACTAGATGAAAAGTGACTTTAAGTCAAAGAGTATCTATCCACTTTTAGAGATACTCATTATAAAGTGTGAGAAGAATGAAAGAAGAAGAGAATGAAAAATCAAGATAAAGAATATGGATTGGGCCTTTACATCCAGTCTCTATTTTCCTTTTATTTCACATCTACCTTGAATCTTTTCAGTCGGTATCAGAGTAAGAGTGAGAAATCAAATTGAGGAGCACATAGAACAGGGTCTACATTGAATGCAATGTCCACAACTACATCAAGCACAAATCCTCATCTAATCAACTCAAAATAGGTGTACAAATTGGAAGAGATATTGGAAGTTAGATTTGGGGTTCTATTGCTCTCTTTGAATGCATTTGGGAAGGCATTGAAGCCTAGAAATCATGAATGACATCAAAGTTTTCATTTGCTTTGTGGTATGAATTGGCACTTGGTTGATGTCGAAAGCAAGGGGCCTACTTAAGTTGAGGGCATGCTTGAGCCCAAAAGCATAGGGGCAACTTGTGAAAAAGCTTTTTTGTGGTTGTGAAGATGCATTTTCTCATGTTAGTACCTCTTTTGGTCAAAGAGATTTTATACCTAAAGGTAGGGGGAGATCCTTCGCTAGAGGTAGAGGACAATCTAGTCCTCATAGAGATGGTGCATGTCATTACTGTGGGCAGTTTGAACATTATGAGAAGGAATGGTACTATAAGTAGAATGCTATGTCTAGAGGTCATGGACGAACTGAATACGGTCACTATGCAAGTGGTTATGGAGGTACATGTTATGTTTCTAGAGGTGGATTAGCTAGAGAACATTCTTTTGCCATGGATCGTTTACTTAGTAGTATGATTGATCCGCCTAGTGATAAGGTCTAGGGGTTACAAACAACACAACACATCATGAAGAATGGTTTGAAAAGAAAGCAAGAAGTATATAGCCACTAGGGATAATAGCCTACACAAAATAATGCATATTGGTAGTATACCATTGGTCACTAGAGATGGTACTGGAAAAAAATTGGGAGATGTATTGTATTTGCCTACTATCACAAAGATTCTTGCTTTTCTTGGACAAATGGCTCTAACATTCAATGATTACATGAAAAAGCATTATTCATATATGGTTTCTCATGTATAGTACTTAAAGCCACTATGCTTTGATGAGGTAGTTGAAAGCAAAGATTGGAGAGAGGTAATGAACAAAGAAATGGATGCTTTTTAAACAAGAACAAGACCTAGGATTTGGTTGAGCTACCTTATGGAAAGAAGGCTATTGGATGTAAATGGGTATGTAAGATCAAATGCAAGTCAAATGGCTCACTCAAATTATATAAAGCAAGACTAGTTGCAACAAGGTATACTTAAACATATGGATTGGAATCTATATCAAATGGATGTTAAGAACATATTCTTAAATGGTATATTGGAAGAGGAGGTGTATATGGAGTAGCCAAAAGGGTATATATACCCAAAGTATCTACATTATGTATGCAAGCTAAAAAAGTCAGTTTATAGATTGAAGCGAGCACCTAGAGCTTGGTATGACAAGTTTACCAGGTTTCTATGTAGCATGGGATTTCTGCAAAGTATGGTTGATTATTCTCTCTATGTCATACATTATGTGGATGGTATGGTTGTTGCGGTCATCTATGTTGATGATCTCATTATAACAACTACTCTTGAGAAAGAGATTACAGAAGTAAAGCTTGGATTACACAAGGAATTTTATCTCAAGGATCTTGGACTACTAAGACACATTTTCGTATCTTTGACTATTAAGATACTTTTTGGCATAGAGACGAAAGATATGCTGCATGGAATTTGGTTGGTGCAAATAGCACACTCCTTAGGAATGCTAGAAAAGTATGAGATGATTACATGTAAACCAATTGATACACCATTGGACCAAAATGTGAAGATGACTAATTATGGGAATTATGTTGCAGGCATTAGTATGTTCAAGAACTTATCTACTTAACCATAACAAGACTAGATTTGAGCTATGCAATTGGAGTGATAAGTCAATTCAGGAAAAAACCATGCAAATCACACTTCGATATAGTTAGAAGGGTGCTAAGTATGTGAAGAAGATAGTGAGTTATGGCTTGTCCTATAAGAAAGGAATCTAACCTACCTTATTTGGATATACTAATGCAAACTAGACTGGATAGGAGATCTACTAGTGGATATGCTTTCTCATTTGGTTTAGCCATGGAAATGTGGAGTAACAAAGAAACAATCTACATTAGCATTATCAAGTATTAAAGTAGAGTATAGAGAAGTGGCACTGGCAACTTGTAAGCAAACATGGCTAAGACTTCTTCTATATGGCATGGGGATTGAGATAGATGGAGGAGCTATCATATATTGTGATAACATCAATAGCATTATGCTTGCAAATAACCTAGTCTATCATGCTAGGAAAAAACACATTGAAGTGCATTATCACTTTATCACAGAGAAAGTCATGGATGGAGAGATAGACATGGTATGTGTCAAAACCAATGACCAAGTCATAGATATCTTTACCAAAGCATTAGGTAAAGATAATTTGAGTATTTTAGAAGTGCACTTGGAGTACCATGTTTGCAAGCTCATTCTTAACTTGAGGGGGAGTGTTGAGAAATATATCCTATCTTATGGACATAGCCTCTATATACATCAAACTAAAAAACTCCAGGTGTAAAGTGACTTAAAGTCAAAGATTATCTATCCACTTTTAGAGATACTCATTTTAGAGTATGAGAAGAATAAAAGAAGAAGAGAATGAAGAATGAAGATGAAGAAGATGGATTGAGCCTCCATATCTAGTCTCTATTTCCCTTCCATTGCATATCTACCTCGAATCTTTTCAATAAGCTTGGTAGTGCTTATTGAAAATGGGCTTCACTTACTTGTACTTGATAGCACTCATAGACTAAACATTGTTATTTATGTTTTTTTTGTGGCAAACAAGACATACTAAGTTTTTGACTCTATTAAACTACCATGATCATGGAGTAGGGCATGGATGGTGCCTTGTTACCTCATGTTGTATTAACTTTATTGAGTAATGTTGAAGCATGCAAGTAGTGTATTTGTTTTTGTGTCATAGTCCAGGAGAGAGGAATACCAATGTTGTTGATATTGTGTTAATGGTAGAGCTATCTCATCATAGCTACTACTAACCTTTTTGGCAAGCTTATTTGAGGAGCTTGATTAATATCAATTAGTGCTCACTAGCCCATACCAAAAACAAAAAAATTGGAGCTTCTAAATAGAAGTTGATGGATAAAAATGAGAGTGTTTACATCTCTTAGCATGATGACGTTCACTATCATTGGACTTTATGTTGTTGTCTACAGCTATGAATATCACTTCAACATTGTTATCAGAGACACTATGGCTACCAATTCAATACTAGATTATGAGATTGTGTATTCATTGATTGTTTATAACATACATGTTACTTGCTTATGCAGGTTTATTGCTCTACCATCACGATCTTATATAATTCAATTTAGTTTTGATTGTTGCAAATACGAAGCACTATAAGGCTCACTAGATCAAGTGTTGGTTCTAGATGTGAGAAAATTGAAACTGAGATGGTTTATCAATTGGAAAATGGTACATACTAATTACTAAATTGAGAAATGTTTGCATGATGCAATGGGTTACATCTTAAATCTTAGCACCTTATACTTATAATGAATCATGCTTGCTTGTTTATTTTGTGCTCCTATCAGCATCCTCAAAAAGTGGGTGTGGTAACAATAGTATTACTACTCCAAGACTAGCAATAAGCAATTTTGCTCTTGGATACGATCCTATGGGTGCAATTGGAGAAGCAACTAAAAATGTGATTACACAAGAAGTACATTAAAAAATTAATCATGCAAATCAAACAAAAGTGAACACTTGTGCAAGCACTTCAAAGAAAGCAATATGTAGACCAAAGTAGTTCCAATCTACTACAAATAAGTAAGCATATTCAAATTTGTTAATGCCAAAAGTAGGTGAACATGAAAAAAGGCTTTGAAATCTCATTTAAGGTAGTAGATTGTATATTGTCAATTGGGAAAGTAATTGTGGTTACAAAAACAAATAAGTTAGTTTCTTTTAATTGTTTACAGAGAGTGATGAGAGTGTTGTAAAAGGGAAAATAAAATCATTGGGAATACTCTTGTTTCTGTTGTTTCCTTTAAAAAACAATGAAAATACAACAAGAGAGAATAAGACTCAAATGAGCTTATAGAACAAGCTTCTCTACTAACACACATTAGTTTTTGAAGATCATGGTATAAGTCATGAGTAGTGGGCAAATGAGAGGTCTAAAATGAGTATTGTACATCAAAATATTATAAAATAAGAATAGAATGCAACAATGAGTGTCATAATTACATCATCAAAACTATGCATTTTGAGGGTTGTAGAAATATCTCTAAATCTAGGTTTTCTTTTTGTGTTTGAGAGGCAAATTCATATTAAGTATGGTACTTTCAAGGCATTGACTAGAGACTATCCAAAATTTTTGCAACTTGACTTAACTAGCAAGTCCCTTGCTAAAACAATAAATTTTGTCATCACTAAACCTTTTTTGGGTCATTATGAGTGTAATATTCAGTGTTATGACTTTCTTTGGATTGAAAATTCTATCATTTAGACTATAACACATTGAGAAGAACAAACTTTGCTATTCACCTTGTTGTTTGACAACATGATTTTATTTTTTTTCAAGGGAGCATTATGTTCTTCTTTAATACAAAGATTAAGAGCTTATTTGACAATGTTGGTGGCAAGTCAATGGGTAGGTTCTCAATGTAAACCTAAATCAATTGCTAGTATAACATTTACATTGTTCAAATTAATGGACAAAGTAAACAAATAAGTGAAAAGACAAGATCCCAAGAACGGAAGCACGATCGAGAGGAGCTATGGCAAATGGAGCAAGAGCGAGCGAGCGAGAGAGAGAGAGAGAGAGAGAGAGAGAGAGAGAGAGAGAGAGAGAGAGAGAGAGGCTCACTATGTGGAAACTCCAATGACCACAATGTGTGACCAAGCCTTCATTTATTCAAACTGTCACTAAAAGAATAAAGAATAAGTGACTATGATGGTCGCCCACCACCTGCAATGTGCAGTGGCAGGTACTGTCAGTGTAGTAGTAATACACGGGCGGCTAGGCGGAGGCGCCTTTACCCCCAACAACCTCCCACTTAAAGGCAAATCTACCCCAGTGAGAGAGAAAAAAGAAAAGTCAGTACAACATGTACACATGTACAATAGGATGAGGAAAAAGACGTCATCTCATCCAACGCCCATCAATCTCCTAAGGAAGGCAAAGCGCTCAGTAGTCAGGCTCTTCATGAGCAAGTCTACACGATTCTACTCATTCGAAATCTTAACAAGGTCAATAGACATGTCCTCAATGACCCCGCGAACGAAGTGATACCTCACCTCAATATGTTTCGTCTTTGCATGGAAGACTGGATTCTTGGCCATGATTCTTGGCCAACTGAAAGGCACTCATAGATTTCGAATGCAGTGTAGGCATAGCATCTGTCATACCAAGGTCGGCAATCAAACGGCCTAACCAGATAGCCTCTTTGCAAGCCTCTGTGGCTGCAATATACTTGGCCTCTGTACTAGAAAGGGCCGTACACTTCTACGCCCTGAACATCCAAGAGATAGCCCCTCCAACATAAGTGAACACATAGTCAGAAGTGGACTTCCTACTATCTGCATGTCCTGCATAATCAGAGTCAGTGTACCCCACGACTCCTGTATCCTGGCTGCCATAACAAAGACACATATCTGTTGTGTCCTTCAAGTAACTCATGATACCCTTCACGGCATCCCAATGTTTCTTGCCAGGTGTATCTATATAACGTGCCACAATCCCAACTGCAAAAGCAATATCTGGATGGGTGGCTATCATGGCATACATAAGACTGCCCACGGTTGATGCATAGGGAATCTTGGCCATCTCCGCCCTCTGCTCATCTGTCTGCTCATAATTGGCCTGTGAAACCTTCACATGAGAAGGTAATGGATAGCCAATAGGCTTACATCCTGCATGTGGAAACGCTCAAGGACTTTATGAATGTACTCTCTCTATGACATATAGAGTAGTCCCTGAGATCTATCACGCGTAATGTGCATACCAAGTATATGAGAGGCATGTTCCAGATCTTTCATCTCAAAGCTCTTTTTGAGCTGAGCCTTAAGATCACCTAGCTCCTCATGAGCTGTCCCTACTAAAAGCATGTCATCCACATAGAGTACTAAAATCAGTAAAGAACTGTCACGAGCTTTCTTCATGTACAAGCACGGATCCATAGCACTACGGCTGTAGCCCTGTGACTGCATGAATGCATCAAACTTATGGTACCATTCCCTAGGTGCCTACTTCAAGCCATATAGACTCTTCTTGAGCTTGCACACTAGGTGTTCCCTGCCAGGGTCTACAAAGCCCTTAGGCTACTCCATGTAAATCTCATTATGCAAGTCCCCATGTAGAAAAGCCGTCTTGACATCCATCTGGTACAAATCCGGGTCAAGCTATGCAACCAAGGCCAAGACTAAGCATAGGGTGGTCATTTTGACCACAGGAGAAAAGACTTCATCAAATTCAACACCATGCTCCTACTTAAAACCCTTAGCAACCAATCGAGTCTTGTATGCCGGCTTGGGGTGTCCAAGGATACTTTTCAGCTTGTACACCCACTTGCATGGCAAAGCCTTCTTACCCTAAGGCAAGGAAACCAAATCCCAAGTCTTATTCTTATGCAATGAGTCAAGCTCAGAATGCATAGCCCTCTCCCAAGAGTGACAATCACTCTTGCACATAGCCTCATCATAAATAAGAGGCTCTCCTGCATCTGTAACCAGTACATAATCCATAGAGGGCACAAAATGGTGTCTATCTCTGGTAGAACGCCTCAACCCAGGCTCTACTGCCTGATCGACATCCTATCTAACATCAACATGTCTAGCATCTGGGCCATGAGCATCAGGTGATGCTGCGCACTGTCTAGCTGGGCGTGGAGCGAGGGCTGAACAGAGCAGGTGGCTCCTCTAAAAGATAACTCTATGTACCTCAACCACTTTTTTAGGCTGCATATGCATTTTATCCTCATGAAAGATGACATCATGGCTGCGGATCACTTTCCATGCCTGCGGATCCCATAGATGGTAACCCATCTCTCCTGCATCTCCATAGCCAATGAAAATGCATTTGATACTTTTAGGATCCAGCTTATTGCATTTGTCCTTGGGCACATGGCAAAACGCCTCACATCCAAAGACACGCAAATGATCATAAGAGGGGGGCTTGCCTGCCCATACCTCCTCTGCAACCTAAAAGTCAATGCCACTACTATGCGACCTGTTAATGAGATGCACTGCAGTAGTAATTGCCTCAGCCCAAAAGTGTTGTGGTAAGCCAGCTTGGCTAAGCATGCTACTGACCCTTTTCTGAATGGTCATGTTTGTGCGCTCAGCCATACCATTCTAGGGTGTGGTGTAAGGGGCGGTCAACTGACGCTTAATACTCCGCTCATCACAAAATTGCTCAAAAGCATGTGATACATACTCACCCCCATTATCTGACCTTAGGCATTTGAGCCTTTTCCCAGATTGGTTCTCTGCCAATGCAAGCCAATGCTGAAGTGTGTGTAAGACATCGGATTTTCTCTTTATGGGATAAGCCCAAACCTTACGTGAGTAATCATCTATGAAAGTAACAAAGTACTTTACCCCACCAAGTGACTGACAAGGCATGGGCCCACATACATCTGAGTGCACAAGAGCCAAGGGCTCACCCATGCGTTTCTTACCAAACTTTTGATGCGTATTTCTAGTCCACCTGCCATACAAACAATGATCACAAGAATCAAAATGCAAAGAGTCAAAAGGCGGAAGATACTGCAATGCACATAACATTTTCATTCCTTTAAGAGACATATATCCCAAATGAGCATGCCAAAGGGATACATGGGGAATAGAACACACAGACAAAACATGATCCAATGTAGCTCCTAATACAAGTAAGGGATAGAGGTTGCTAGACTTGGCACGTCTTGCAAATACAAGCCTACCACGAGTAATCTTCCATGCAGAGTCTCCAAAAGACACAAAATACCATGCATCATCAAGCTGTCCAACTGACATAAGGCTTCGCGTCAACACAAGTACATGGCGTACATCATGCAAAACAAAAGAATTGCCAGAAGGAAATTGCAACCTAACATCTCCAATGCCCACAATGTCAAGAGATCTGTCATCACCAAGATGCACAGAACCAGGCATGATACGATAGGTATGAAACCAATCTCAACAGGGTGTCACATGAAAGGATGCACCCGAATCCAAGAGCCAACACTACACATACATAGAATGTATCTCAGAAGCCTATAATGCATCGCATGAAGAAGTTGCAAGTATGTAATCATCATCTGAATCAGTGGCCTACATGACATTAACCTCTTCTATCTTCACATTGGAACTTGCAGGTACAATACTGCACTCAAAAGACTTTTCCTGCACTTTTTCTTTTCCCTTTTCCTTGCGCTTATCATCACGCATTTTATGGCACTGCAGTCTAATATGTCTTGCTTTCCCACAATAATGATAGGTAAGATCAAACTTCCATCCACTAGACTTACTGCGACCACGTGACTTAGACCTGGACTTCTAAGAGTCCCTACCCTTATGATCATTATCATGCCTGCCATGTCTACCACCTCTAACGATCAATGCATGTGAAGGGGGAAGTATCATTGTTTCTCCTGTTGATTTCCTCGATCAATAAAGCACTCTCAATATCTTTGATTTTCATCCCATCAAGCTTGTTCGTGCATATGGCAGTAAGGAAGACATCCCATGATTTAGGCAAGGTGCCAAGCAGAAACAACGAGTGCAAGTTGTCTCTGAACTCAATACCCTGTGACAACAGACTCTTCATGATAGCATGAAACTGACTGAAATGAGATGAAAGGGAGATCCCCTCCTTCATGCGAAGGTCCATTAACTGCTTTGGCCACCAATACATCTGTGACGCAGGACTCTGTTGCGCATAAAGCTCCTAAATCTTCTCCCATAAATCCCATGCACTCTGATGCTCATCTTCAACAACATTATGATGGACCTCTTCTAAGAGTGACAAAATAATGGTAGACTTGCATATCTCATCAACTTCCATCCAAACATCATCATCCATATCCTCAGGTTTGACACCTTTGAAATGCAAGGGTTTAATCTGCAACTTCTGCACCAAAACCTACCATATTTGGGACTTCCAATACCCATAGTTGGTACCATCCAACTTGGCAGTGTTAAAGAGAGCTGTATCTTTCAAATGACCAGCCATACTATCCCAAATCAAAGCAAAAAAAGTAAAATTACAGGTTGCTGTAATAAGCAGAAAATGCACTAAAACCACTGCTAAAACTAGCTGAAAGGGTGGATTTCACCAAGAGAAGCACATGTCCACCAAATAGAACCAAGATAACATCAAATAGTAAGCATTGCCCTCATAGAAGTGCTCAAAATCTGCAAATTTCAGCTTGCTGTAATAAATGACAGTAGTATGTAAAACTGTCCCAAAATGAAGCAATCACTGATATATATGTCACTGCAACTGCCAGGTAACAAGATACATCCAACAATGAGTTTCCAAGGGCAAGAAGGTACCAAGAACTGTCAAACCAATAACATGTCAGGCAAGAGACATCTCATAGGTCCATAGCAAATGCATGTAACTGTCCCACAAGTTCAAGATCAAGTGTAAATAAGACTCTGTGTACATCTGAATATACTAAGAGGCTCCCACTGGAAGTGAAATCCAATGCAAGTATCCAATGCATATCACCTAGCATCCGATAGCCAAGCGAAATATATGCGACATCCAAGAGGAGCATGAATACAATGTAACTGACAAAGAGTAGCATGAACCAAGCATTTCAAGACTGCGTATAACAGTTCAAGTAAATGTCCAAGCATCAAGTATTCAGCTCAATAGTGTTCCATAAGCATATCCAAATGCATGACATGAGGTGTAGACATCAGTTCATGAGTAGCCAAGCATCCAAGTATCTACTAATGATGAGCAAATAATGTCGCTGACAAGCAGGGTACTTCAGCCCGCAATGATTTACCAGTAAAATCTCTACATTACCTGTGTTTCTCAGCCCAATATTTCAGCATAAAGCATGCCAAACATTTTCCAAGTGATGAACATCAATGACATGATAGATTTAGTATCAGTAAAGCTCAATAGCATAAAATGATGGTGTCTTGGATTATTTCAGCATGCAATCCTGTTTTTGATAGGCTGTAACCACAATATAGTGCTTCAAAAATGAAGCTTAGGCATCCCATGCATGTAGGAGCAATGTCAAGCTGTTAATGGGCTGCAATGATACCCATGAATCATTCCAGTAAGTGGCAGTAGCTGTTAGTGATCACATGTGATGGAGGAAGCATGGTGCAAGCTGAAAAAATAGACGTGGACTGCTGCTGCAAATCCTGAGGTGTTGGAGAAGTAATGATGGTAAGCACAACGGAGTGCTTATTAAGCACTTAATGTCCACCAAATGAGTGCTTGCTACTGTCACTCTTCACGTGACCTGCCGGGGCATTTGATGGCTATCAATAGCACAAAATACGAGTTGGGAACTGACGTGATGTTGATGTGTTGGGGCGGGGGTTGTTGCTAGGTATTGAGCACTCAATAGGACATATTACCCCCTTCAATGTGATGAAGAATGAGCATTCATCTCTAATCAAGAGTGCTTGAATGAGGAGAACCAACGACGTGAAGAAGAGGATTGAATGCAGGACTGTTTTTCTTTTTATGTCTCTGCTACCAATGTCTGAGCACTGAAAGAGTGCAAAGAGAGCTCTAGGAGATGTCCAAGAACTCCTAGATAAGACCTAAACCAAGCTGGAGAGAAACCAAAGAGAAAGCTCGCAGCATACCTTGAAGGATGTGGCTGCCAATACCTCAAGTTGAAGGTCAACGAATGTAAGATGACGGGTAGAGCTCTGTGAGTGCCGATGCAATGGCCCTGAAACCAGTTGAAAAGACAAGAGCCCAAGAATGGAAGCATGATCGAGAGGAGCTATGGCGGATATATATATATATATATATAGAGAGAGAGAGAGAGAGAGAGAGAGAGAGAGAGAGAGAGACTCACTATGTGGGAACTCCAACGACCACAATGTGTGGCCATGCCTTCTATATTCAAACTGTCACTAAAAGAATAAAGAGTAAGTGACTATGATAGGCACCCGCCACCTGCAGTGTGCAGCAGTGGCAGGAACTGTCAGTGTAGTAATACATGGGGGCGGCTAGGCGGCTAGGCGAAGGTGCCTTTACCCCCAACAATAAGTGGTCTTAGTGAGCAGATGAATATTGCATATGGATTGTAGTCAAGCGATTGAGCAATGATAAGCATGATTTCCTTATGTTGCTCTTGAAAGGACAATTCTTCAAACTTGTTTCGTGAATTTGAGGTTGTATAAAGAAAATAAATTATTATGTGGTGTGACATGTTAATGTGTGGTACTTACATCCAAGAACAATCTCTATTGTTGATGCATTAATCATTGGAAGTTTGGAATCCATGCACATGAAAGATGAGCTTTCCAAGACATATAATGCACATATCACATTATTAGGCTTGAATAAGAATGTATGTAGAATTTGTACCTAGAAAAAATACCTTGGTTTGTTTTTTTACAATGTCATACCTCAATTATCATAAAATAAATGTTGCATTTGCAAGAAACTAGTGCATTGGGGGTAATAAACAAAAATGAGCACATTAGCTCAAAAGATTGAGCACAACCGTAACAATGAATACAATTACAACAAAGCAAATAACCTTTGTACACATTTGTGTTTCAAAAAACATTTAGTAAGACTATCAAAATTAGCAAAAACATGCTTAAATGAGTCAATAATGGAATTGGAAAATAAAAGCAATAGTGACAAAGTCTATAACAAATGCAAATGTACTTTAAAAGCAAAAAAATTGTAGAAATTCAAATATGTCAACTAGGTTCGAATACAAAAATTGCAAAGGTAGAGGAGTTAAATGACATAGAATGCAAATTAATCTCTCTCCATATTCCATTCACACAAATTCATAAATTAACACATGATGGTCTATTACCATTATAAGATAGTGTACACCCACTCAAAATGTATTTCCATGTTTCATTATTAATAACTTAGCATATGTATTGTTAAAATTTAAAAAAATGAAATATGACCATCTATTCACATTAGGACAACCATGATCTGTTGTGAAAGCATTGCTATATCAACAACCAAATATTGAAGTAACATGAAATTGGGAGACACACCTAGAGCATCAATAACTAGCATGTTCGCAAATTGAAAATACATTTGCTATCAAAAATGAAATACAAACTAACACACTCTTACATAGTTTACATTCCTCCATTCAAGTAATTGACTTTGAAAATAAAACACAAAGAAGTAATAGTGGAAGGATACTCCCCCTTAAGGTTAATTTCAAGACACTTTCTTAAAAGAACTCTTACCTTCCCTTATTATTACTTGGTTGCCCTCAAAAGTACCAACATTTTTGCTTAAATATTTATCAAAATATTACAAAATGGGAGCTCAATCATGTAGACAAAAATTTCGTAACAAATGTCAACTTTTTTCTTCAAAACACTCAAATTTCTTATCTCTAAAGGAATCTCATCAATGGCAAAAAGGACAACCTTAAAGTCATAAACTAATATCAAAATATGTAAGGCATGATACTAATATAGAATAAATATTACACTCAAGAATTAAGTACAAAGACTTCCAAGCACTATGAAACTGTACAATTTATAAAGAAATATCACAAAAAGTGCATGTACTTTAATTTGACAATTAGGAACACCCACTTTATTTGTCACATTTTCTATCATCATAAAGAAACTTTGGGAGCCATTAAATAATATGATGCAAATATTGAACCCAACAATCAAACAAGAATAAAATGAAATGGTTGCAAAGTACTTATGAAGACTCTTATGAATGGACCCTACTACAAGTGCTCACTATTGTGTTCACAATTTCCAAGAAATTAAATGAGAGCTTCAAACTAGCACCCACATACTTGGTCAAGTAGCACATTGATATTCAATACATATTAAATGCTCATGGTACTATGAGTTATTGCATATCATGCATGTCATTAACAAAAGCACAATTCCTAGATGAAAACCATGATGAGTGAGCTATTAGAAGAACTTGTTGAAAGCGGCAGCACTATACTTTATTGATAAAGGTCATTATTAGAATTTACTCGTGCTCCATGTGGCAACATGGCCTCCTACATGCATGTAGGGGGGCAAGAGGAATGCAGATGGTGAGAACGAGCAGGGAGCACTGGTGAAACAATAGAGGAGGAATGAAGACATGGAGATGGACTACATTGGAGCCATTAGCTCAAAGAATAAAACCTAGGAATTGAGCAAGCATAGTGAGATGATCAGAAGCCTTTCAATCAAAAGCTAAGAGCCGCCTTGGTGAAGGGACATCAATCCTCAAGACCCCAGTCTACTTCTCCTACGCAACAACTCAAACAAAGGTATTCAAAATATGTTAACCGTGGCATTTATATGTACTTTCTTGGCAAGCCTCCTATGGGGGAGAAGATTAGTATATGGTTATGGGCTATCTTTGGTGCAAAGGCTTACTTAGTGTAGCACAAGTTTGCTGGTTGGGAGGTTTTCTTGGCGACAATTGCCTCCAAATTTGATAGGGATTTTGTTCTCTATTTGGTAATTGGTTTTAAAGGCATCTTGGTATATTCATTACCTTGGAGGGTTGACTTGAACCCTGAGGAAGTCCTATGGACAAAGTGCCTAGTCTAGGTTAGCTTCCCTCTCTCCATGTGTGGATGGATGGTGAGCTCTCAGTCTTGGCTAACCTCCTTGGTAAGCTGCTTAATGTGCCTTCAACCTCATGCCCCAATGGATTACTTAGAGCTAAAAAAAGGTTTGCATACTCTAGGATAGAAAGAAGAAAATCCCTAAAGCCTTAGAGTTATTTGATCCCAATGGGATTGAGTTGTTGGTGGATGTCAAATTTTTTGCCTTTCTAGACACTTTGTTTATTTATAAAGAAGGAGCCACTATGCAAGAGACTACCCACTCAAGAACATGAAAAGTTAGTTCAACAATCATGATGATGTTGCTATAGATCAAGCTACCCCTATTCAGACTAGCACACCATGGAGATGAGAACAAGGAGAAATATTGTGTCAAATAAGGAGAAAGAGCCTATCAATAAGGCTCCACCCAGTCATACTTTGGGAGCCCAAACATTCATTCAAGGCCCTAGGCCTTCTTCTTTAGCCCAACAAAGAGAATGTTGCTCCCAAATCTATGACACAATGCTAAGGGACGAAGAAGCATAAGATATTGCTCAAAAATTTGGCACATAGGCCACTTATTGATAAGAATTTCTATAATGTTCTAGATGAGGAGGAGGAAGACAATGATGAAGTTCACATCTATGAATATGCTCACTTTAGTCTCTTGGAATGTTAGGGGACTGGAAGGAGAGATTAAGAAGGATGAATGCATGCATATTATTAGAAAATGTAAGCTTGACCTCTTAGGGTTATAGGAGGGCAAAATTGATGAGGAGGAGGGGAGAAGATTGTTCTTCATGGATTACATGGTTCTTGGGGATTTCTCTAAGCAAGGAAGGAGAGGCACAATTTTCTTGTTCAAGAAGGAACTCAACCCAAAAGTTCATTGGGTGAGAGGTAATGGAAGTACCTTGGCAATTGCAATTCAATAGGGGTCCCAATAGTTAATGATTTTCTCAATTTACAGCTCCAACTCGTCTATTGATCCTGTTAGATTATTGGTGGACTTGGGTGAGAGGTGATGGAAGTACCTTAGCAATTATCATTCAATAAGGGTCCCAATAGTTAAAGATTTTCTCAATTTACAACCCCAACTTGTTTGTTGATTGTACTAGATTATGGATGGACTTGGAGAAGTAGCTCAATGACATCAATGCCATTCTCTTTGGCAACTAGAATATGACCTTATCTCAGAATGATACGCCTCATGAGGGAGGTTGCATGATTGAAAGAGTGAGATGACATGATCTAGAAGTCACTCATGATTTGATTCACATTGTTGCGGCCATTGGAGACAATACAAGGCTACCTTTCACTTGGCATAATAAGCATAATGAAGACACTTGGAGGGCTACCAATTTAGATAGATCTTATCTCAACAATGGGTCTTGGTGGGTGCTCCCAAATGTAAGATGGAGGATCCTCTCTAAGATGTTTGTTTCTAATCACATTTCCATAATATGTATTATCTAATTATAGGGAGATAAGTCTAATTATAAGCCCCCACACCCCCCCCCCCCCATTTTTAGATTCAACAACTTATTTCTTGAGAAGGAGGCTTTCTATTAGTTTGCTTAGGGACACTTGGAAAGCAACCAACTTCTTTCTTGAGAAGGAGGCTTTCTATTAGTTTGCTTAGGGACACTTGGAAAGCAACCAATAGGAACAACTCAAACCCCATCTCCAATTAGATGAGTTGGGTGTCAATTTTGCAACATAGCTAATGAAGAACCATGGTAAGGACCATGCTAGAAATAGAATAAATATGTTATTATCTACCCAAGGATCTCAAGAATGTCTTCTTATGGCTCCCTCTCCTTCTCCTAGTGATTGTTATTTGCATCAGCTATTCAAAGGAGTGGAGCATTTCTTTAACAACCTACGAAAACCTAAAATTGAACCTTGAAAAAATATAGTTGAAAGGTCATTGGTGCTTGTTAGGGATGCGCCTAGCTCATTCTTCTTCAAGTCCCTCAAAATTAAATAGGCTCGTGAGACTATTACAATTATTGATGATGGAAATGGTGATATGCTAAGAGATGAAGGTGATATCGCTAAGGCATTTACTACTCACTTATCTACATTAATTGGCACTCCCCCTCCAACTACACCAAATTATATCAAATGAGACTAGATGCCATTTTAAAGGTTGAGATCAATTTTGAAGAAGCCCTTCTCCTTGCTCTGCCCTTTTCTAAGGAGGAAGATCAATTTTGTCTAAGCTGAAGAAGCCCTTCTCCTTGCTCTGCCCTTTTCCTAAGAGATGAAGGTGATATCGCTAAGGCATTTACTACTCACTTATCTACATTAATTGGCACTCCCCCTCCAACTACACCAAATTATATCAAATGAGACTAGATGCCATTTTAAAGGTTGAGATCAATTTTGAAGAAGCCCTTCTCCTTGCTCTGCCCTTTTCTAAGGAGGAAGATCAATTTTGTCTGAGCTGAAGAAGCCCTTCTCCTTGCTCTGCCCTTTTCCTAAGAGAAGAAGGTGATATTGCTAAGGCATTTACTACTCACTTATCTACATTAATTGGCACTCCCCCTCCAACTACACCAAATTATATCAAATGAGACTAGATGCCATTATAAAGGTTGAGATCAATTTTGTCTGAGCTGAAGAAGCCCTTCTCCTTGCTCAGCCCTTTTCTAAGGAGGAACTAGATTTTGTGGTGCTAAGGATGAAGAAAGCCAAATCACCTGGGATTGATGGAATCACAACGAAGATCTACCAAAGCTTATGGGAAGTTTGTGCTAAGACTTGTGCAAGCTCCTTAATTAGATTAGAGCCAATGTCTCATTTCCCAAACCTTTGAACATTGGCCTAATGAAGCCTATCCCAAAATCACTTAATAGGACGACCAAGACAACAACATGGAGACCCCTAACCATGCTAAATGTGGTTTACAAAGTTATGGCTAAGAAATTGGCTAACATGATTAAATTCATGCTAGGAAAGCTTATTCACCTACAACAATATGGCATCATTCAAGGAATTAAAATACATGATGTAATGCTTAACCTAGCTTTGTCCATTGATCTTGCTTTGTCTATGTAACAGGATTTTGGTTGATCAATATGGATTTTGAGAAAGTGTATGATAGGGTTAGTTGGGACTTTTTCCTTGTGCCATCCTCCATGCCATGGGCTTTGGCAAAACTTTCACAGACATGATAAAGACCCTCCTCTCCAAGGTCACTGCAGTTGTCTAGGTGAATGGTTGCTTGGAGCCCTTTGACCTCAGGATGTCAGTATGGGAAGGATGTCCCTTGTCCCCCCTTCTTTTATCTATTATGAAAAACTCTCTTCTAAAGAGCTTAGTGTTGGGGGTAAAGGCACCTATGCCTAGCTGGCCTTATATTAGTTACATACTAATAGTACCCACATACTCGTACACCTATACATTGTAGGTAGCGAGTGCCCATCATGTCACTTTATTGCTTATTCTTTTAGTGAATTTTGAATAAAGGGAAGGCCGATCACACATTGTGACTGTTGGAGTTTCCACATCGTGTGTCTCTCTCTCTCTCTCTTGCTCTTGCTCCTTCTACCATAGCTCTTACTTCTACATTCGCAACACCTCTTAACACTTTATTCGGCATTGGGCATCAATTGCATCTCTTGGGATCAGTTGTTGATTCACAATTTATGACAATTTGCTGTCATACAGTTTAGGACAACACTTTATTCATTATCTGGAGGTCATTATGCTTCACGGGATGTCTATTTGATGTCAGATCATATGGGGATGTTTTGCCAATGTATTGGAATGATATGAGGCTAATTTGAGCACTCTTTTGATTGACTTTGCAAAGGTTTTTTATTGTTGTAATGAGAAAAGCTGAATGTTATTTTATCATTGAAATCATATGATTACTGCTCTCGGGTGCTTACCGACTATTCGAGGTGATGTACTGATACTTATGGTTCATGTTACATACTTGGTTATGCTCCTAGATTGCTTTTGAGCTAAGATTGGAGATTTGGATCTTGACATTTGTTGTCATTCACTGTTATATATGGTTATTTCTTGATGCTCTAGTAAGAACTTTGTAAGTTAATAATAGACTTTCTTCAAGTATAGGTTTCCTTTATTCGTCCTTTTTTGCTTTTGAACATTTTTCGATTTGAAGTTCTAAAGTTTGTTATGTTTTCTTTTCCATCACCTTACCCCCTCCCTACGGGAATGATGAAAATCCTTCTAAGGATTGGAGGATGAAGAGTGAAGGGCATGAAGTGCATGTGTGCTATACTTTACTTCATCATGAACCAATTGTAGAAGTTTGGGTTATACTCCAAGTGGGCGTGATAGTCCATGTCATGAGGGCTGATGCCTACGTGTGCAATGCAGGTCAGGACATCAATAAAGAAGTCTCTAGAGTTCATCCTACTAGTAATATGCAATTCTTCCTCGGTCAGCATTTGTTAGTCAGGATTTGATCGAAATAGGGGTGGGCCATGACATATTCCTCTAAAGGTTGTTTTTGCATGATGGCCAAGACTCTAAATGAGGTACGAGCCACATAGGTAGAGTCGTACTCAACAATTTTGCTTGCATGTCTATGCTCGATGTTGGTCATGATTTGGCAGTCCTCTTGTTCCCATAAGAGATAGAAAGCATATCATTTTCACAAAAAGTAAGAGCCTAAGTCGGCTAGCTTTGTCAACTCTTCTAGCTCCTGGCTTGTTGTAGAGACTTTGTTCCTATGGTGATAGAATGTGATTAGCGATTGTGTGCAAGCTTGCTCTCTCGAGAGATCTCACTGTCGGCCATTTCAAGAATCTTGAGGAACACAAACTCATATTCCTCCCAAGTGCATGGCAAGGAGTGCACTTCCATTGCTAATGTCTCATCGAGGAGGAGACCTAAATCTAGTCGCTCATAGCTTCTGGTGTGGCTAGCGTGGTGAATGTGGTGTCCAAGCATCTGATATAGGTGACAAGGTCATCCCATGTATTCATGGCTAGGTCTAAGGCCAAGGCAAGGATGGATCTCCTCTTATAGGAGGGTTTGAGGCCTCCGAGAGGTTGAGGTTTGGTTGAGCTAGATAGCTCAACTCTGATATATGTATCATGTGTGGTTCAATGGGGTGTTTGTCGGCCACTTGTGTGATGGATTGGCCTTGCGGCTCAGTTGATGTGTTGCTCTCTCCTTGTGGAGCAGTTGGAATGGTAGAAGTGTCAGGTTGAGTCGGTTTGGATGCAATGGGCTTTGCAGCTTTAGTCAATAGACTTGTTGGGGCTCTATGGATTTGATGCTTGTTGAGTCAATTGGTTTTTCATTTCTGGCTAGCTTACCATTTTGTGGAGATGGGTTGGAGGGTTTGGATTGAGGGGAACACATGCCACTCGTAGTCTTGGGCAACCAAATCTAATTGTTTCCTTCACAATAGCCTTGGCATGCAGTAGGTTTTTTGGCACCCGTTGCGGCTTGACCATTTATCTATTTGTATATCGTCAAAAGTGATCTTAGTGGTGTAGCTCTTTTAGGTTGCAAGCAGTTTGTCTTGGCAGGATGGGACAAGTTACGACCCCCCTCCTTAAACCTTACACTTGGTTTCTCTACAGATGGCACTACAAGCTACAATGGAGCCATGCTACCCTTATTGAAAATCAAGTGCGTAGTGTGAAATTAGGCTATCAGCTTTTCAGTGCATGTCAAGTGTTTAATTGATACAGTGTGCAAATCCAATTAGAACAATAATTTTCATGATTCTTTCGTGCATTTAACAACCACCCTAGCTAGTTTGTTCTAGTCTCTAAAATGTCCTAGATGTGTGGTATGAGGGGTAGCAGATTTGGTTAATGAGTTTGTGTCTCTATCGAGACACGAGACTAAGGGTCAACGCTGTGATCATTTTCCAGGCCGCTAGATCGCAAATCGTGAGTTTGGTGGCCATATGAGCTATTCTACGTGTTTGGAGGCCTACGGGGGTGTTGTCTAGATTAGGCTTAGCCTTTGCATGCCCTAAGGTGGGTCCAATATGCCAAAATCTAAGTTCTACACAGCTTGTTCGAGTGACAGTGTTTGAGTTGCAAACTCGGACGTCTAAGTTAGGTACTCATCTGAGTCTAAGTGGTTGTCTCCAAGTCCAAATGGATTGTTTGAGTGCATGTGTCTGAGTTGCCTAACTCGAACATTTGAGTCATCTGAGTGGTCCTAATGAATGGGCACTCAGTTGTTTGAGGTTGAATATGTGAGTGTCAGAGTGGACAATTTTGGGGTGTTCAAATTTGGTTGTCCAAGGCTGACTTTGGTCCAAGTCCAAGTGAACTTGTCCGAGTGTACTTGTGACTCAAACTGTTTGAGTGATAGTGGGACTCAGATGACTATGGAATCTGTCTAAGTGCGGTAGGCATTCGGGGGTCTAGAACAATGAAAAACCACTTAAATACTCATGGCGCCTATCCCAACATTGCAACTAGGGTCTTGACTAGGATCAACAAGTATCAATTGACACTCAGACCATAGTTGTAAGACTCAAGGATGCAAGAATGTGAATCAATGAACAAATTTGTGCTCCTGCCCTGTAGCTCTCTCTCTCTCTCAAGCTCTCTCTTAACTGAATGCACACAAATGAGCTCTCTCTTTGCCCTCTTGGCTTCTTAAACCCTTTCTCTCTTGCCCCGTTACTTCCCCCTTCTCTCTCTTTGCTATCCTAATGCCTTAAAGCTCTCTTTTTCTTGTTTTGGGCCTACTATTTTATAGTAGAAACCCTACCGTGTGTTTCTCTGTTTTTCTTGATTTTTTTCTTACCTAAATGTATCCAAATCATAAGCAACCACTTACACTAATATGATCTACTTACCTAAATCCAAAAAATCATAAAAACTTACTTGAAAAGGAGCAACTCCCTCATTTCCTACCTATCTCAAGCACCCCCGGTTCGGGGACACAACCCTACTTCAATGCTTGATTTGGAGCGTGCAAGCACTCAAAGTTTGAAACCGTTTGTCCTAACAAATCTCCAACAATGGAACCAAAATGTGGGAGCTTCTCACTCAATCACCAAGACCCACAAGCCGCTTATTGTTTCAAGCATTTCAAGCCAAGTGCAATGGCTACCTCTCACATAGGTGTATGCGTTCTCACACCTACCAATGTAGTGAGCCTACCTTCATGCTTGATCGAGTTGCCTCCTCCCTCAAGCACTGTGGTAGCTTCATGATCCAAGGTGCAAGCTCGATCCTCAAGCTCCAACGCATGTGAGACTTGAGAAGAGAAGAGAAGAGAAGAAGAAGAGAGGAGAAGGTGGAGAGCTTCTCCACCTTCTCCACCACAGTCCCTCACCCTCACACACTCACTCCCTCACACTCCCTCTCTCAAGAACAAGCTCAAGCAAGCAAGAAGAAGAAGAAGAAGAGGAGGAGGAAAGCTAGTTTTAGCCACACACAAAAAAGAGTTTCTTCACTTTTTGCCTTTTATACAAAACCCTAATCCCCTTTGGGCACCCATCCCTTTTTTACACGCTTGACCATTTTAGTCTAGGTCCCCTTTTCCTATTCCTTTCTTGTTTGTATTGTGCCTTCACCCATGCATGTCTACATTTACAATTTGCACAGGAGGGAGCCTATCGCTCTTTTACAAAGATTTAGAATGTGCTTTTATATTTAAAAGGCACCTTTCCTCTTTTACGCTTGCCCTAAACTTTTAAGGTTGTCCTTGCACTTTTGGCCTTTTTCCTCCTATTTATTTAGCCGGCCACCTTTTTCTGCTTTTCCCTACATCTTTTTAATTTTATTTTTTCTTTCTTTGCACTAGGGTTAACAACCTCTCATGCTTTGATAGTTAGAGGCAATAATGGTAGGGATGGTAATGACCGTTGTGGGAGAGACTCTCAACATTCTCGCTCTCAGTCACATGGATAGTCTCGTACTAAGTCTTGTAGCTATAAGTCCTCATTGACTTGTCATTACTTGGAAAAGTAGGGCATATTTGACCATAGTGCCATAAGATGCGTGAAGGCAAGGATAAAGTACATGACAAAAATGATGATCACAATATTATCATTAGCAAGTCCAGTGTTAAGATTGAAGAGATTAATGTTGTACAGACTGATTATGATGATGATTTCATACTTGTAGCTTCTTCTCTTAATACTTCATAGTTGATTACTAATGCTTTGTCAAGGTATACTCAGTGTTGGTTGATAGATTTAGGAACTTCCTTTCATGTGACCTCTCATAGAGAGTGGTTTCGCTCCTATCGTAGTTTGACTGGATCTATTTGTTTGGCACTCGAGATAGTTGGTATTGATGATGTCTAGTTGTAGTTTGATTCATGTTGCATATTTACTTTTCATGATGTACATCATGTACCAGCTCTCATAAAGGGGCTTATCTTTGTTGTCGGCACTTTGGATGGTGCAAGTAATGTAGTTTCTTTTGGTGATTCCTGATGGAAGATTACCCATGGGAATCTTGGCATTGCACATGGTTCTAAGTCCAATACTCTCTACCCCTTGCTTGTATCTAGGTTAGTTAACTCTCTTTTCCCTATACATCAAAGGGTCTTCATGTATAAAGGATTTAAGAAGATCAGTTACCTTTTGAATCTCTTGAGCATGTTTCTCTTTTGTTGTGGTGGAAGCTCAACTATAGTGTAGATACTATGGCCAATTTTGGGCAATAGTGGCATATCGGCCTTTTTCCCCAAGATAGGAAACAATGAAATGGTCTGCCCAAAAGGTGTATGGAACAAGATGTTGTAGAATATATGTTTCGATAAGTAGATCATAATGAAAAAACTTCATAAGCTATATCTCGATAGGGACCTTGATGTGGCCAAGCCACATATATGCTTGGGTCACATGGATTAGTGTTATTCTTTTATTATTAGAGAGTTCTACAATAATAGAAGTAGTTGTTTTGATACAATTGGGAGGAAACAACTCAAATGGAGCAATCATTAGACTAGAGCTGGTATTTAAGAGAGCATCTACGTACAAAGAGAATTGAGGCATATTTTTTAGCTGAACACCAATCATAGGGATAGGTCCTCTAGTATTTAAAGCATGTACCTTATGTACCTTTTCTTTTGTCAATTTAATTTCATTGGTAGGTTTGACATGGATATCTGTAGTCACTCTCAAAAGCTATATCGCTCTCATAAGCAGAGTCATAGTCACTCTCAAAAGAAGAGGAGTTTTCACCAAGATAATGAAGATTTACCTTAGCAGAATTGTTTTGTTGTTTGTTCTTTTTGGGGCATTTATTGGCTAAGTGTGATGTGCTACCACAAATATAGCATTTGAGATCCTTTTTCTGTTATTGTCCTATATTCTGAGATTTATGAGAAGCATTTTTATGATTTTTGTGCTTACCATAAGCATGTCTATGAGAATGTCGATGAGATCTTTTGGAATGGTAATCATGCTCTTGCCTATCTTTTTGATTGAAATAATATATGTGATCTCTGGAATAGCAAGAAGAGCGATATGAGCGATGTCGCCCACCATTATAGCTATTACCACCACTATAGGAGCTAGAGGAAGAACATTGTTTACACCCAAAGTCTACTTCATGTTTAGTAGCAATTCTATAGATAGATTGTGGAAACTTCTGATTAAGTTAAGTCATTTTATTGACATACTTCCTTTATTGTCTATTCTATAGTTTGCAAAATTTGGCTAACATTATCACTGAAATCTCTATTTTCAACCTTCATTCTTTGTTTGCAATAGAAAGGAATAGGTTTGGACAAATAACATGCCAAATGTTCTTTCATACTATTGTCATGAGCACCTAGACCTTCATATAAAAGATCTCTCATGTAGATGAGATATTTCTTATATTGCATGGGATTACAAAGTTTAGATTTGAAGAAAGCTTCACATGCTTCCAATACATCATCTAATTTGTTTCCCACCAATTCTCCAAGAAGCAATTCAAAGAAGAGTTGTACTGGATTAGCATGCTGGACAATGGCAAGCTTAACTTGTGGATGAATAGAGATCCACCATTGTTTTAGACCACCAACAAAACCATGTGTCATGGCATTCAAAATATCAATGCGGTTGGTCTAAGGCTTATCTAGAATCCTCTAACCCACATATGCATACATCATGTAGATAAGCAGTTTAATCTCCTCGGGAGATTTACCATCTATGGACCAAATAGGAAAAGAGCCAACTTTTTATGGGGCACCAATGTTCTTATAGAAATTTGCACAAGAAGGCTTTTCATAGGATGAAGATGCATTTAGAGTACCAATAGATTTAGCCTTTGTAGCCTTTGTAGCATTTATAGGAAGAGACAATAGTGTACTTACAACCGTAGATTCATGTGCATTGAACAAACCTTGAAGCACAACATCCGGCAGTGCATTAGCTCTATGAGGATTAATAGGCACAAAATCCTCATCAATAACACTGTCACCATCTTCATCAGAAGATGAGAGTGTATAAGTAGCTTGTTGTTGAAAAGCACCTTGATCCCTGTAGTACCATGCTGGAAGTTCATTAGAACGAGCATTAGGTGGATGTTGTTCTAGGCTCTCACCCATCATGCGAGAGTCAATGTGGAATTCCACTCTCTGCTCTGGGTATCATCTTTTTGTTGATTCTCTGGAGTAAGACATAGTGGCATTTGGTCTAGTATCTGATTAGCTTCTCTTTGCCTGTGAATTCTATCAAAGACATAGTTATCAATATGATCAAAAACTACTTTATAGTCATCATTAGACCGCCCTCAGGGAACATAAGCTCTAGATATTCTAACAATGCTTCTGCAGTGTCATCAAGTTGTAAAGATGGTTGAAACAAACTAGGTTGTTGTATTGTTGTGTCACCTTTCAGAACTGACTAGAGAGAAGGACAATAAATTTGTTGAATTTCCTTGAAAATCCCTTTTGGATCATCGTCAGTATAAGAGTCATCATGCCATGCTTGATTCAAATTAGGCACCACATGTGAAGTTATAGCGGGTTCATTGGTTAGTTTTTCTTTACCTTTGGCAGATACTGAGATAATGGAATGCATATTCAAAGAACCTAGTGCAGGAGAGGCAAAATAGGGACTCCAGCATTTTTGCAATCTTTTGGTAGAGAAAGAAGTCCAATTAGGAGTAGATGGGGAGAGAGAGAGAGAGAGAGAGAGAGAGAGAGAGAGAGAGAGAGAGAGAGAGAGAGAGAGAGAGAGAGAGAGAGAGAGAGAGAGAGAGAGAGAGAGAGAGAGAGAGAGAGAGAGAGAGAGAGAGAGAGATGGTGATGGCTGAGTTGTAGGGAGAAATAGAAGATGCGCCTGGAGAGGAAACCTGTGTCTGTGTTTTGACTAATTGTTGACACAAAATCACAATCTAATCACAGAGTTGTTGCAGAATATCCACCTTCTCAATTAAATATGTGAGTGTTACATGAGTCCACTTAGTAGCTTGTAATTCTGCTATCTAGAAGCAGAATCTTGTGGCCTAAGATATGGCGTAGCCTTGTACTTATTATGCTCATACTCAAAACTCTTGAACCACGTTAACAATAGAAGAAGAAGAAGCTTGCTCAATGAGCTTTTTGCAATGTTGGCAATTTCCATGTATTATCTAATCACGAGGACATGGTTGAGTATGGAATTTGAGCACATTTGCTCTTTGTGAAGGAGACACCTTAAGGTGAGGCTGAGGAACCTTTAATACAACAACTGTGTCTTGTGGAATTTCAGGAGCCATTCTCTGAGGTAGGTGAAGAGTTTTACCTTTGATGTTTTGAACTTTGATAAACTTGGGAGGCAAAAGTTCCTTTTTCTTCAGGGAGGAGATGTCAAATTGCTATTCATGAGGGAGCTCAATCTCATACCAGTTTACACAATTAGGAAGAAAGCACTGAGTTGGTTCAAGATACCCAAGGCAAAGCTCTCAAGTGTGTGTGTGTGTGTGGACTCACTCTTCCCCTTTTCATTTTCAAATCACCCTTTAAAAAAATATGTTTTTATTTCTTGAGCACCAAACCTCTCCTCCTTGTGTTACATAGGCTTGATGGTTTTCTCCTTGGTTTCAGAGTCATTCAAACAAACCTTTAAATGACAAGTTCATCTTGTAATGAACCTTTAAGTAACAAGTTATTAATCGAGTTATATGAGTTTTAATTAAGTGTATACATTAGATTGTACATGTTAATACATCATTGCATAATTCGATTTTTAAACTATGAACTTGGATAATTATAACAATTCATAATTCATAAAATTTAAATATGTAAAAAATCAAGTTGATGCATATTCAATATAGTAGTAAATTACAAAAAGTTAAAACTAACTCTGTTAATTCTACTCATATAGGGCTATTAAAAAATATTAAATTTCTTTATATTGGCTAACAATTATTTTTAGACTCTATTAAAATATACATTGTTAACAATATCCATTACTATGCCTGTTAGCATTGGGTGACCATTGAAATCATCACCATATGTAGTAGTTTGCAACTAGCTAATACTATACAAAGTCACCAAATATATCAATTATGACATCATTACCATTGCTAGTGTGATAAGTATAGGATTATCAACCTAATGGATCCTTGATATTTATTGGATGCACTTTTAACCTAATGGATCCTTGATATTTATTGGATGCACTTTTAGTAATGAGCATGTGTTTTGGTAGTTGATATCATTTTATACACTTTCAATTACTAAAGCATATTCATATGAGTACATCAAGAAGTTAAAAGTGTGCCTTAAAAAATATTTAGATATATTTAAGATAAAATTACACCTATAATATATTGTAATTGATGGATATCATCACAAACCTAAAACCAAACCTATGTGGCATATATAACATGCTCCCAAGCTTGCATTCATATACTCTAAATCTAATAAATTTTTAAATCAAGAGAATTTACACTATAAGGCAAATAATTAATATATTATAAATTGCAAAGCCACTACCAAATTTATACAAGTTTGTAATGTTTAGCAATTTTGTTTCTATTGAGCTCCACCTACATGCATGAAATGCTTTCTTTCTTCATGTTTGGTTTAGAACCCTTTATCTAGGATTCTTTGTTAATGGAACATTCTCTTTATTTGGATTACAAACCATGCATGTGTACATAATGGTTCCCAATGTTTCAACTATGTTTGTTTACAATGGTCCATATGTTATGATTTACATTAGGATCATTACATTGACCATAGTGGGCCACTACACATTTATTAGTCAAGCATTTAGATTTTGCTTCAAGTTTGATTAAATATCAATAAACCATTTATTAAATATGTTTACAATGTTCACAATGTATACACAACTTTAAAATTGTGACACAATTGTCTTTCCATGGTCAAGCCAGTGCTAAAATGATAGATCAAACCTTAGTTGATGGCTAGCCTCTAAAATGCACATAGAAGTTGATGGCTAGCCTATAAGATGCATATAGCTACAAGACTCATAGAAAAAGATTGATAACATTAAGTAGAGTCTATGGATTTTGTGGAACTATATATCCAAGTTGGGGAGGCAAGTTTTGGACATTTCACTTTTTTAAATGGGTCTGTGTTCTTGCATGTCAAGTTGGTGCCTCCTTCGATTGCCATTGACAACAACTAAGCTAATGGAGCTATAGCTTTAGCTCTTTTGCCATAAGTATATTACTCCAATAGGGGACAAATTGCTCTCAGGAATGCCACCTTGGTTGCATGATTTTGGATATTCAAAAGATAGTGAATCAAAGGAATTTATTTTTGCCAAGCCTTTCAATTAAAAAATAGGGGTGTATGGTTCATCAAAGCACATGTACTTCATCATGGCACATGATTGGTAAATTTTTGTACACAAATTTTGATGTGATCGAGAGAGTTATAATAACACAATGAGATGTTAAATACATTGTGACACCACTTGAGTGCCCTTTTTTCATGCAATCCATTTGTTAACAATGACTATCTAATGAATAGCTATTCACATCCACAGGATATTATGTACTCATTCATTGTGTGTGAAGCATGCTATTTGTAATTCTTTTGATAGTATAGGTGCTTCTCTTTGCTCACAAAAGTACAGAGTAAACGAGAAGCCTCATGAGCTTTGCAAGCTTACCAACTATGCAATGTATAGGTAGCGAGTCTGGCTAGCAATGTTGGGCAGGCCGGCTAGTATAAATAATGTGTATAGTTACATCCTCAACGTCTTTTGAGCTGGTAAACCTTTTAGGTGTATATGGGTGGAGAGGAGACCCACAATAGTAACCCTTGGAAAAAGAAAAAATATAAAAAACATTCTAAAATCAATTAAAAAAGTTTAGCATTACTTGTGTTCACAAATTTAGAACAATCCACGTGAAGACTATGGTCCAACAATAAATACTAAATAGTCAAGATTAAAAAGGTTGTGATATTTTAATAATTTACGTGGAAAAGAATAGTATTACAAAGGTTTGAAAGAGGCTTGGGTTTCACACAGCACAAACGGTAGAGCCATGGCCGCACTAGTGCTTCGCCGCTCTGTGGCGCCATCGTCACTGCTGCGCTTCGCTCGCACGTTCGCGTCGGTTGGCGCGCAGATCGACACCGACGCCAACATCCACCTCCAGAAAGCTCGCACTTGGGACGAGGGAGTCTCTAGCAACTTTGCTACCACTCCCCTATCCGAGATTTTCAAGGTCAGAAAGGCATTTTAGCTGTGAGAGAGAGAGAGAGAGAGAGAGAGAGAGAGAGAGAGAGAGAGAGAGAGAGAGTGTGTGTGTGTGTGTTTTGCATATGTGTACATCATAAGTCTTGCAATGGAAACCCCTGGATGCTACATTCTGACCTTTTGGTACGATCAAGTTAAAGGCAGTCTTGGCCTTGACAAATGGACGAACTTCAGGCGTCCTTTGAATGAAGAGCTTCCCATTCCAGTAAGGAGAAAAAAAAAAGTTCGATACTAACTTGAAACGTAGGTATGGATGACCACTTGCAAAGTATAGACAAACTACCTGGAGCAGGACGGTCGACCATCAGCCAAGTACACACGAATGCTGAGGCTACTGCTTGGTTTCCCTTAGCCTTTTGGAATGCACAAGGTCATTTTAGAGTGTGAGAAGTACTATAGAAGAATACAGCCACTGCAACAAAACAAACCAGTTTTAGAAAAAACCTAGCATGGGATCTCCCTTTGGATTTAGAAGAAAATAGTCATCTTTGCATGCTTTGCTTCGTAGTAACATGGGATGGGTTTTGGGGATAGGGATGGGAATGGGGACAGGGATAGGAGTTGACATCCCTTGTCACCATGAGAGGGGGCTCTAACATGGGGACAGGATTGGGACGGTATGGAGATGGAATGGGACTAGGACAAGGAGTTAGAAAACAGCCATCCCATGTTACTATCCTCTGCTTGCAAAGTACAGATCACAATGCTTTGAACAATTGTGTATACATGCAACTACGGCAATTAAGGACACATCTTGAGTCATTTATGGATAAAGTTGCTTATCCGATGCTTTCTTCTAGAGCTTGCATATATGCAAGAAAAGTAAGTGTAGGCAGTGTATAAAAGGCATTCTAGCGTGTACCATGCTGGCTACTTGCTGAAAATGAATATTATATGTTATATCATGTGATAGATTATAGATAGTAGTCAACTTTACTCACAAAACCCTTTTACACCTCTTTTCAAAGCTCAAGCTCTAAAGTAGATGGATCACGAGGTACATTCAACCCTAGCCATAATACTTTGGAATGGAAAGAAAAATCCTAGTAGGGATTTGATAACAAGGTTTTGGGACTATCTTGAAAGTCCCATTGTGCTAGTGATTAATGAGCCTTGGAATTAGGTTGTTAGGTCTAATTGCTTCTAGTGCTTGGGGCAGAGAAGCAATACATGGAGGATCTTGGAAGTTGCTCTTAGCTTGCTTGTCCTTGGAAGACTCCTTGATCCACCAAAGGAGCTCTCATGGTTATAGAGTCACGATTATTGAGGGCAAGATGAAGCTATGGCTGCTTTCCAAAAAAACAAGAGAAAGTTATTGTGCTACTTGGGATGACGAAAATTTTACCCTTAAAGCCTTGCATACATGTATGTTATAAAACAAAACTGTGGATAATGTAATCAGATTTGTAGTGTGATCAACCTAAATACAACTCTGTCAAATGGACTAAACACAAAGAAACATCATCTATAACTTCACATTTTGCTCCTATACGGAACGCAGAATGAAAAAGCTTGTTCAAGTGGCTTGCTCTCAAAATCTTATCAGCTTGAATGCACATGGAGAGAGACATTTGAGTGGATGTAGAGTCCAATCAATGTTGAGATTGTTCTCGAGGCACATCTTGTGTCATCATAGACACTATTTACCTTGAAGATGCAACTTGGTGGACCACTAGCAAAGTACATGTAAGTAGTGAAATCTATGAAAGTTTTAAGCTTAGATGAAGCTAGTCATGTTTATATGCTTTTGTTGTAGGAATACATATCATGAACAACCATAGACAATTGTACTTGGGGTGAGTAAGGACATGGCTTAAGTTATTCATAGTTAAAGATTGTCAATCCAATGGTTTCTTTAAGAGATTATATGCATTTGAGAGAAGTAGATGTGTTTCTTAGTCGCAAAACATAAAAGGCAATTGGGCTCCTACCATGTCGCCTCTTTCTTGATGTTGTGTAGAAATTTTTATTTGGATGTTATCAATGGGCCTTGGGCAGTAAGGACCCACTGCATGGGCTCTAACCACATTTTAGATTTAGAAAATTTCCACTCGCCACTTATGGTTGGAATGATTGGGACAAGGTGAATTGATTATTTTGATTGAGAAAGTCTTACTGCTTGAGGACATTGCTTAATACATTCTGCTCGAACCTAAATTGGCTCTTAACCATAGAACCAAACTATATTGTTTGATTGTTTATCTTGAGTATTTGATCAAGTGGAAAAACTGCTCAAAGGCGGAGGCCACTTGGGAGTCAATACATTTGTTGAATAGTCATTTTCTCCACTTTGGTTTTGAGGATACCGCTAAGGATACTAATAATTTATAAGGAGGGTTGTGCTATATCCTTGAACATCCGGATGGGCGCTAGTAGCATTGGTTACAATGGTCATGAAGTGGCTTAGTGCGAATGTGCTAAGGGCACTTTGGGTTTAGGGTAGTTGAGTCCTATTTATAGGACTCAAGGCCCTGCGATGCACATTCATTATGATCACATCACTCTTGGACTTTTGGCTTGTTGGTTGACGCATCTATACATTTGGATGGTGTGGGCTAGTGGTATGGGATGCTAGTGGGACATTGCTTGAAACATCCCCTTGGGATCCATAATCCAGCCTACAGATGAGATATGACACAAGCCCTATGCACGAATAAAAGGGATTGAACATCAAACTCACCTCTTAGCCATAGAGCCAAATAGGCTCACTCTCGAGCTTGAGAGCTAGTAGCACTTCAGCTCATGACCACATCCCAAGGGTTAGTATTCCATGCTGCTAGCTCGAACTGTCCTAATGTATGGATGTGTTGGCCTACGGGTCAAAAGTTCAAGAGTGGTGATCACACAATGACGTGCATAATAGGGCCTTGAGTCCTATAAACAGGACTCAACTATCCTAACCAAAGTGGCCTTAGTGCATTTGCACTAAGTCACTTCATGACCATTGTGATCAATATTACTAGAGCGCATCTGGATGTCCAAGGATATAACACATTGTCTAATGAATTGAGATCCAAGCATTTGTCAATATTAAATTGAACGTGACTAATGTCATGAATCTTGGCAAAGAAGAAGTTATCGCATCGGACATTCGCAGTTGCAAGGCCTTGAGAAATGACTATGCCATCGAGTAGGGCCATATGGTGGGTGGCATCACTATCTGAAATCCAAATAGGTGTATGGCCACAAGGATGTGTAGGATGTGCTTTTGCAGTAGCCTCATTTGTGGGCAACATGTGGATGTGGACATAAGATAAAGGGTGCTCATGGGTTGCCTAATGGTCTACCAAGATGTGCAAAGGCAATGAAATTTATAGGACTCCAGGCCCTATTGTGCACATTCATTGTGCGATCACCACTCTTGGGCTCTTGGCATGTTGGCCAACGCATCCATACACCAGGATGGTGTGGGCTGATGGTATGGGATGCTAACCTTTGTGCTAACCTTTGGGATGTGGTTGTGACCGAGAGTGCTGCTAGCGCCCAAGCTCGGGGGTGAGCCCGTTTGGCTCTATGGTTGGAAGGTGAGTTTGATGTGGAGTCCCTTTTATTTGTGGATATGACTTGTGTCATGTCTCGAGACTCGTGTGTAGGTTGGATGTTAGGGGGACATTTCATTGGTATCAGAGCATCAACTTGCAATTGGACACGAGATCCAATGACACGCATAGGTGTGAGTAGATAGGCAACAAAGAGGGAACTGATTTGACAGGTAGTAGGCAAGATTGTTCTGGCGTGAAGTGTGTTGGCTGATAGGTTGGAACAACAACTAGTATATGCGAGAGTAGCTAAGTGTGAGGCTTAATGGTGGCAATGACGGTGGCAAGGGTTGAGAAGAGGTATGGCTCTAATACCATTGTTAGGTTAGGATTCAGTAGCACATGCACGCATACGCACACACAATGAACAAGTGAACAACAATAGAGAAGTGAGTGTTGGAATGTCACATCCACTTTGTGAGAATAATTTGAAAGTACAATCCCTAAGGTGTTGCTATTACCTCCACCATTGACCGGTGTTCACATGGGGAAAAAGCCCTTCTCTAGCTAGGAGGTAAAAAGTGATTGTGGATAAGGGAGTGTTCACACCAAAACTTTAGAGAAACACAATAAGTGTAATATAGTATGGATTTTGTTTGTTGAGTTCATCATTTCTAAGTTCTTGTTCTTTTCCATTGTGCACTCTCACATGGTATTATTCACCAAGGTGGGAGTTGGACATGACTGAAGTGCAGCATCTGTAGATGGTAAAGATTGTTGAATGACATCATTTCAGGCTGTACCAGCTATGTTTACATCTGCCAAGACCTTCCAATGCTATGTTTTCTGCAAGCACAGCTTTCAAGGGCTGCAGTTTCATCTAAAACAATTCCTACAACTTGCATTTTCCTCATCAGTAGCATTCTCTTGTACGTTTTGCAGCGGGCCACTCTCAACCTTGTAAAGAAATACTTGAGCATAGAAGAAAAACTAAAGAGTGTATGACAAAACACAATGATAAATGATAGAACTCAAAGGTGAAGAGTTACTCCAAATGAAAGAAGAATGAGTACTAAAAACAGACTACACAAAGTGAATACAATAACCTTAAACCTTTGTGTCTCAGAATGGACTAGGGTTAGTGTGTCAAAGTGCAGTGAATGCAGAAGCTTACGGACAAGACTAAAAGACAATGAACACGAGAGAAGAGGGAGAGAGTAAAGAGACAGAAGAACACATAAATCTGTAGTCAATGAATGCTGAAATGAAGAAGGCAGATATACAAGTAGGCTATTGAAGTATCTCCTTGATCCGATCCCTCTCTCCACCATTTGGAATGACAAGTGATGAGGGCAGACATGCAGCCAAATATAAATAGCTAGAAATAATGCTATAAACAAATTAGGGAGGCCAGCACGTTGGTGACCTACAACAAAAAGTTACTGACCAGCCATAAATGCAATTGACTGCAGATAAAATGGTGCATAATAATGACGATCAGTTGCCGTACTACCACATGCCATTGCCCCTACTTGGTAAAATGTGCTTGTACATGGTGATTGCTGAAAAAACTGACACGAAAATGCGTAATTATGCTTGAGAGCTTTGATTGTACCAACTGTAGCCTAAGAATGCTAGTCTAGGGGATGACTAATCTCTGACACCTCTCAGAACTTGGATGCGGTGTAAGGTTTAGGGATTTAGAGTGTTGTTGTAGAACATCTAGAGGAAGCACATTCATAAATAAATCTGCCAAATTATTCTCCGTCTTATAGTATACCACATTAATAGTCTCATCCAAGATCTTCTCTCAAATGAAATGGTGCTGTATCTCAATGTGCTTGAACCTAGTATGAAACATAGGGTTCCATGCCAAAGCAATGTAACTCTTATTATCGCAATGGAGTGTCATAGGACCTATCTATGGGCAGCCAAGCTCTCCTGGTAACATTAGAAGCCACATTGTCTCATAGTTGGTAGAAGATGTTGCTCTATACTCCACCTCTATAGAAGAAAGGGCAATTTTGGATTGCTTCTTGCTACTCCATGAGATACCATGTGTGCCCAAAGTATAGCAATATCCTATCGTTGACTCTATTGGTCAACATCTTGGGTCCAATTGAAATCCATGCAGCCTATAGAACAAAGCTGAATCTTTGGTACTTGCTGGATAATGAATACAAGATCATGGGTCCCTTCAAGAAGTGCAAAATCCTCATAGCAGCCTTCCAATGAACCACCTCAGTTTCACTCATGAACTCAACCAACAAACCTACAAGAAAGCACAAATCAACCAAAGTGTTAAGAAGCCATTTCAAGGATTCAATCAATTGCTGGTAGTAGGAAGCATCTACCATTGGAAAATCTACATTTGTCGTAGCCTTCCAGTTTGGATCCATAGGAGTAGAAATGACCTTGCATCCCTCCATCTCAAGCGTAGTCAAAAGCTCCTACATATATTGATACTGGGAGATGAAAATCCCCCTCAGAGTGCCTCCGTCATTTGCTTGACCTTATGGGCATGGTCACCTACAAGATGAGATTATCTACATAAAGCATGAATTGTAGTGACGGGTTCAGCACGGAGATCGAGAAAGGCAGTGGCTACACGCAGGGAGAGACAGAGTGAGATCGAGCAGAGTAGAGAGTGAGCACATTTGTAGGTACAATGAGGAGTGTGTACCTTTAGGTTTTTAGATAGATATATATGTGTAAGTACAAGTGCTAAGGGTGTATTCACACCCGAGCACATTTAAAGACACGAGGGCCTTTATTCCCAACAACCTCCCACCTAAAGGCAATGTGCCTTAAGAGGAAAAAAGAATCAACTAAGTCTAGGTATGTACAAAGCTGAAATACATATATCTATCCAACTCCCATCATCTGTCGGCAATGAGCAAACCGCTTTGCTGGAAGATCCTTCGTGAGAAGGTTTGGAGGATTATCATCTGTATGCACTTTGACAAGCTCAATGCTCTTGCTGTCAAGTACATCTCTAATGAAGTGGTACTTCACCTGTATGTGCTTCGTCTTTCCATGAAAGATAGGACTCCGTGCTAGCATGATAGCACTCTGACTATCACAATGGAGAATAGGTAACTCTGTGATGCCAAGCTCTCCCACCAGACGTGAAAGCCATAAAGATTCCTTGCATGCCTCAGTGGTAGCCACATACTCTACCTTTGTAGTAGACAATGCAATACACTTTTGTAACCTGGAGATCCAAGAGATTGCTCCTCCTGTGAAAGTAAATACATACCCAAAAGTGGACTTTCTGCAGTCTGCATGACCAGCATAGTTTACATCAGTAAAGCCAACAACAGATGCCTTCTGCTTCCCAAAGTAGATGTATAACTCCTTTGTGCCTTTGAGGTATCTTATAATACCTTTCATTGCATCCCAATGCTTCTTGTCAGGGGTTGCCATGTATCTACTAACCACTCCCACTGGAAAGGCAATGTTAGGATGTGTAGTAACCATAGCATACATCTAATTGCCAACAATTGAAGCATAGGGTATCTTGGCCATTTTAGCCTTCTCATCATCAGATGTAGGGTTGTCCTTTGCACTAAGTTTCACATATGGAGGCAATGGAACCCCAATTGTTTTCCCCCCCTCCATATTGAAACACTACAAAACCTTGCAGATATACTCCTACTGAGATAGATAGAGTAAGCCTTTTGATCTATCTCTGAGTATTTGCATACCAAGAACGTGATTTGCATCACCAAGATCCTTCATGTCAAAGCTGCCATGAAGACTTTGCTTCAGTGATTCCAAGGCATGAGTATCCCCGCCAGCAAATCAGCATGTCATCTACATACAAAACCAAGATAATCAGGCTGCCATTTATTGCCTTCTTGGTATACAAGCAGTAATCCACTTGACTTCTATGAAAGCCTTGGGACTGTATGAATGTATCAAACTTATGATACCATTCTTTTGCTGCTTGTTTCAGCCCATACAAACTCCTTTTGAGTTTACATATCATCTTTTCTTTCCCTTGTTCAACAAACCCTTCAGGTTGCTGCATATATATGTCCTCATGCAGATCACCATGTAAAAATGCAGTCTTTACATCCATCTGTATAAGCTCCATATCCTCAACTGCAACCAAGCGCAAAATGGTTCTCAATGTAGTCATCTTGACTACAGGAGAGAAAATCTTATCAAAGTCAATTCCATGCTCCTTCTTGTATCCCTTTGTAACCAATCTTTCTTTGTACTTTGGTGAGGAACCAGAAGTGACCTTCATCTTGTAAATCCATTTGCATGGAAGTGTTTTTTGCCCCTTAGGCAACTGCACCAAGTTCCAAGTGCCATTTTTCTCAAGAGATTCCATTTTTGACAACATTGCTTTATACCATTTCTTGCTGTCATGTCTATCCATTGTTTCCTTGAAGCAAGATGGTTCACCACAGTCTGTCAATACGACATAAGCAGCCACATTGTTTGCACCAGGAACAAATCTGTTAGGTTGTCTAGTAGCCCTAGACGATCTCCTAACCCAATGATCATTGTTTGCTGGCTGTTCCTGCAAATTTCCATTTTCAGCATGCTGTCCTGGCATTTCAGCCTACAAATCAGCATTAACAGCTTGCTGTCCTGGCTGTTCCTGCACATGTAGTGGCTCATTATTATGGGCAATATTTGGCTGATCATTTTCAGCATCATTTTTTGCATTTACAGGTTCATTTACAACAGGTATTTGCTGCTGTACAGTGGGCACATTTTGTTATCCAAAAAGGTATTTATTCCCGTAATACAACCCTATGGATCTCCTCAGTCTTTTCGGACTGTTTGTGCATGTGATCTTCTCGGAGTATTACTTTCCTTTTCTATATCCCATTTCACCCTCGTCACTATATCCTAGGAAAATGCATTTATAGGACTTTGGCTCAAGTTTGCTGCGTTTTTCTTTACGAATGTGCACAAAAGCCTCACAGCTAAACACTTTCAAATGGGTATATGAAGGTGGCTTGCCCGACCACGCTTCTTGGGGAACTCCCCCCCCAAAGACGTGTTTGGTGACTGATTAATTAAGTGAACGGCTGTCATAACAGCCTTTGCTCAAAAACCATGGGGTAATGCAGCATAAGATAGCATCGTACGGACCTTATCCTGTATGGCCTGATTCATACGCTTTGCAACTCCATTTTGGGGTGGATTATGAGGTGCAGTGAGCTCCCTCTTTATCCCTTTGCTGTCACAAAATGCCTGAAAGGCCTTGGACACATCCCCACCATTGTCAGAGCAAAGACACTTGAGTGTCTTATCTGTCTGATTATTAGCCAATGCCAAGAAATTTTTTAAACTTGTCAAGCACTTCATCCTTGCTACGAATAGGGTAAACCCATACCTTCTCTGTAGCATCATCGACAAAGGTGACAAAATATTTCTTTCCCCCTAAAGATAATCCTGGCATTTGACACACGTCTGAATGTACTAACTCTAGAGAAGATTTCAAAGAAAGAACTTTTTATGAGACATTTGTGTATGTTTGCCATAAATACAATGATCATAGTGCTTAAAATCAGCACAACGAAGACAAGGCAAGTAACCCAAAGGGGAAAGCACTTTCATTCCTGTTTGACTCATGTGTCCCAACCGGCCATGCCACAAAGAAACACTTGGCTGCTCGGTCACGGCAACAACATGGTCTCGCACACTAGATACATGAAGTGGATACAAAGTATCACTCTTGCAACCTCTGGCAATCACTTTTGATCCCTTACAGATCTTCCATTTTCCATCACCAAAGGTGGTATGAAAACCATCATCATCTACCTGCCCTGTGCTAATCAAGCTTTTCTTGAGTTGAGGTACATGCCATACGTGCTGAAGTGTAAAGATAGAGCCATGTTGAAACTGTAACTGCACACTGCCAATACCTGCAATCTCACATGCATAGTCGTCCCCAAGATGGACAACACCATGTTGATCCCCTATATAGGCAGAGAACCACTCACGATGTGGGGTGACATGAAAGGAAGCACCTGAATCGAGAATCCAGGTATGCATGTCATCATGTGTATCTGCAAGTAAAGCATGTGCACCAAAGTGTGAAGAGACAAAGAGTACGTCACTCCCACTATCACTGTTATGAGTGACTATATTCACCTCTTCAATTTTTACACTGCTTTTCTTAGGCTGATTGTCCTTCTTCTCTTCCTTGCTATCATCCATCTTCCTGCCTTTTCCTTTCTCTTTCTTCCATTTGTAGCAATCACGTTTAAAGTGACCCTTCTTGCCACAATGGTGACATTCAACATCTTTGCCACGTGATTTACTACATCCCTTGCCATGATATTTGCCCTTTTGTTGTGATCTGCCCGTAGCATGCAAAGCATTGGAAGACCTATTGGATGCATTGTTCTGTTGATTCATTTTTTCCATGAGTAGAGCGCTGTCTACATCAGCATATAAAAGGATCACATTAGAATAGCTCATAGCAGTCTTGAATGTATCCCAACTCTTTGGTAGAGTGCAAAGCAAGAAAGTAGCCTTAAATTCCTCGTCAATCATGAATTTCAAGGCAACCAGCTGGCTGAAAATGGAGTTAAACTCACTCAAGTGAGTAGACATTGCTGTACCCTCTTTCATACGCGAATCCATAAGCTTTTTCAGCCAATACACTTTGCTTGCAACACTCTTCTGTGCATACAGTTCTTCCAGTCTAGTCCATATAGCATATGCAGAATCCAAACCTTCAATGTTGAATAGCAAGGCATCAGAAATCGATAGCTCTATGGCTGAGTGTGCAAGCTCATTTAACTTATCCCAATCGTCGTGTTCCATGTCCGTGGGCTTTGCCCCTTTGGTTTTGATTGGGTTTGCTTGCTTCTTTTGCAATAGGATATTGTAGCACTGCTTTTGCCAAACTGCAAAGTTATGTGCGCCTTCAAGCTTCTTTATGTGCATCAAATTACTACTGTCATTGCTGCGAGCCATGATTTTCAGCCCAAATGTGACAAAAAAAAACCCAGCAAATGCAGGCCCAAACTGTCGCCCAAGTGACCAAGGTACAAACAAGAGCCAACCAGCAATGAATGACCACGTAGAAGCACAGATTTCAGATCTGTAAATAAATTTTCAGAAGCACCAAACCATATGCTACAACATTCCACAACTGATTATAGTTGTTCCAAGGGCATATGCATCACATTACATGAGAAATCCCAAATTTTAGCTGCAATTTTTGTTGTGCATGTATCCACGGGCATAAAATGTGACTCGAACGGTCAAAAGCCCCAAAATTTTTGTGCTCAAAGCATCAACCACACATCTGCATTTTCTCTGTCATGCATAGAACATGCCAATTTCGCCAAAATAGAGCAATTTCAGCAAAACCCCCAAATTTTACCAAGTGTTGATGTCCAAATTGCGTGGAATTTAACCTGCATGTATATAAAATGACCAAATGCTGCATAGGTTTTGCTCAAACTGCAAAAGCCCCAAATTGCACGGGATCCAATGTGCGTCAATGTCGATAAATTGGGTAAATTTCAGCCCAATTTTGTATGTACATGAAAAACCTCGAATGTCGGGGACAAAATGTCACAAATTCCTGCAATTTCTAAGCCAAATATCACTATTTCATCTTGCTTGCACCAAATTTGGACAGATCCCCAAATTTCCCAAGTCCTACGTGCACTAATTTTAGTGAAATTGAAAGAATTTGACTAAAATGTGAAAAGCCCTAAAATTCCCGGGCAAATGTGCACCGACTTTGCAATTTCTGAGTCAGTTTGTCCCATTCCATGTTGAGATCCCCAAATTCGTAAAAAGCTCCAAATTTCTGGATCTAAACCTGCGCAAATTTGCACACTGTGCTTGCTCGCGCAAACACCCGGAGGAGAGAAGGAAAATTCAAGGAGATTTTGAAGAAATAGAATATCTCCTTTTTTTTGTTTGAAAGATGTGACGAGGTTCGTTGACCCCGTTCGATTGTCCCGCCACGCGCGGCCTGTCCCGATAATTTTTGCCCGCCGTAACCTATCCCGTCGACTGCTGTCCACCGACTGTTGCACGCGTTGTCCAGTGGGCCTCTCTGTCGGCTGCCTGTTGTGGCGTGGTCGTCGCTTGGTCGCCTGCAATCTCGTGGTCGTCTCCTAGTCGGCTGCAGTTGTGTGGTTGTCTGCAGCCCGTCAGGCTTGCGAACCAGACTGTCTGTCGATTGTCCCACCTGGGCTGCGACCTTTTGCCTACGAACTCATGAACTGAGCTTGGTTGTCAACTCCTGCTCGAACTCTGAGAAGTATGAACTCCTTAACCGCAACTCTGATACTAGTTTGTAGTGACGGGTCCGGCACGGAAATGAACAGTCAGTCGTTATGCACAGTGAGAGATAGAGAGAGTGAGATCAAGCAGAGTAGAGAGTGAGTACGTTTGTAGGTACAATGACGAGTGTGTACCTTTAGGTTTTTAGATAGATATATATGTGTACATATAAGTGATAAGGGTGTGTTCACACCCGAGCACATTTAAAGGCACGAGGGCCTTTATTCGCAAGATGAACAATGCATGCCCTTTGGTTGAGGTGTGGACATACAATAGGGGACTGGAAGAGGAACATTGATACGCTAACTTTCCTTGGAGAAACGAGTCAATCTTCTTGTTCCAAGCACATGGAGCTTGTTTTAGATTGTAAAGGGCCTTCTTTAACTTGTACACTTGTCCATTAGATGAGGAAAGCTCGGGGGGTTGCTCAACATAGATCTCCATTTTCAAATCACCATCAAGGAAGACTTCATATAAAGTTGATAAACCGGCCATCTCCTATGGTTGGCTAAGGCAAGAATGGGCCTAATGGTAGCCATTAGAGTTGCAAGTGCAAAGGTGTCATGGAACTCTACCCTTGGCCACTGTGTGAAGCCCTTTGCAACAAGTCATGCCTTGTGCTTATCCAGAGTTCTATCACTATGGTATTCGGACTCAAAGACCCATTTGACTCCAATCACCTTCCTATGAACGGGCCAAGTGTCATTGCACTCAATAGCATCCAACTCTTGCTTCATAGCCTTCTTCCAATGTTGTGATTGTAAAGCCTCCTTCACGGAGGTGGGCTCCCTATCTTGCATGACATGAGTCATCAAACAGTAGTTAGTACAAACAGCCTCGGTGGAATGTGCCTGGTTTCTTCGAGAGTGTTGTGGGCCATTTTACGGCTGCCACTTTTTAGGGACTCTCTCAATCCTTGAATCATGAAGTGCATCACGACCCCAACAAGGAGGAGGTCGATACTCCCCTTGCCACTTTGTCTTTGTCGAAGTCTATGGAATATCCATTGGGCCGACTCAATGGGTGAATTTGGTGGTGAAACAATCTCCTCCTCCATTTGAGAGTGGAACCTCAATAGGTAAGGGCTCCAATGGTACTGGAATAGGTGCCCAATTGTCACTTGGATCTCCAAGAACGGGATGCTCAATGTGAAATTGGTGGTGAAACAATCTCCTCCATTTGAGAGTGGAGCTTCAATAGGTAAGGGCTCCAATGGTACTGGAGTAGGTGCCCAACTATCACTTGGATCTCCAAGAATGGGATGCTCAACATCTTCCTTTGCAGTTGGAAACTCCATGAACTAAATATCTCAACTTGTGTATACCTTTTAAGTTTTGTGAAACAGGATCATAAAGCTTGCATCCTTGGGATTGCGAGGTATACTCCTTTGAACACCTGTTTTTGGGAAGTTGGCTCAAATTGGTCCCTTTTTTTCTTCGGGATGTGAAGATAAGCATCACACTCAAACACTCTGAAATAGGAAATATTCAGCATTTGACCAAAGTAAGCCTCAAAAGGGGTCATATCGGCCATGATTGATGTAGAGGATCGATTAAGGATGTGGACAGCAGTGACCATTGCTTTGGCCTATAGACATTGAATTGTCTGTCGATGCTTCATCATAGTTCGTGCCATCTCAATTGCATTGTGATTCTTCCGCTCCAATATGCCATTCTTGTGAGGGATATTCATGTTGGCAAACTCTTGGTGAATGCCATGATTTGCACAAAACCGAGTTAGCTCATGGGAGACAAACTCCCCTCCCTTGTTGACACACAAGGTCTTGAGTTTCTTGCCAGACTTGCTCTCCTCAAAGATCAACTGATTCTTAAAATGTGAGAATGCTTTCGACTTCAGCTCCAAGAAGTATGCCCACGTTATCTTGCTAAAATCATCAACAATTAGCATAATATACAAACTCCCCTTAAGAGACTCTGTTCGCATCGGGCTACATAAGTCTGTTGAAACAAGCTCCAAGGGCTCCTTAGCCCGTCATTAAGCCTTGCTGGTAATTACATCTTGATGTTGCTTGCCACAAATGCAAGATACACATGGCGGGTGGCTCACCCCAAGCTCAAGTAATTCTTGTACAACTTGACCACAAGCTACCTTTTTGAAAGTTCTCATAGTTGAGATGGCCAAACAGAGCATGTGAAAGCTCAATCTGAGTTTGTGAAGAGAGAAGAAGAGAAGAAAAGGAAGAAAAAGGCCACATCTTGTAGATTCCATTCTCCTCATGTCTTGCTCAAAGAATATGTTGAGACACTCCATCAAGAACGTGGAAGGAGTCCTTATCAAACTCGACTGTTAAATCAAGAGCACAAATCTTGCTCATTGAAAGAAGATGATACTCTAACCTGGCCATCTTTGATGTGTGGGCACCCCCTTGCCCATTCGGAATAAGTTGCATATCAACTTTGTCTTTAATCGAGATTGAAAAATTGTCACCTATTAGAATTTGCCCACGCATTGGACACATATGGACAAAAACATCTGAAGGGGGAGTCATATGGTAGGAAGTGCCACTATCCACAATCCATCTTGAGATTGTGGAGGGCCAGTCATTGCATCAATGGCCGTTGGAGGAACATCCTCTATCACCTCCAAATGAGGAAGGTGGCCGATGAAGGAGCAACCACCATTCTCGAGTCCTTTGTGGTCTTATTCTTCTTGGTGTCCTCCTTGTCCTTGTTGGACAATCTTTCTTCCAATGACTTGTTTTACCTCAAATGTGGCAAGTAGACTCCTTGGCTTTGTCCTATTTGGACTTCTCGTCCTCCTCCTCCTCCTTTTTCTTCTTCTTCTTCTTCTTCTTCTTCTTCTTCTTCTTCTTCTTCTTCTTCTTCTTCTTCTTCTGTTGGGAAGACTAACCTATCAAAGCCTCCAACTTGGGAGTTTTCTAACCTTTGGGCTGTTCCTCTTGGTCCAAGACTATCAGAACCAACTCCTCCCATTTAAGGGTCTTTGTCCACCTTGAAGTAATCAAGGCGGATTAAAATGCACTGAATCGTGGCGGTAATTGTGAGAAAAGAGTTGTTGCCATGTCTTTTAAGGTAATCACCTTCCTTGTGTTCTAGACCTACATTTGCGATTGCTGAAGCTTATTGATATGCTTCTGCATAGATGAAGACTTGTTGGGACTCAAAGTCCTAATCTAAACCTCTAGAGACACCCGCTTTGTTGCGGTCATCCGATTGTACATTTGATCTAACCCCAGCCATATCTCATGAGCCATCGTCAAGTGCTTGATGTGAGCAACGACAACTGGTGTGCAGGAGAGAAAGAGGAAACAACGGATATGGACATTCAATTTGTCCCAATATGCTTATACCATCATCAACTCGACTTTCTCATCTCCAGAAAGCTTGGAGGCATCAAAGATTGTAGGATGGCATGTTTTTTGATTTGAAGGAAGAGCCGGTCACAGAGGGACTATATGGTTCATTGTAGCTTGAAACTCAGTATCAATTTCGGTAAACATTGTAAATAGAATAACATGCACAAAAAACAAGGGCAGCCCCCTTTGACTTTACAAATATTGCTAGTGCCTGCTATTGCTTCGTCCTCAAAGAGTTTCACTTGCCGGAGGCGATGAAAACTCAAAATTTGCTCCAAAAGGCTCAAAACGTAGCCTTTTCTCCTTAGCCAACAGCAAAAACCTGCAAAAAAAACAGCAACTTCGCTTCTTCTTTGTGCTTCATCTATTCACATCAGCCTTTGAATGTTGAAAACGCAAACTTTTGTCATGAAGAATCCTCCCAATCAAGTTTGCCCACGATCAATTAGTCCTACATTACTTTGATACCATGTTAGAGTGCAGCAAATGCAGAAGTGTATGGACAAGACTGAAAGACAATGAATACGAGAGAAAAGGGAGAGAGAAGAGATAGAAGAACATTGAAATTTGTAGTCAATGAATGTTGAAATGAAGAAGGTAGATTATACAAATGAAAACCTTGAAACCAACGTTCCTTCCCGGATAGGGTGGTAAATGGTCTGATTAATCAACAATTACAACAAGCATAGAACTCACATATATTGAAAATGCACACTATACCACTTTAATCTTGGACAATGGATAGTATATTGGCCCCAAATTGGCGCCCCTTCGAGTATTTCTTTAGCTTTTATTGCAAATGGATGGAGTACATTGAAACTGTCTGATCTCCTTTGTTAATCCAAGTGCTATTTGTTGTCATTAATGACCGGTAAGCTTTCAAACCAATTTGTCCCTTGGTTTGCTTGGGGAATTGGCCTTCACCTTGCTTCTTGAAAGACAAATTAAGCCCCAAATCCGATATGCGATGGTTGGTCTCTTGAATCTCCAATCTCCCTGAAATTCTTTAATTTTAGATGTTGAAATTCAAGTTGTAGGCCCTCAAATTTGACACACATCTCGTGGTGGTTGTCAAACCTTAATTTTTGCTGTAAATTAGGGTTTACAATAGAGATTTTCCTATATCTCTATCTCTAGTGACTCAAATGATTGGATTTTGGTGAGATAACTTGAGAGATGGTTGTAGGATAAGAGAGAATGTTATAGAGAGAGAAATTTCAGAGTCTCATTGTCAGAAAGATTGAAAAGCTATTACTGCCTTGCTTAAACAACCATGAAAGCTATCATCTATACCTTAGGACTACTAGACAGGTTATTGCCGCCTCTTGTATACTATCATCTACATTAGGACATTGGGTTGCTATCACCTGCACTTGGAGGGCTCCAAATTGCTGTCACCTATTGTAGGATTGGTCCCTAGTGGTTGCAAATCACATCAATAGCATTTTCTAACTTTGCATTAGCCTTCTTCTCTATGGTTAGAATAGACTTCCACCAACTCCCAAAAACATTTTTGCCACTTGTGTGGGTAAGTTTTGCCAAGTGACAGCTTTCTTATCCTAGTTTTCAGCATTATTCAACTTATTAAGTTAATTTTGAAAATTAAATTAATAATTATTCTACTACTTAGAAAATCAATTTCACCAACCAATAATTAAATTGATTAGGCCAATTTGTCTTCCAAGTATCGTGTCACTTGAGCAGTTATTAGTCCTTAGATTGATATTAATTAATTAATTAATGCTTAGTCTGATATTAGTGGCTAATAAATTGGTCTACGCCAAAATTTGACATTGGGTGCTACTTAGTATGTGTTAGATATAACTTATTACAACTTTTGCCTTTGGCATTGAGTAATATTTCGGGGTCTCAGGTTGCACATTGTAAAACAATTGACTTGTACCTCACATGTGCAAGTCACACTAGCACATTTTGATTAACTTTTAATCCAATGCTAAGCAAAGCAATAAAATTTCACGTCCTTGTGATAGACCATTCCTTTCAAATCCTTTCAATCGTTCTTAATTGTACTGCAATGTGGCAAAGCATTCATTGCCATTGTTGAAAATACATGCTAGAATCATAATCACTGTTAGAACCATAAGAGATGCATCCACATGTCAAAACCTAATACTGTTCTGACCACGAAGGCATTATAATACATAAATTGAGCATAAACAACATCTCATAGCAATGATGTACCGCATGATAGTCATGTAAAGTATATATCAGCTGCAAAATATATGTAATGTGTGCAATTGTACTTCTTTTTCATCACCTATAAATGTACATTGCATACCATCTATGTAATCCATATATGCCTTGCAAATGTACATCACATCAAAATGTAGATTTCATGTGTTCCATACACGTCAATAACCTTGTAAATGTATAGTTTTAGTGAAATTAGCCTTCCTTTCATGGATGGGTAGTAATTCCTTGATTACAACTTAGTTACAATAACAATATTTATTACAAAATTAAGAAATGCGAATTAACTCAAAATTTTGGACAATGGACTCCTTGTTTGTTACAACTTTATAGAAACAAAATTTGTATCCTTTTTCATTAATTTATTAATATAATGATTTATTAAATTTGTTAATATAATGATTTATTAAATTTGTTTCCTTTGCACTAATTAGATATAAAGAAAAGTGCATTGGAGCTGGCCACTGATGAGTGGTCACAGGTTATGGTGGACCCACGCGGTGGGTTAGAGAAAAGATAGTTCACACTTCCACCTATATGGCCCGATTGGGCGCCTGTGACCAAAACTCACGCATATCAGGGCTAGACTCACACACAGAAAGGATTGATGCCTTGAAGTGTGGGCTAGATCCGCCAGAACAGACAGTTACAATCAACAAGATGCCATGATCATGAAATGCTTGTACAATGTGCATGTGTGGGCTGAAAGCTTGAAATGCACATTTCTTTGCATAGGAAAGTCACATGAAGATTCTGATACCGTTTTTGCGATGTACACGGAAAAAGCTTTCATATGACACCCACATTGGGGGGTCCCTAAATTTTAGGAGGTCCCTAAATTTTAGGAGCCTCGAATTAGCCTAAAAATGCTAGTCCTAAAAAATAGGGATGTCATTCTAAAAATAGTAAATTTTGTACGCTACTCCACTTTCCCCTTTTGTACTAGCTCTTCCCTCTCCTATAAATAAGAGCTCGTTTTTCTTCATTCAGCATCATTTTTCTTTGCTGTAAACTCATGTACAACACCCATAGATAGCCAGAAACTGGCCCCATCCATCCCCATCATCATCCCCCACTTCTCCATTATCAAATTCCTCCATATTCCCTCTTCTATCACTGCTGTTTTACAGGACAACAAGCCTGTAAATTCATTACAGCACCTCCTTCTCGAGCTCTTTCTTCCATTTTATCAACAAGAAGCAAGCCCTATCCATGTACTGTTGATCAACGATGGAGAAAGACTGATTTCCCCTCTTTCTTCTCTCATACTATAAAGAAATCAGTTCTTATCATTGCATAATAGATAATGCATGTGTGTTTGTACATCTTTGCATGATCTTGTGAGAGTGAGAATTACTTCTCTTCACTCTCAGGTTGATTGTAACTGAGCTCTTCCCTAAGGGACTTGGGTTGAGCAGAAATACATTTCTTGGGGGGGGGATTTGGCCCATCTTCAACCCTCAATCTTGTCTCCATTACTTTTGCATTTTCATGGCTGTAATTTTGTGAGTAATTTTCATTTTCAGCTTTAAGTGTTCATTCTCTTTTATATTAAATCTCGAAAACAAGCGAATATCATAATTGTTAAGCATACTACGTTGTTCGGGGCGTTTGTAGTGGTATCAAAGCTTTGGCTCGGTCCTCACCCCAACACTGGTAGTGCTTACAATTATAAGTTTGTTTGTTTTCAGCCCTTGCATTGAATGCTTGAGCATATTTTTCTTAGAGTCTCAATGGATCAATCGAGTGCTATCCTTCAAGCCATTCAAAGTCTTAGAGAGAAGAATCAGCAAATTCGTGAGCAACTTCTCAAACTAGAAAAAGTTGAGAATCCCAAAGAATTCAAGGAAAGAAGCTCATCTGCTTCAAGGAGACAAAGCCATACCAATGAAAGGAGCCGATTAAGAAGTCCAACTACTTCTAAGAGGCAGTTCCATGCTACTTCAAGACAAAGAAAGAGATCGCGTCGAAGCTCATCCTCTTCTTCAAAGTCATCTGGTGCCTACTCTGATGGATCCTCTTCTAGTGACGAAGAGTCACACCCTTCCCTTGGAAGACCTCATCATCGTCAAAGGCGTCGACATTCTTCACCCTCGTCTCCATCTTCATTCCCATCAAGCACTTCATCATCTTCAACCTCAAGATCTGGGCATGGATGAAGGCATAAGAAGAAGAAGAAGTCTAAGTCACTATCTCAACTTGAAAAGAAGATCAAGTTCAGTATGTATGATGGTTTCCGAAATCCTGATCTTCTTTTGAAGTTTATTCGTCAATTTCAAATTTTGTATGGTCGTGACAAGTATAAAGAAAAAGAAAAGATTAGGTTTGTAGCTTTACATTTGACCGACTTAGCCCATACTTGGTGGACGGGGTTGGAATATGATCATGCTGCCCCAAAATCATGGCGGTTCTTTGTTCGCATGATACAAAGCCAATTTCTTCCTGTTCATTTCAAAAGAGATGTAAAAATGGAATGGGATCGGCTTTGGCAAAGGAAAAATGAGTCACTTGGTGACTATACCAAGAAATTTTGGGAGCTACTTTTGAAGGTCCAACATTTCAAGAAGATTAGCAGTTCGGAAAAGCTTAGGAAGTTTCAAGGAGGTTTGCATTTTAAACTTCGTACTGCTCTTAATCATTATCATTGTTTTAGTCTCAGGGAACTCATTGACCATGCTGAGACATGGAAAATGGAGCACAATGGCAACAAATCATTCCAAAAGAATGATAAGAAGAGAGTAGCTGATGATGATGTTGAGGCTCGAATTGCACTATATTAGTACTTTTATACCTTAGTACTAGCATATATGTAGAACCAGCATATGGCAAGTGACCTAAGATGTCATATGAAGCATTTGGGTTTTTACCTGACATGCAGGCGCCTTCCTGACAGTTAGGAATTTTGTGTCTTTTGTATTTCTACGTGATGAGAAATGAGATATTCTTCAAGACAGTGCCAGATTCTGGTCGCTGATGTCTGGTTCTAACGCTGTGTATCTGTGTCCTGAATATTTGCGCTGTCTATTGCAAGTTATTTGATCAGGAGTGAATATGATGATGATAAACTGTGTGATTGTTCAGGACAGTGGTTCAGCATTGATGTTTATGATATGTAGATCATGTTTGCATGGTATTCCTAAAGATTAGGTATGTGTAATGGCTGTAAATTGTGTCAGGAAGTTCCCTGCAGTGCTAATTTCTTGCATTTCCTGTTATGGTCCTGATGGTCCATAACACTTTGGCGATCCTGCCCAGTTTCATGAGAATATTTCTCATGATTTAGGTATACGGCTTGGAAGAAATACTTACACAATTTGGTTGCAGGAATTTAGGATGCTAATGGCATTGAAGATGTACAAGGTGCCTTGTATGGGGAGTCTTTATGTCAGAGAATTATCCTCATTCCTCCAATCTTATTTTCACGAGGAGCAGATCTCGAGCATTGAGGGAGGCATTGTCCAGACAGCAACAGCAATCTGTAAGGTCTGATGATATAGATGAAGTGGTGCAATTAGGCAGGCTGGATGAAGAGCAGGTCACAGATGTTGGACATAATCTTTTGGGGGTGGGTTTTGCTGAGGGCACTTCCACAGTATATCATTCTCCTGCCACCTCTACAGAGTCCATCCCTACACCTCCAACCCCTTCCAGCATACCAGATGTATCAGATAATGAAGAACCAGTATTACCTCCTGACTATTAGGGAACTCCCCCAAAACAGGCACTCGAAAGACTGCAGCATGCAGTTCTAGGGAGAACATTCCTGTCAAGGAATACAGGGGTTTTGGTTAATAAATATTTGAATTTTAATCTTTTACCACCTCAAAGGAAACCTAAGAAGAAACACAATATGAATCAAAATCAATTGTTCAACCCAAAGGTGAGGGCATCTAAATTTTCAGGCAGGAAGAAGGAAGATCCAGATTGTCATGTAGCTCAGTTTGAAACAAGGTGGACAGCAAGTGGATTTAATCAATTGTATGGAGATCAGGTTAAAGAGCAGCAGTTCGTAGCCACTTTGTAGGGAAAAGCCATGGACTGGTTTTCCAGTTATGGCATGGCAGCATTTAACACCTATGATGAATTGAAGAATGCATTTTTGGGCAGGTTCCAGAAAGATAAAACACTAGGAGATATTTTGAGGAAGATAAAGAGAACTAAGCAAAAGAGGATGTTGGTGGAAGATTATGCTCAAAAGTTCAGGAACCTATTGAATAGGTTGAATAATGTTGATGCACCATCAGTGGAAATGCAAATTACTTATTTCATTAAGGGTTTGCAAAGCAAGATCAGGAATCCAATTGCTAATGTAGAATTGGGACAGAATGGTACATTGGATACCATGATTAGGGCTGCTATAAGAGTGGAGAGAAGGCTGGGTACTTCTCGTTCAAAAAGACATAAAGAGGATGATTCTTCAAGATTAGAGTCTGACACAGATTCAGATTCAGAATCTGAAAGTGATACTAGTGATGATGACAGTGAAAATAGTTCAGATTCAGAAAATGATGCCAGTGATTCTGATAGTGAGACTTCTCGTAGGAAGAAACACAAGAAGAGGAAGGAAAAGTCAGGATCAATCAAGTCCAGAAGGAAGAAAACCAAAGACAGGAATGAAAGAAAAGCAGAGGAGACTAAACTAGATAGAAAGATCAAGCAGAAGCTGAAGGATTTAGGTCTTTCAGACACTAAGAGGAAAGAAAAGTATTGTGAGATATGCCAAAGAAATGGCCATGAAGACATGCTGGTACAATCCTAATGTTAGGATGCCACAGCAGATGCCAATGGGGCAGCCTAAGGCTGAGGGCTTTGCAGCCAGTTGCAGTAAATCAGGTTATGACTGACACAATGCCTCAAAGACCTTTCAGGGGATCTGGAAGAATACAGGCAAGACAGCCTTGGGGAAATTTAAGAACACAGCAGCAAACTACTCAAATGGGAGCATGCCATTATTGTGGAGGTCAAGGACACTTTGTGGGACCAAACTGTGAACTTTGGGCAAGGCATAGGACTGAGAGAGGAATGCCAGTAGCAAGGAACCGCAATGACGGGAGACCTGCAAGAGCATCTCATCTACAGCATCCACGTGCCTCAGTGCAGCAGTCCTAATAGAGTTTCTTGATCATGATGAGGAATGGCAAATCCCTGCTGATACAGGAGTTGTTAGTGGTAGGGGAATACAGCAAGAAGAGGTTCAAGAAGGTCAGGAGAGGGTGTCAGGAAACTTAAATGCTGCAAGTATGCATATTCAGTGTGATTGTTTTAATTGCATTAAAGTTGAGTATTGTCCTGATGAAGCTATGGTATTAGCGGTTACTAGAAGCCAAGCAGGCCGGAAGCTTGATTAGCAGGAACAAGAGGAAGCCAGGAGAAAGGTGACAAAGCAGGTCAAAAGACTGCAGAAAATTGCAGAGAAAGACAGATTTGAAGAGTCTGAGGATCAGACAAAGTTAGGAACATTGTTTCCTGATGATAAGGATCAGTCTCTTGAAAATAAAGAATCAAGAAAATTTCAGGAGGGAGGTTCAGCAGAGCTATTTCAGGCTCTATCTAGCAAAGTGTTCCTTGTAATTAACATTGGAGCAGATCTTGGATTTGATCCCAGGGTTCAAGGAGAAGTTACTCTTGAAGATCAGGGAAAAGCAGCAGGAGGTTATTGAAAGTACATCAGTTCAGGATCAGGTACTTCTTGACTGTCAAGCAGTTATACCAACTCAAAAGGAGGTGGTAGATTATCAAGTGCCCACTATTCAAGTTGAATATCAAGGGAAGAAGTTTGATGATGTCCTGTTGGATGGGGGTATCTATCTCATATATGTGCTCCTCTCACTAATTCAACCAAAAAGGGGATGCAGTTTGTATGGAGGGAAGATCATGATAAGGCCTTTGGTATTCTTAAGAAAATGCTTGTTGTAGCTCCTATATTGCAGCCTCCTGCATGGGATTTACCTTTCCATATTTTTGTTGATGCTTCTGATTTTGCTGTGGGAGCTGTTTTGATGCAAGATAAGGTGCCTGGATGGTATAGACCTATTTACTATGCAAGTTGGAGATTGAGTACTGCTGAAAAGAATTATTCAGTAACGGAAAGAGAAGCACTTGGTATGGTGTACTCAGTTCAGAAATTTAGACATTATTTGCTTGGGAATTAGGTTATATTTCATGTGGATCATTAGGCATTGTTGTTCCTGATCAATAAACCTCAGTTAACAGGTAGACTTGCTAGATGGATGTTGCTATTGCAGGAATTTGATTTTAGGGTTATTCATACTCCTGTGAAAGAGCATGCTGTAGCTGATTACCTTAGCAGATTGGACAATGATGATATGGAAGCAGGAGTTCTTGATCAACTTCCTGATGCTAAACTTTTTGAAGTTCAGGCTATAGATCCTAACTCTTATTATGATCAGTTACTGCATTTCTTACAGGAAGGAGTGATGCCTGCACACCTTACTGCAGATTAGAGAAGGAGATTAGCTTTGAAGAGTTGGTCCTTTCAGGTTATTCTGAATCTTTTGTACAAAAGAGGAGTTGATAATGTGTTGAGGAGGTGTGTTCCTGAATTTGAGCAACCAGCAGTTCTTTATGAAGCTCATTCCGGATTGTCAGGTCACTTTTCTGGAGAAATTACAGGCAGAAAAATACTGCAAGCAGGTTTATGGTGGCCTACTGTGTTGAAGGATGCTCATCAATATGCTAAGGAGTGTTTGCAATGCTTGAAGGAAGGTCAACCTCTTGACAGGGATAGAATGCCGGATCATCCTGTATTACCACTTGAACCATTTCAGAAATGGGGAATTGATTTTGTTGGACCTATCAAACCAGCAGCTAAAGGCACAGGTAACAAATACATCTTGGTTTGCACAGACTATGCCACAAAGTGGGTGGAAGCACAAGCCCTCAAGGATAATAAAGCAGTTAGTGTGGCCAAATTTTTGTATACTAACATTATGACTAGGTTTGGATGTCCTATTAAGTTGGTCAGTGACAGGGGTAAACATTTTTTGAATCAAGCTATTCGGGACCTGACTGTCAGGCATATGATTCTTCACAAGAAGTCAACTCCATACCATCCTCAGGCTAATGGGCAAGCTGAGAGTTCCAACAAGATCCTACTCCGTATCTTGAAGAAGATCGTTGAAGATAACAGGAAGGATTGGGATGTCAAGTTGGATTCTGCTTTGTGGGCTTTCAGGATTGCATACAAGGTGACAACTGGATTAACACCTTTCAGGTTAGTGTATGGATTGGAAGCTGTTGTCCCTATGGAATTTGTGGTTCCCAGTTTAAGAGTTGTTGTTGAACATAAGTTAGATCCGGAATAGTCAGTGCAGCATCGGATGGAATAGCTCCTAAAGTTGGAGGAAGACAGAGTGTTAGCTGCTTATGTGTCAGGAATTACGCAGCAAAGGAGACAGGCTTGGGTAAATCAACACATCCGCAATAAAATTTTTGAAGAGGGGGATTGAGTAGTTGTTTATAATTCCCGATTGGGAAAATTTCCCGGCAAATTGAAGCTTAGATATGTTGGACCATTTATTATTCATAAAGATATTGGGCAAGGTATATTTCTGCTCAAAAATTTGCAGGGCAATATCCTGAAGCCTGCGGTCAATGGTTTTCGGCTTAAAAGACTACCACAACCTTATTATTCACCTGTTAATTTAATTTTTCCTGTTAATGTAAGGGAATCAAATTGTGAAGGTTACATGTGTGAAGGGTCACTTGTGCATGATGCTGACATGACATTTGGCACACAACAAAGTTCACTTGCAGAAGACTTGGACTTCACTTTTCAAATGGGGAAGGAAGCAGGCATTCTTCGTGATTCTCCTCTTTCTCCATCACCGTGTGCTGTGCGCCCTGTTTGTGCCGTCATGACACATACATGCCGAAGCTCTGCCCGGAAGCTGGTTCTTCGAAAACGTGCTCGCCAAGAGGAGGAGGACGATGAGGAGTATGAGCTGTCGGAAGATGATCGGCCTGGTTGACACAAGGAGGACATGTCAACACCGATGTCGGTTTCTCAGCTGTCACGCCCGAGTGCTGTTAGTACACCGTTTGTTGATTCTTCCCTGGTCCTTGATGTGGATGATGCAGTTCATAGCACTTGGATGCAGCGCATTGGATTATGTGTGTTTGCATGTTTGCCATGGTCTCGGTGGGTTGCCAATGTTAATGCATCCGCCCAATTGGACATGATGAGGCAAAGTCAGGGCATGATTGCAGGTTGTTTGGAATTGACTGCTGCAGTGGTTGCACGGGTATTTGCATTACCCATGAATGAAAATCCAACTTTGTGGAAATGTAGTGATGAGTAGATGTATCAGGCCTTTGGGGAGCCTGTTGGTCCTCGGCATGTTTACATTTTGAAGAGAGTTGATGCTGTCCGAAAATTGCAGCTCCGATGGTTTATTGAGCGTTAAACTGACAGCATAGCAAGGGAGACTTATGGTGTTATTTATTATGCTGAGAATGTGGGTATGCCAAATTGGGCAGGTTTGATGTTTGACAGGCTTATGGCTGAGATTAATATCTCTAAGCCCAAGAAGGTTTTTCAGAAGTCGCGTATGGGATGCTATTTGGCTGCTCTTTATGAGTATGCACAGTCCAAATTTCCTGATGTTGTTTTGGGGAATGTGTCTGACTCGAAGCCATTCTCTTCAGTGGATAATGTAGTGCATGTTGATGATCAACATGTAGAGTCTGATTCTCATCAAAAGGAGGCTGACAGTGATAATGTTTTTGCCGGCCATGAGCAACAGAAGGCTATATACAGGGACTTGATGCAGGTCGGTTATGATGAAGCCTATGCTCGGAAAGTTGCTTTGGATTTTGTTCCAAAGAATTCTGTCTCTTTGGATGATGCAGCAATTCATGAAAATCAGGGTAATGAAGATTTTCTTAAGTTTGCAGGTCATGGGCATGCTAAAAAGAAACCTAGAATCAGTAAGATTTGGTTGAGAAGCATGCAGGAGCCTCAGGTTCAGCAGCAGACTTTTTCTGAACACCCTGTGGTATCTGCAGCATCTTTGGATGTTAAAGAGCAGGTGGATGTTGTTCAGCCCAGTGTTCCCTTTGTTCCAGATTGCTCTCGGGTGGATGAAATTGCTGTCAGTAGTGTGTCAGATGCTTGGACTGTTATGAAAAAGGTGATGTCATTTTTTGAGCAGGCTGACAAAAATAGTGTTCAAACTGCAGCTGAATGTAAACAGGTCGAGTTCCAGTTAGATTTTCAGCAGAAGCAGTATGATGCCTTGGTTAAACAGTTGAAGATTAAGCAAGATGAGTATGATGCTTTGCAAACAGAGTCTCTTGGCAAAATTGCAGCTTTACGGCAGTTAGTGGATAATAGAAAAATGTCAACTGCTTTGTTTGAGAAATGGACTCAAGAGTTGCAAGATAAGTGTATGCATGAGTTGCAAAGTTTTGTTAATATGCATGCTAAATTGCAGGTTGAGCATCAATTGTTGTTGGAGAGGTTTCAACCTCTTAAACATGATGAAGAGCAGATTTTGAAGAATTTGGAAGTAGATGTGGATGCCTCGGTTGTATTGAATGCAGCAAGCTTTGATTGGTGATGTTAGAAACACTTGGCAGCTAGTGATGGGAAAATTTGACACTTTGGTTTCTAGACCTTATAATATGCTTAAAAATGCTTTTGTTCCAGCTGAGTTTGATGCATTTATTCAGGAAAAGGATGCATTGCTTCAGCAAATTGCAGATTTGCAAGCTGTCAAAGTGGATCTTACTGCTAAGTTGCAGTATGCTTTGGATGAGAAGAGAAAAAGTGATGACTATGTAGCATCTCTTTTGCAGCAGAAGGATTTTAAGTTGGAAGATAAGGATGCTACTGTGTAGCAAGTTTTGTATGAGGTGCATGAAGAGATTAAGGTTACTAGTAGTAGATCTGTTGAAGACTATGCTGCTGCACGTTCGGAGTGTCAGATTTCTACTTGCATAGATATTATTCTGTACACTCCTAGTTTGTTTACTACTTGACTTTGATATGTATCTTCTTTTTGCTCATGACATGATGTAATGACCTCTGCTAACACTTAGGATCAATTATGCAACTGCACAAGAGGACTATGAGTATCCTAGAGGGGCTCTACTCATGGTTGCTCAGTGTGGCTTGCCAAGGGGTGCAAGGCCTCTGGCAGGGCATAATTGTATTCTTTGGGTTATTTCTTACTTTGTATGCTTTCCGTTATATAGCTACATACTTGTGGGTTCGAGTCTTGACTGTCCCAGTCATCCACCGGGCTGTGCCAGGTGTTGAGGCTCGAATTGCACTATATTAGTACTTTTATACCTTAGTACTAGCATATATGTAGAACCAACATATGGAAAGTGACCTAAGATGTCATATGAAGCATTCAGGTTTTTACCTGACATGCAGGCGCCTTTCTGACAGTCAGGAGTTTTGTGTCTTTTGTATTCCTGCGTGATGAGAAATGAGATATTCTTCAGGACAGCACTAGATTTTGGTCGTTGATGTCTGGTTCTAACGCTGTGTATCTATGTCTTGAATATTTGCGCTGTCTATTGCAAGTTATTTGATCAGGAGTGAATATGATGATGATAAACTGTGTGATTGTTTTTAGGACAGTGGTTCAGCATTGATGTTTACGATATGTAGATCATATTTGCATGGTATTCCTGAAGATTAGGTATGTGTAATGGCTGTAAATTGTGTCAAGAAGTTCCCTGCAGTGCTAATTTCTTGCATTTCCTGTTATGGTCCTGATGGTCCATAACAGATGAGGAGTATTCAGCCCCAAACGAAGGACAAAAACAACGGCAAAAGCAGCCATCAAATCAAAAGAAGATGAAGCCCTATGCACCTCCTAATGTTCCTCAATTTCGCTCCAATCTATACCCACAAGCAAAGCAAATTTCCGAAGAAGAAAAGCAGCGCTTCATGAAAGAAGGGAAGTGCTTTAAATGTGGACAAGCAGGCCACATAGCGAAGCAATGTCCAAACAAAGGACAAAGCAAGGTTTCTGACAACAAGCCTAAGTTGCTAGTGAAAATCAATGCTATCAGTGATGTAGTTGCAAACACAACTCACACTCCAGAGATGTGCAAATTATTAAAAGCTTGGGGACAGTTGCAAGGTAAGCAAGCACTATTCTTGATAGATCTTGGGGCGAATGAAAATGTCATTTTCTTGCAATTAGCTAAAGAGCTTGGATTAAAGAATGAAGAGATGGACACTCGGGCAAAAGTTCGCCAAGCTTTAAATGCCGATGAAGGTGACACAGTGAAGACTGTGACACCCTACATTGGCAAGCTCAAGTTTCAAATTCAAGGCTACAGTGACGAAGATACCTTCTGTATCGGAGACCTTGATGGTTGTGATGTGATTCTTGGCATGCCCTGGAATCATAGAGTAGATTCAACCATCTTCTCTCAGAAAAAGAAACTCACCAACAAAGGCAAGAAGTACGAGATCCAAGCTAGAGTTTCTGGAGACACTATACCTATGGTAAGCCATATGCAAGTCTCTAGAGCAATTAAGGATTGTGTTCAATGTTGTTTGCTTTATGTCACTGATGTAAAAGATAATATGAATGCTGAAAACCAAGAGCGACTTCAGCTCTTGGAAAAGTATAAAGATTGTTTTTCGGAAGATCTTCCTTATCAGCTTCCCCCAGAAAGGCCAGAAGACTATCATATTGATATTATTCCGGGCAGTTCTCCTCCTAATATAGCACCATACCGTGTGAGCCGTCCTCAACAAGAAGAAATCAGAAAGCAAGTGGAAGACCTACTCAACCGTGGGCTAATTAGGCCAAGTAGCTCACCATTTTGTTCACCGGTTCTTCTTGTTCAAAAGAAAGATGGCACATTCAGGATGTGCATTGATTATTGAGCCCTCAACAAAATCACTGTGAAGAATCGGTTTTCTATTCTCAGAATTGACGACATTTTGGATCGTCTAGGAGGCTCAAAGGTTTTCAGCCGCATTGATCTAAAGAGTGGTTATCATAAAATTAGGGTAATACCACAAGATGTACACAAAACTGCTTTCCGCACTTCATATGGTCTTTATGAATTCTTGGTGGTTCCTTTCGGATTAACCAATGTACCAGCCACCTTTAATCGAATGATGGAGCGCATCTTTAGAGAGCATCGACAATATGTCGGTACTTTCTTTGATGATATTCTTGTCTTTAGCAAGAATGAAGAGGAGCATCATCAGCACTTGGAGATTGTTCTATAATTACTTCAACAAAATCAACTCTTGGTAAATGGTAAAAAGAGTGAATTTTTCATGCATAAAATAAATTACCTTGGGCATGTCATCTCTTTTGAAGGGATTCAGATGGATCCTGAAAAGATCAAGATAATCCAAGAATGGCCTCATCTTCATGTTGTACATGAGGTGCGATCGTTTCTTGGCTTATGCTCTTATTACCGCCTCTTCATCAAGCATTTTGCACATATGGCTTCTCCACTTCATGGCCTCACAAAGAAGAAGACCTCTTTCCAATGGAAGGAAAAAGAGAAGGCAGCCTTCATAAGGCTGAAAACAACGCTTACTTCTGGACCTGTTCTTATCATTCTAGATTTGGTAAAACCATTTGTGGTGGAAGCAGATGCTTGCGGTGATTGTATTGGTGCAGTGCTAAATCAAGAAGGCCATGCTGTAGCCTTTTGAAAGCCGCCGTCTAAATGATGTGGAGAAAAGGTATGACATTTATGAAAAGGAGCTCTTAGCAGTGGTTCATGCTTTGAAGATATGGAAACATTATCTTTTAGGCAATGAATTCCTTATTAAAACTGATCATCAGAGCTTGAAGTATTTCAGGACTCAAAAGCATTTGCAGGAGAAACATGCAAGATGGGAAAATTTCTTGTCTATGTTTCATTTTCAAATTATGTACACTCCAGGGAAACAAAATGTAGTTGCTGATGCACTTTCTAGAGTGCCTCGCATTGCAACTATTACAGTGGCTCATCATGAAGATTTTCAAATGATGAAGAATACTTATGATGAAGATACTAATTTTGCAGCAATTTGGTCAAATTTACAGCAAGGAGGTTCTCATCTAGATTATTTCATCAAAGACGGTTACCTTTTCATGAACAATCGCCTTTGTGTCACTCTTCCTGTTCGACAAAAGGTGCTTAAAGAAAGTCATGAACCCCCTAATGCAGGGCATAGAGGGAGGGCAGCCACTCTAAGTGCAATTGAGGCTTGTCTACTTATGATGAAGATACTAATTTTGCAGCAATTTGGTCAAATTTACAGCAAGGAGGTTCTCATCTAGATTATTTCATCAAAGACGGTTACCTTTTCATGAACAATCGCCTTTGTGTCACTCTTCCTGTTCGACAAAAGGTGCTTAAAGAAAGTCATGAACCCCCTTATACAGGGCATAGAGGGAGGGCAGCCACTCTAAGTGCAATTGAGGCTTGTCTACTTATGATGAAGATACTAATTTTGCAGCAATTTGGTCAAATTTACAGCAAGGAGGTTCTCATCTAGATTATTTCATCAAAGACGGTTACCTTCTCATGAACAATCGCCTTTGTGTCACGTTTCCTGTTCGACAAAAGGTGCTTAAAGAAAGTCATGAACCCCCTTATGCAGGGCATAGAGGGAGGGCAGCCACTCTAAGTGCAATTGAGCGCTACTTTTATTGGCCAACATTACGAAGAGATACACATAACTTCATTGAGGCTTGTCTAGTATGTCAAAAATCCAAGTATGATAGGCGGAAGACTCCAAGATTGTTGCAACCTCTTCCAATGCCCAAAGATCCATGGAAATCTATCACAATGGATTTCATCTCAGGTATTCCAAGAACACTTCAAGGTCATGATATGATTTGGGTCATAATTGATCGATTCAGCAAGCAATCACATTTTATTCCATGTCATAAAATATTGAAATCCGCACAAGCTGCAAGACTTTTCATTCAACATATCTTCAGATTACATGGTATGCCTTCTGAGATCATTTTAGATAGAGACTCCAAATTCATAAATAACTTTTGGCGTGCTTTATTTGAGAATTTGGAAACCACTTTAAAGTTCTCCTTAGCTTTTTATCCTCAAATTGACGGCCAAACAGAGGTGATGAATCTCACTCTTTTGGATATGTTGAAAGCTTATGTTAGTGAACATAAGTCACAATGGGAGAAATATCTTCCATTATTGGAGTTTGCTTACAACAATACAGTGCACTCATCCACAGGGAAAGCTCCAAATGAAATAGTATAGGGTAAAGTGATTCCTTCTCCAATTATTCGCACTAAAGATAAGATTTTTGCTGCTGATGAGTTTGCTTCAGATTTAAAAACAGCAATGGATCAAGTTCAAGCCACTATCAAAGTTGCCCAAGAGCGACAAAAGAAGCAAGCAGATAAACGAAGAAGACCTTGGCTTTGAAAAAGGTCAATATGTCTTGCTAAAGTTTGATAAAAGCAGGCTCAAACAAGGTTCCGGTCAAAATTCATCTTTTCCAAATCTCTCCAATAGATACTTTGGACCCTTCAAAGTGATTGAGAAAATAAATGAAGTTTCTTATCGACTTGAGCTTCCTGCTCATTGGAAAATACACAATGCTTTTCATGTAAGTTTGCTAAAACCTTACATACCTGAACATATTTTGTTTCACAAGGATCGAACCACGAGAAGTGGCCTTGTGACACGAAAATTCTTACTAAAATTCAAAAATCTACCCACAATAGATGCACAGTGGGTAGATGAAAAATTCATGAAGGATTATCTAGACATTCTTCAGCCATATCAAGAAGCTTTTCAACTGAGGACAGCTGAATAAAAGCCAGAGGGCTGTCACAACTCTATAGAAACAGAATTTGTATCCTTTTTCATTAATTTGTCTATATAATGATTTATTAAATTTGTTTCCTTTGCACTAATTAGATATAAAGAAAAGTGCATTGGAGCTGGCCACTGATGAGTGGTCACAAGTTATGGTGGACCCACGTGGTGGGTTAGAGAAAAGATAGTTCACACTTCCACCTATATGGCCCGATTGGGCGTCTCTGACCAGAACTCACACATATCAGGATTAGACTCGCACACAGAAAGGATTGATGCCTTGAAGTGTAGGCTAGATCCGCCAGAACAGACAGTTACAATCAACAAGATGGCATGATCATGAAATGCTTGTACAATGTGCATGTGTGGGCTGAAAGCTTGAAATACATATTTCTTTGCATAGGAAAGTCACATGAAGATTCTGATACCGTTTTTGCGATGTACACGGAAAATGCTTTCATATGACGCCCATATTGGGGGGTTCCTAAATTTTAGGAGGTCCCTAAATTTTAGGAGCCTCGAATTAGCCTAAAAATGCTAGTCCTAAAATATAGGGATGTCATTCTAAAAATAGTAAATTTTGTACTTTGACTGTGCTTACTAAATTTGGTTGTTTCTATTCTTGACAGTATTCAGCCCAAAAAGGAAGGCCATAGAGAAGAGACAAGTGTCAAGACACTTGTCACACAAGTTTCCAAGAGTCCCACCACTTGTCACATCTCATGATATGTGGCTGGACACTTGTCTTGTGCTACTCCACTTTCCCCTTTTGTACTAGCTCTTCCCTCTCCTATAAACAAGAGCTCGTTTTTCTTCATTCAGCTTCATTTTTCTTTGCTGTAAACTCATGTACAGCACCCACAGATTGCCAGAAACTGGCCCCATCCATCTCCATCATCATCCCCCACTTCTCCATTATCAAATTCCTCCATATTCCCTCTTCTATCACTGCTGTTTTACAGGACAGCAAGCCTGTAAATTCATTACAACACCTCCTTCTCGAGCTCTTTCTTCCATTTTAGCAACAAGAAGCAAGTCCTATCCATGTACTGCTGATCAACGATGGAGAAAGGCTGATTTTCCCTCTTTCTTCTCTCATACTGTAAAGAAATCAATTCTTATCATTGCATGATAGATAATGCTTCAGCCACCCCATTTGAAGAAGGGCTGTAAGGGGCTGTAAGCTCCCTCTTGATTTCATGCAATTCACAAAAGGACTTGAATTTAGTTGATGGGAACTCACCCCCATTATCAGTTCTCAAGCATTTCAACTTTCTACCTGTCAGTGGTCACGAATGCATGAAAAGTTTTAAAAACAGCAAACACTTTACTTTTCTTTTTCAACAGGTATACCCAAATATTTTTGGAATAGTCATCAATAAAGGAGACAAAATATGCAGCACCACCCTGTTAGCAATGTCAGATTCTGGTCTGGCCACAGTCGGGACTGACCAGTCGGACTGCCATGTGGCAGTCCGACTGTACTGCACCAGTCGGCTGCATTTAATGCAGCCGACCTGCCTATTTCTGGCGCCTATTTTCTGGCTATTTATAGTCGATGTCCAGCACTGCTTCTTCCACTTCTGATCGCAGGTAACAGGCTGGAGATTCATGCAGATTACATCTCTGTTTGCAGATTTCAGGTTGGAGATCGTGCAGACTGCAGCGGACTTCGAGGTGAACAACAGGTTGCATCGTCGAGGTGGAGACACGCAGTCCCGTGCACTGCGCCCGTGTACATATCTGCATATCTTTGTATATAGCACACTTTATACAGCAAATCTTCATCTTCCACTGTCTCTCCTCTCTGCGTTCTCTCTCTCTCAGTCTTGGTCCCACGCTTCCGCATCGCTGCACTCTGACATGGTATCAGAGCAGTGTAGAAGGGCTGACTGAGTGAAGAACCAACCTGAAGAGGAGATTCCATCGCGACACAAGGCTGCGTTTCCAGCGTTCGAGGGCCAGCGGGAGGGCTGCACATCAGAACAAGGCTGAAGCGAGCGTGGGCGTGCGGGAAAGGAGTCCAGTTGGTGGGTTTGCTGCTGTTTACTGCTGTTTGAAGAGGAGGAAGGCTGAGTTTTCAGCTTTTAAGTGCAGGTTTTGCTTTTTCATCGCCTCCGGCGGGTGAAGAAGGTTCGAGACGCGGAAGAAAAAGCCCTAGTAGGCTACGTTTTCACAGTTAGAGGGGGCTGCTTTTGCGTTTGTGAAGGCTTTTGCGTTTGTGACGATTACCGCATCTGGCCTATGATAATGTTGGCCATCCTTGAGTCCTACGATTTGGTGGAGCTTGTACAGGAGGAGATCGACCGGCTCTCGGTGAGAGATGAGTCCAAACTCTCTTCCGATGCTCGTGCGGAGTTGGTCAAGGCACAGTCTCATTGGGACAAACAGAATGCCCGGATTTGTTCTTTTCTTTTTTTGTCTTGTACTACAGCCGTGATAGCCCACATCGAGCACTTGACGGTGGTTCGGGAGATATGGCTGGAGCTTGATCAGATGTATAACCGGATGACCCTTATGAAGCGGGTTTCTTTGGAGGTGCAGATGCGGACCTTGTCCGTGAATAAATCTTCTTCGTTGCGGGAGCACATCAACAAGCTTAGACAGCTTTAGATGCAGGTTCAGAATGCAGGGAAGTCGATTTCCTCCGAAGACATAGCGATCACACTTTTGTCCCAGTTACCGCCACGATTCGGTGCTTTTTACTCCGCCCTTATTGCTTCGGGGCGAGAGTCTACTCTTCGGTGGGAAGAGTTGGTTCCTATGGTCTTGGACCAAGTGGAACAACTGAAGGGACAGCATGCTTCCAAGTCGGAAGCCTTGATAGGTCAAGCCTCTCAGAAGAAGAGGAAGGACCAAAAGAAGAAGAAGGAGGACAAGTCGTCAAAGAAGGACAAGGACAAAGAATCCACATGCCATATTTGTGGAAAGACTGGCCATTGGAAGAAGGATTGCCCCGACAAAGACAAGAAGAACACCAACAAGAAGGACACGAAGGATTCTGGAGCGGTGGCTGCACCCTCATCAGTTGCGTTTCTTCATCTAGCAGTCATTGAGGACTCTACACCAAATGCTTCTAATGTTGCGATGACAGCTCCCCAGGCTCGAGAGTGGATCGTTGACAGTGGTGCCTCTCGGCACATGACCCCTTCATCAGTTGGTGTTGCCCAGTTGCGACCTTCGCGTGGGCAGATTCTCATTGGAGATAGCTCTTCGGTGTCTATTGTAGGACGAGGTGAGATGCAGCTTATTCCAAATGGACGTGGTGGTACCCATACCTCAGAGGTGTTGCATGTGTCAGGTTTAGGGTATCATCTACTTTCGGTTCATAAGATTTGTTCACTTGGACTTTTGGTGGAGTTTGACAGTGATTCGGTGCGAGTCCTTGATCGTGGGTCAAGGAAGGTTCTCTCATCAGGATATGAAGAGAACGACATCTACAAATTGACGTCTTCTACCGCCTTCCCTACTCTTCTTCTTACCTCTCAGACACAATCAGAGCTATGGCATGCTCGGTTTGGTCACCTCAACTATGATTATCTTTGGAGGGCGTCACGTGGACAGCTTGTTCGAGGGTTGCCGGACATAGCGGTGAGCCAGCAGCCATGTGTCTCCTGCATTCGTGGGAAACAGTATAGGGATGCGATTCCCAACAAAGCTTCGCGGTGGTCTATTTCACCGATGGAGCTTGTATCTACGGATCTTTGTGGCCCTATGAGGAACGAGTCCTTGAGAGGAAGCTCGTACTTCATGTTGATCGTAGATGACTACAGCAGGATGACATGGGCCTATTTCTTGGCGTTGAAGTCAGAAGCTTTCTCCCACTTCAAGGATTGGCTTCTCTTTGAGGAGAACCGATCAGGCCGGCGCTTGAAGACCTTGCGATCCGACAAGGGTGGTGAATTTGTTTCTAATGAGTTTACTCGTTTTTGTGCAGATAAAGGCATTCACCAGGAGTTTGCTAACACCAACACTCCTCAAGAAAATGACATTCTTGAGCGGAAGAACCGAAGTGTGATCGAGATGGCGCGCACCATGATGGAGCATCGACAGACACCTCAGTTTCTGTGGGCCGAGGCTGTGGCTACTGCAGTTCACATCCTTAACCGATCCCCCACTTCGGCCGTTGATGGGATGACACCTTTTGAGGCTTACTTTGGGACTAAGCCCGATGTTTCTTATTTCAGGGTTTTTGGGTGTGATGCCTATGTTCACATTCCCAAGGCTCATCGTGATAAATTTGAAGCAGCTTCCCGAAGACAGGTGTTTGTTGGCTACAGCTCTCAGTCCCAAGGCTATCGTTTGTATGATCCCGTCAAGCGGGATGTGTACACCAGTCGAGATATGCGGTTCGTGGAGGTTCCGGCCATAGCAGTGGGTGAGGAGCATCCCGTTCTTGGAGATCCAGGGGAGAGTTGGGCTCCCGAGACAGTTCCTTTGGAGCCAACGCCTTTTGATTCCGATTCTGTTTCCGATACAGAGTCTACTGTTCCACCGGTCACCGCCGAGGAGTTACCACCAGTGGATATCCCAGAGTCTTCAGCTGATGGAGAGAGACGAGGAGAGGTCCGGCCTCCTCCTCGTTGGGCCTGTGACACACTCCGTGATTCAGGGATCGAAGGGGTCCCTGAGGAGTGGGGACCGCAGGATGGTCCGCGGCGGTCACAGGCACCAGGCACATTTTATGGAGCTTGTTTGCTCTAACTATTGTTTGATGACCCGTGTTATGCAGGATCGAGAGCCCACCTCGGTGAAGGAGGGTTTACAGTCCGCACCATGGAAGAAAGCTACGAAAGCCGAGTTGGAGGCTATTGAGAGGAATGGCACTTGGTATCTCGTACCTCGCCCCCCGAATAAGAAGGTGATTAGCGTCAAATGGGTCTTCAAGACTAAGTACTGTCAGAGATCATAGCCTGTCCAGCTGCAGCAGTCGGACCAGCAGCATTGCTGCACAGTCGGACTGCCACGTGGCAGTCCGACTGCCTGCAACCACTTTTACCAGGCTGCGCCCCAGTTTTGAGCCCCATTCCAGGCAGTTTTTCGCCTATTTATTGCTGACGTTTTTCAGCAGTCGATCGATCATTCTCTGTCGCAGATTACAGACCGGTGCCATGCAGATCTCTGTCTCTGTTCGCAGATTTCAGACAGCAGACAGTGCAGACTGCAGCAGACTTCGAGGTGGACAGCAGGTCGCATCGTCGAGGTGGAGACACGCAGTCCAGCGCACTGCGCCCGTGTATATCTTTGTATTCAGCATTCTTTATACAGCAGATCTTCAGTGTACACTGTCTCTCTCTCTCCCTTCTCTCTCTGCGTTCTCTCTCTCTCAGTCCTACGCTTCCGCACCGCTGCACTCTGACATGGTATCAGAGCAGTGTTTGAGGGCTGACTGAGCGCAGAATCAACCTGAAGAGGAGTTTCCATCGCGACACAAATTTGCGTTTTTTTTGCGTTTAAGGGCAGACAGGAGGGCTGCGCCTTGGAACAAGGCTGAAACGAGTGTGGGCGCACAGGAAAGGAGTATAGGTGGTGGATTCGCTGCTGTTTACTGCTGTTTTATGCGGAGAAAGTTTGAGTTTTCAACCTAAAAGTGCAGATTTTGCTTTTTCATCGCCTCCGGCGGGTGAAGAAGCTTCGGGACGCGGAAGAGCCTTAGCAGGCTGAGTTTACCCAGTCAGAGGGGGCTGCTTTTGCGTTTGAGAAGGCATTGCAGGTGAAGATGTCTACAGAGATGGACTTGGAGTTCCAGGCGATTATGGACCGGAAGGTGCCTGTCCTACCGGCTCTTCCTACAGATCAGAAGCTCGACGGCGACAACTACCGCATTTGGCGCGTTATGATGTTGGCCATTCTGGAGTCCTATGATTTGGCGGAGTTGGTACAGGAAGATATTGACCGGCCTTCGGTAAGATATGAGTCCAAACTCTCTTCCGATGCTCGTGCGGAGTTGGCCAGGGCCCAGTCTCATTGGGACAAACTGAATGCCAGGATTTGATCCTTTCTCTTTCTATCCTGCACTACAGCCGTGATCGCTCACATCGAGCACTTGACAGTGGCTCTTGAGATATGGCTGGAGCTTGATCAAATGTACAATCGGATGACCCTGATGAAGAGGGTTTCTTTGGAGGTACAGATGCGGACCTTGTCCGTCAATAAGTCTTCTTCGCTAAGGGAACACATTAACAAGCTAAGGCAGCTACAAATGCAGGTTCAGAATGCGGGGAAGCCAATTTCCTCCGAAGACATGGCGATTACACTCTTGTCCCAGTTGCCGCCACGATTCGGTACATTTTACTCTGCCCTTATTGCTTCGGGGTGAGAGTCTACTCTTCGATGGGAAGAGTTGGTTCCTATGGTCTTGGACCAAGAGGAACAACTAAAGGGACAGAATGCTTCCAAGACGGAGGCGTTGACAGGTCAAGCCTCTCAGAAGAAGGGGAAGGACCAAAAGAAGAAGAAGGGGGATAACAAGTCCAAGAAGGACAAGGAGAAGGACAAGGACAAAGATTCCACATGCCATACTCGTGGAAAGACTGGCCATTGGAAGAAGGATTGCCCTGACAAAGACTCGAAGGACACCAAGAAGAAGGAAACCAAGGATTCTGGAGCGGTGGCTGCACCCTCATCAGCTGCATTTCTACATTTAGTTGTCATTGAGGACGCTTCACCGAATGCTTCTGATGCTGCGATGGCAGCTTCCCAATCTCGAGAGTGGATTATTGATAGTGGTGCCTCACGGCACATGACTCCTTCATCAGATGGTGTTGCCCAGCTGCGACCTTCGCGTGGGCAGGTTCTCATTGGAGACAGCTCTTCCGTTTCTATTGCAGGTGGGGGTAAGATGCAGCTTATTCCGGATGGGCGAGGTGGCACCCATACTTCAGAGGTTTTGCATGTACCAGGATTGGGGTACCATCTCCTTTCAGTCCATAAGATTTGCTCCCTTGGTCTTCTGGTGGAGTTTGACAGTTCTACAGTGCGAGTCCTTGATCGTGAATCGAGGAAGGTTCTATCATCTGGATATGAGGAGAACGGCATTTACAAACTGAAGTCTTCCACTGCCCTCTCCACTCTTCTTCTTACCTCACAGTCACAGTCTGAATTATGGCATGCTAGGTTTGGTCACCTGAACTATGACTATCTTTGGAAGGCGTCACGGGGACAGCTTGTTCGAGGGTTGCCGGATATAGTGGTGAGCCAGCAGCCATGTGTCTCCTGCATACGGGGGAAGCAGCATAGAGATGCCATTCCCCACACCGCTTCGCGGCGGTCTACTTCACCGATGGAGTTAGTATCTACGGATCTATGTGGCCCTATGAGGAATGAGTCCCTGCGTGGGAGCTCGTACTTCATGCTGATCGTGGATGACTACAGCAGGATGACATGGGCCTACTTTTTGGCACTCAAGTCAGAAGCTTTCTCGCACTTCAAGGATTGGCTTCTCTTTGAGGAGAACCGATCAGGCCGGAAGTTGAAGACCTTGCAATCCGACAAGGGAGGTGAATTTGTGTCTAATGAATTTGCTCGGTTTTGTGCAGATAAAGGAATTCACCAGGAGTTTGCCAATACTAATACTCCACAAGAAAATGGTATTCTCGAACGGAAGAACCGCAGTGTGATCGAGATGGCGCGCACCATGATGGAGCACTGACACACCCCCCAGGTTCTGTGGGCCGAGGCTGTGGCTACTGCAGTCCACATCCTTAACCGATCTCCTACTTCGGCCGTGGAAGGGATGACTCCATTTGAGGCGTATTTTGGGTTGAAGCCAGATGTTTCTTACTTTCGGGTCTTTGGGTGCGATGCCTATGTTCACATTCCCAAAGCTCACCGTGACAAATTCGAAGCGGCTTCCCGCAAACATGTATTTGTTGGCTACAGCTCCCAGTCCCAAGGCTACCGACTGTATGATCCCGTCAAGCGGGATGTATATACTAGCCCTGATGTGCGGTTTGTGGAGGTTCCGGCTTCTTCAACGGGTGAGGAGCACCCCGTTCTTGGAGATCCAGGGGAGAGTTTGGCTCCTTCTACAGTTCCATTGGAGCCTGTGCCATTTGATTATGATTCTGTTTCTGACACAGAGTCTACTGTTCCACCGGATCCTTCTGAGGAGTTACCACCAGTGGACATTCCAGAGTCTTCTACTGATGGAGAACGACGAGGGGAGGTTCGCCCTCCTCCTCGCTGGGCCCGTGACACACTCCGTGATTCAGGGATCGAGGGGGTTCCTGAGGAGTGGGGACCGCAAGATGGTCCGCGGCGGTCACGGAGGCATCAGGCGCATTCTTCGGAGCTTGTGTGCTCCAATTATTGTTTGATGTCCCGAGTTATGCAGGATCGAGAGCCCACCTCCGTGAAGGAGGCTTTACAGTCCGCCCCATGGAAGAAAGCTATGGAAGCTGAGTTAGAGGCTATTGAGAGGAATGGCACTTGGTCACTTGTGCCACGTCCCCCGAAGAAGAAGGTGATTGGAGTCAAGTGGGTCTTCAAGACTAAATATCTCAGTGATGGTACTTTGGATAAGCACAAGGCTCGCCTTGTTGCTAAGGGTTTTGCCCAGCGCCCAGGGATTGACTGTCATGACACCTTTGCCCCCACAGCTCGTATGGCAACCATTAGAGCTGTTCTTGCTTTGGCTGGCCATAGGAGATGGCCTGTTTATCAGCTGGATGTGAAGTCGGCATTCCTGAATGGTGATTTGAAGGAGGAGATCTACGTTGAGCAGCCTCCTGGCTTTTGTTCTTCAGATGGGAAAGTCTACAGGTTGAAGAAGGCCCTGTATGGTCTCAAGCAGGCCCCGCGAGCTTGGAACGAGAAGATTGATTCGTTCCTCCAGACTCAGTTGGGATATCGGCGGTCCAAGGCCGATCCGCAGCTGTATGTTCACACTTCCGAGGATGGTTGTGTGCTGTTTGTATTATATGTTGATGATTTGATTGTCACAGGTGATGATGCACAGCAGGTCCAGGAGACAAAGTCAGCTTTACATCGGACGTTCGAGATGACGGATTTGGGGCTACTCCATTTCTTTTTAGGCCATGAGATTTATCAGTTTCAGAGGGGGATCTTTCTCTCCCAACAGATATATGTACAGGAGCTCTTGGTGACTTTTGAGATGGAAGATTGTCGGGCCCTCCCTACTCCTATGGATCCGAACTGGAAGGCCACTTCCCACTCAGCTTCTCCTTTGGCGGATGCTTCCCGCTATCGACAGTTGATAGGGTCTTTGATTTGGCTTCTCAACACCAGGGTTGATCTATGTTTTGCTGTTGGGCTCTTGGCAGGGTTCATGAGTGAACCTAAGACGGTGCATTGGCAGGCTGCTCAGAGGATACTTCGGTATCTGAGGGGGACGTCTGATTTGGGGATTCATTACCCCGCAGGGACAGATGGGTCAGATCTTGTACTTGCAGGTTGGAGCAACTCGGATTGGGCCGGTGACGTGGACCACAGGCGGTCTACAACAGGTTACTGCTTTACTTTGGGTGCAGGTGTTATTTCATGGAGTAGCAAGAAGCAGCCCACGGTAGCCCTTTCGTCTACTGAGGCGGAATATCGGGCCGCGTCTTCCACCACATGCGAGGTTGTGTGGCTTCGGAGATTGTTGGAGGAGCTTGGGTGCCCCCAGACTCGTCCTACATTGCTGCGATGTGACAATGAGAGTTGCATTGCCTTGGCAAGGAACCCGGTTTTTCATGCCCGGACGAAGCACATTGAGATCCAGTACCACTTCATCCGAGAAAAGCTTCTGGATGAGACCATAGCTGTGGAGTATTGCAAGACGGAGGATAATCTTGCGGATTTGTTTACGAAGGCGCTTCCTCAGGCTCTACTTTGGCAACATTCCAGATCCCTCAGGCTTCTGCCCTGTCCAGGCTCTGAGAGGGGGTGTCAGAGATCATAGCCTGTCCAGCTGCAGCAGTCGGACCAGCAGCACTGCTGCACAGTCGGACTGTGCAGTCGGACTGCCACGTGGCAGTCCGACTGCCTGCAACCACTTTTACCAGGCTGCGCCCCAGTTTTGAGCCCCATTCCAGGCAGTTTTTCGCCTATTTATTGCTGACGTTTTTCAGCAGTCGATCGATCATTCTCTGTCGCAGATTACAGACCGGTGCCGTGCAGATCTCTGTCTTTGTTCGCAGATTTCAGACAGCAGACAGTGCAGACTGCAGCAGACTTCGAGGTGGACAGCAGGTCGCATCGTCGAGGTGGAGACACGCAGTCCAGCGCACTGCGCCCGTGTATATCTTTGTATTCAGCATTCTTTATACAGCAGATCTTCAGTGTACACTGTCTCTCTCTCTCCCTTCTCTCTCTGCGTTCTCTCTCTCTCAGTCCTACGCTTCCGCACCGCTGCACTCTGACAAGTACCTTAGCGATGGTTCTTTGGACAAGCACAAGGCTCGCCTTGTTGCTAAAGGTTTTGCACAGCGCCCAAGGATTGATTGTCATGACACTTTTGCCCCCATTGCTCGTATGGCGACTATTCGAGCTGTTCTTGCCTTGGCTGGCCATAGGAGATGGCCTGTCTACCAGTTGGATGTAAAGTCGGCCTTTCTTAATGGTGATTTGAAGGAGGAGATCTATGTCGAGCAGCCTCCTGGCTTTGGATCTTCAGATGGGAAAGTCTACAGGTTAAAGAAGGCCTTGTATGGCCTCAAGCAGGCTCCGCGTGCATGGAACGAGAAGATTGATTCGTTTCTTCAGTCACAGTTGGGATATCGGCGCTCCAAGGCCAATCTGCAGCTTTATGTACACACTTCCGAGGCTGGTTGTGTGCTTTTTGTGTTGTATGTTGATGATTTGATTGTCACAGGTGATCATGCACAGAAGGTCAAAGAGACGAAGGTAGCTTTACATTAGACGTTCGAGATGACGAACTTGGGTCTACTCCACTTATTCTTGGGCCATGAGATTTATCAGTCTCAGAGGGGGATTTTCATCTCTCAGCAGAGATATGTATAGGAGCTCTTGGTTTCTTTTGCGATGGAGAATTGTCGGACCATTTCTACTCCTATGGATTTGAACTGGAAGGCCACTTCACATTCAGCTTCTCCCTTGGCGGATGCTTCCCGCTACCGTCAGTTGATTGGATCATTGATTTGGCTCCTCAACACTCGTGTTGATCTTTGTTTTGCTGTTGGTCTCTTGGCGGGGTTCATGAGTGAACCTCAGACGGTACATTGGCAGGCTGCCCAGCAGATACTTCGGTATTTGAGGGAGACATCTGACTTAGGGATTCATTATCCAGCAGGCACAGGTGGTTCAGATCTTGTACTTGCAGGTTGGAGCGACTCGGATTGGGCTGGTGATGTGGACCACAGGCGGTCTACAACAGGCTACTGTTTTACCTTGGGTGCAGGTGTTATCTCATGGAGTAGCAAGAAGCAGCCCACGGTAGCCCTTTCGTCTACTGAGGCGGAGTATCGAGCCGCATCTTCCACCACATGTGAGGTTGTGTGGCTTCGGAGATTGTTGGAGGAGCTTGGTTGTCCCCAGACTCGTCCTACTTTTCTGCGATGCGACAATGAGAGTTGCATTGCCTTGGCACGGAATCCTGTTTTCCATGCCCGGACGTAGCACATAGAGATTCAGTACCACTTCATCAGAGAGAAGCTTCTGGATGAGACCATAGCTGTGGAGTATTGCAAGACGGAGGACAATCTTGCAGATTTGTTTACGAAGGCGCTTCCCTAGGCTCCACTTCGGAGACATGCCAGATCCCTCAGGCTTCTGCCCCGCCCAGGCTTTGAGAGGGGGTGTTAGCGATGTCAGATTCTGGTCAGTCAGACTGACCAGTCGGACTGCCACGTGGCAGTTTGATCGTATTGCACCAGTCGGCTGCATTTAATAGCACCTATTTCTGGCGTCTATTTTCTTGCTATTTATAGCCGATGTCCAACACTGCTTCTCCCACTTTTGATCGCAGGTTTCAGGCTGGAGATTCGTGCAGATTACATCTCTGTTTGCAGATTTCAGGCTGGAGATCGTGCAGACTGCAGCGGACTTTAAGGTGAACAGCAGGTTGCATCGACGAGGTGGAGACACGCAGTCCCGCACACTGCGCCCGTGTACATATCTGCATATCTTTCTATACAGCACACTTTATACAGCAGATCGTCGTCTTCCACTATCTCTCCTCTCTGCGTTCTCTCTCTCTCAGTCTTGGTCCCACGCTTCCGCATCGCTGCACTCTAACACACCCAACGATTTCACGGGCATACTACATACATCAGAATGCACTAAGTCCAAGACATTGGACTCACGAGAGAGATCAGAGTAAAAGGAAATTTTTATTTGCTTTCCAAATTGACACTCAATACAAAAGTCAAGTTTAGAGTCTTTTCCATCAACCCTCTTTAGAGAGGTAAGGACATCAAGTCCTTTTTGGCTCATATGGCCTAATCTCTTATGCCATAATTCCAAGTGGCTGTAAATTTCAGCAATTGCAAGAAACTTGCCATTCAAGGCTTTACAATGCAAACAATACAAAGTGCCCTTCTTGGTTCCTTTTGCAATCAGTATGGAACCCTTTTTCACTTTCCACAAATCACCACCAAACAGTGTAGTGTAACCATGCAAGTCAAGCTGACCAACAAATAGTAAACTTTTTTTAATGACAGACACATATTTGACATCTTTCAACACAAGCTCTTACCCATTATCTAAAGACAAGTGTACAGTGCCAATTCCATCAATGCTGCAAGTATGGTTATTTCCAAGATACACCTTTCCATAACTGCCTGCATTGAACATAGCAAAACACTCCAAGTAAGGAGTTACATGGAAAGAGGCACCGGAGTCTACGATCCAAGTCTAAGTGACACTATCATCAATTGACAAAAGTGCATCAATCACATCAGCCTTGGTAATCTGCATATCCTGCATGTGACATACAAGGGCATCATAATCAACTGCACATAATACATCAGTCTCTGTATCCGAAAGCTCCTCTATAACCACACTAGAGGCCACATTGGCCTTTTCCTTACCCTGACTGTCTCAGATGCATTTATCTTATCCTTCTCCTCCTTTTTATCTCCTACATTCTTCTTTCTTTCTTGTTTCTTCTTGTAATACTTGCAATTAGATTTCTTGTGGCCCTTCTAATTATAGTGATAGCAAGTAATGTCACTATTTTCCGTTCCTTTGCTCTTGCTCGTGTTTCTCTTAAACAAAGTCACGTCACGTCGCTTGGTCGCCGACCTCGCCTATCGCTCGTCACGCGACCGTTGTGCTTGCCCACTGAACCCGTTGCATCGGATGCCCGCCTTTACGCCGCTTGTTGTTGGTTCGTGCCCTGGCCATAGTCCCGTCACGCCTGTTGCATTGCCGTCGCTTGTTGGACTGGTCCCGCTTGGTTGCCGCGAGCAGTTTTTTGCTTGTCTTCAGCTCAACTGCTGATCTTCTTCACTTGTTGACTGTGTATTGCCTGTTAGCTGTGCCTGTTGACTAGGAAGGCGTTGGGAAGCGTGCATAGAACCTTAAGCTCTGATACCAGTTATTGGAGCTCAGCTGGATGCAGTAGAAGTTCGAGGAGTGAGCATGAGAGTGTGACGGCTGGTGAGAGAGTAAGAGAGAGAGAGAGCAGAGTGAAAGTACGATGCAATATGAGTGTACCAACAATGTGTTGGTACACAAAGAATAAAATGTATTTATACTTGGGGCATGTAAGGGTGCATTCACATGTACAACTAAATAATGTGTGTGTACTTTACACGGAGGTCAAATGGGCTTTTATCCCAACACCTCTAACCAACTCCCACTAGTTGTATGCAATGCTCATGCTGAGCCTTGCCAAGACTTTTAGTGAGCATGTTTGTAGGGTTATCCTGTGATGTGATCTTGGTCAATGTGACTAGACCATATTCCAAAACTTGTCAGATAAAGTGGTACCGCGCATCAATATGTTTGGTGCGTGAACGAAACATGGCATTCTTAGCTAGATATACAACACTGTAACTACCACATCCCAACACTGGAGTACTCATAGACGTGCTGAAATCTTTAGCAAGTGTGCTCGACCAAATAGCAGCTAGCTTCTTTGGAAGCTTTAGTAGCTGATATATATTCAGCTTCTATAGTACTCAATGCTATGATTTTTTGCAATTTAGAGCACCAGAAAATTGTTCCTACGGCAATGGTAAAGACATACCTGCTAGTGGACTTGTGAGTATCCAAGTCACTTGCCATGTCTGCATCATAGTATCCCAGTAGACTCAAAGCACTTTGCCCATAGCATTTACACTTTCTTTGTGTACCCTTAAGATATCTGAAGATACATTTGACAATCTCCCAATGTGCTTTACCAGGATTAGACATATAGCAACTAACAACTCCCACTGCATGAGCAATATCCGAATGAGTAGCAACCATAGCATACATAAGAGAGCCACATGCTGATGCATAAGGAACTCCCTTCATTGCATTGGCTTCCATCTCATCCTTTGGGCTGCTAGCTTTGCTAAGTTTAATGTATGGAGGCAAAGGAACTCCAAGTGGTTTAGCTCCAGCCATGTTAAACCTGTCAAGTACTTTTTCAATGTACTTTTCTTGTGATAAAAACAACAATTTCTGATTTCTATCTTTGCTGATCCTCATGCCCAAGATATGCTTTGCATTTCCCAAATCCTTCATAGAGAAGGCTGATTTCAGCTGATCCTTGAGATGATCAAGACTAGTTTTTGTCTTCCCAACTAGCAACATATCATCTACATAGAGAACAAGTATAATAGGATTGCCATTAGTATCCTTCTTCGTGTACAAATAGTGGTTTGCATGGTTGCGATTAAACCCACGAGAGATCATAAAAGTATCAAACTTCTTGTACCATTGTTGTGATGCTTGCTTCAGTCCATATAGGCTGCATTTTAGTTTGCATACCAAGTGCTCTTTGTTAGGAACTACAAAGTCCTCAGGCTGTTTCATGTAGATCTCTTCATCTATATCTCCATGTAGAAAACTTGTCTTCACATCCATCTGGTGTAGCTCCAAGTCAAGCGATCTTCCTTTTGTGCATAACCCTTGGCAACTAATCTTACCTTGTACTTGGGTTTCCCATCAACTGTTTTTACCTTATGCATCCACTTATTTGGAAGAGCTTTTCATCCTTTGGTTAGAGGTACAAGATCCCAAGTATTCTTCCTGCATTGCAAGCTCCCACTTATTGCTGAATCTACATGACTTTGCCTCTTTGTAAGTAAGAGGCTCACCGTCATCTGTCAGCATAACATAATGCAAAGAGGGGTCAAATCTTAGTGGTTGCCTTTTGGACTGAGTAGACCTGCGTACCCAATGATCTACATTCTCTGGCACTGGCTCTACATCAAGAGGTAGATAAATTTCAGCATTTTCAGGCTGTTGCAAACCATGTTCAGCATGCTGTTCAGCACCTTCATCTTGTGGACTAGCACCTACATCTTGTTGTCCAACACCTTCATGAGCATCTCTTTGCTGTCCAACTTCTTTTGGCTTAAAAATAACCAGCTGATCATCAATTTCAGCTTGTGGTAAAGCATCATTGGTTCCTTTTTTGACATAGTGGGTGGTTTTACATACTGAAATTTGACTCTCTTAGAGTCTTCATCAAAGGCCAAAGCATTTTTCAGCAACTTTGCCTCATTGAACAGTACATCCCGGCTATGTACAATTTTCTTGGACTAAGGTAACCATACCCTATAGCCCATTTCACCTTCATCACCATAACCCATAAAGATACCCTTGGTGGACTTAGCATCAAGCTTACTTCTCAGTTCATTCCTGACATGTATAAATGCATCACAACTGAAGATACATAGACGGTCATATGAGGTTGGTTTGCTAGACCAAACCTTCTTAGGGATGCTGTTCTTTAAGGACATGTTAGGAGAACAATTGCAAATGTGTACCATGGTTTTTAATGCCTCTCCCCAAAATTCATGAGGGAGATTAGCAGTGGACAACATGCACTGCACTCTCTCACAGAATGTCCTGTTATATCTTTTGCCACTCCATTCGAAGAAGGGCTGTATGGAGTTGTAAGCTCCCTTTTGATACCATAAAAGTCGACTCAAATTCAGCAAATGTGAACTCACCCCCATTATTTGTTCTGAGACATGTCAGCTTTTTCTTTGTTTGATTGGTCACAAATGCATGAAATGACTTAAATGCAGCCAATACATCACTTTTCTTTTTCAACAAATATATCCAAATCTTTTTGGAACAGTCATCAATGAATGAGACAAAATATGCAGCACCTTCCATAGATTTTATAGGCATGCTATACACATCAAAATGCACCAAATCCAAAAGATTTTGTTTGCGAGAGACATTAGAATAATAAGAATTTCTCACTTGCTTACCAAATTGACAATCATTACAAAGTGGCGCTTTGAGCCCTTGGCATCATCTTTTCAAAGAAGAAAGGACTTCAAGTCCCTTTTGACTCATATGACCTAATCTCTTATGCCAAAGCTCTAAATGAAAACCAATTTTAGCAATAGCAAGAAATTTTCCGTACAAGGCTTTGCACTGTAAGCAATAAAGTGTGCCCTTTTTGCAATCCTTTACAACAAGCATAAAGCCCTTTTTAAGTTTCCATAAACCACCACCAAACATTGTGGTGTAACCATGCAGATCCATTTGTCCCACAAATAGCAAACTTTTCTTGATGCGAGGTACATATTTGACATCTTTGAGCACAAGCTCCTGACCAATCTTCAAAGACAAATGTATGGTGCCAACCCCATCAATACTGCAAGCATGATTATTACCAAGGTAAACCTTGCTATAGCTGCCTTTGTCAAAAGTAGCAAAACACTCCAATCTTGAATGAAGCATCGGAGTCTACTATCCATGTCTGTGTCAGTCCATCATCGATTGTCAATAATGCATCAATAATATCTGCTTTAGTATTTTGCATGTCTTGAACATGAAGAGCAAGAGCATCATTGATAGCACAAAGTACATCTTCATTTGCATTAGACAGTTTTGCAATGACAACATTGGAGGTCACATTGACCTTCTCTTTGTCCTTTGACCTTCTCTTTGTCCTTTGAAGCCTTAGGTGTATCAGCCTTTTCCTCCTTTTTCTTCTTGTCTCTTGCATTCTTCTTTCTTTTTTATTCCTTTTGGAAGTATCTACAATCAGGCTTCTTGTGACCTTTACGACCACACTGAAAACATATGATATCTTGTTACCTTTCCCCATTGGATTTTTGTCTAATGTCTTCATTGAGAATAGACCCTCTCACACCATCGTATGTGAGGCTAGGATTTTTGCTCAAAGAAACCACAAGTGTTTGCCATGAGTTTGGCAATGGCATGATCAAGAAAATAACTCTCAGCTTATCATCAAAGTTAAGATTTGCATCCTTCAACTGATTCAAAATACCTGTAAATGCACTCAAGTGCTCAGAAGCCGGCTTGGACTCATCTAGCCACATATTCACCAACTTCTGCCTTAAATGCACTTGATTGATAGGTGTGGTAATCTCTTACATGGTCTTCAACTTCTGCCATATAGCATAACTTGTATCCAAGACTTTGATATCTGTAAGGATATCATCAGTGACACCCATTTTGATATAGGCCATAACTTTTTTGTTCATGTTGGCCCAATCTTCATCAAACGTTTGTGCAGGCTTGTTTAGTTTCAAAGCATCTTCACAATCTTTCAAGAAAAGAATACCTTGCATACGATCTTTCCAAGGATCAAAACCCTGACCATCAAACTGTTTGATTTCCATCAAACTGTTTGTGTCAGAACTGGAAGAAGTTGTAGCCATTTTGCCAAAAATCACAGATATAAGCCAAAGTATCTACAAGCTCCCAAGCTTAACCACCAAATACACTTGCTGTCCTTGTTTATCAGCAATAAACCACTGCTGTTTATGCACAACCAGCCACTACAGAGGCTGCACTAGCAAGTACACAGATATATCCAATCAGTGTGCTCAGTTAGAGTATTCAAAACTAAAGAAACTGCTGTATTTCAGACAATATACAGCTCGGGAAGCAAGATTTCTGCACAAATGAGGACTTTTACAGGTGCTTGACCTATTTTGATTGCCATATAGTCACCTACTGCTGCTGCCTGCTGTCACACAGCCACGTGCAGGTTGTCGCCTGCTTGCGCAGACCAGTTTCTGCTGTTGGCTGATCTCGTCCAGTCAAATGACTGCTGTCGCTGCAATAAATGCAGTCACCAGCTGCTATGCACACACACAGACTTGAAAAACCGACAACTAGACCTGAAAAATGTTGCCTTGATGTGTGTGCAGCTGCTCACGAAGTGTGCTACTGCTACAGCCCACAAATAGCTGTCTTGGGATGCGTGCTCATGACCAACTGCCTCGAACGTGCGCTCCAGTTAAAGGAGAGTTGAAGGCGGAAGCGAAGAAATGGCAGCAGCAAATGAGAAGGATGTGCAGGTGTGAAGTGTAGGAGAGAAGTCGACAATAGAGAGAGAGAGAGAGAGTAAAAAGACGATTTGTGTGTACCAACCAATGTGTTGGTACACAAAGATAAATAAATGTATTTGTACTTTAGGGTTTACGGGGTTTTTACCCACAAGGGTGCATTCACATGTACAAATAAATAATACAATACATGGGAAGTGAACAAAGGGCCTTTAGACCCAACAAACATAACATAACATAAGACTCACAAAGAATCTCAAAAACATAGCCAAATTATCATGTGACAAGTCTATTTCTCATGAGCTCAACTCATATGGCAAAACCAAACCATAGCATATCATAAACCAAATATACACTATGGCTAAAATATCAATGGCACCTTAACATATGCTGCTGTCTACAAAACTAGTGGAAAACAACTAAATATTAATGATCATACATTGAAAACCAGCATTTGTTAATCATTCGCCGATGATCATTAATCAATGCAAATGTACATTTTCAGAGTTGCAGTGAAAACCATACCGATCTGACTAAACATAGTGACTAGTACATTGAATAGTGATCTCCTAGCAAACATACTGTCAGCTACAATATCTTGAATGTATGCTGAATACATCCGAGATCCACTATATCTAGAGCTATCCATCACTAAGGAGTGGAGGTGCTAGCTCCCTCACGAGCATTAGGTAACACTTTGGACCCCTGCTCTGCTGAACCTGATTGAGTCCGAACTAAAGTTGGCTCTAACTGGAAAGCATCAAGGTAAAGTTGCTACAACTAGGGATGGTGTGCCAAGTCATCCTCCTCCATCCATTTGGCATCCATTGGTGAATAATTATGAAACTTCATCAAGTACCTTTTGGAAATCTTACCCCTGATCTTTCGCTCTGTGTGCACCAAAATCTGCTTTGGTATTAGTATTTCATCGAGCTCTTTAACCGCAGGCTGAATTTTAGCAAATACATCCTCTGGCACATCACCATGAAAAGGCAAAGCTCACATGAAAGGCATTGTGTATCTGCTAGTGTGGAGGCAATTTCAGCCTATAGCATGCATTAGTGATCCTCTCCAACACTTGAAATGGTCCATAGTATCTCATAGACAGCTTTGGATACAATCGCTCTTTGCCCTTCATCTTTTTCAGCCCTGCCTTTTCAAAATCCAGCAATATATAATCACCTTGTGCAAAGTGCAAAGCACACCTATGATGATCACTATCTTGGAATCCTGCATCCTTTCCACACAACAATGTGTCGGCTGTAGTAGTTGTTTCTATAAGTTGAGACATGTTGGAAACAATGGACTTAATGCAAAAATCATGAATATACTTTGGCAAACAACAAATATACTTCTCCACTTGCTCATGGAGAGGTTCCACACAACAATGTGTCGACTGTAGTAGCTGTTTCTATAAGCTGAGACATGCTGGAAATAATGGACTTAATGCAAAAATCATAAATATACTTTGGCAAACCACAAATATACTTCTCCACTTGCTCATGGAGAGGTGTCGTGTGATAAGAAGTAACTGGTAGCAATGCATCCCAAAACTTCTTATTATATCGATCCAAGTTTTTGCAATCTTTGGAATTCAACTGATTCCAAGCTGTCATAGTGTCTACTTCAAAGGTACTTGTCAACCAATTTGAAGCAAACATTTGCTTCAGCTAGATCCAAGTGGTAGGTGACTTTCCTTGAATAAGAAGTGTAGATCACCATTGCAATGCATTTCCCTTAGAAAATGTGGTTGCCTTTTGTATCTTATATGCCTATGTGAAGTTGCCTCTAGAGTAGGCCGCATCAAATTGTTGAATAAAAACGAGTGCTTTCAGCCTATCTTATGCACGACTGAAAGGCTCAAACTTCACACTTCTGCCACCTTCATCATAGTCCTTCACGGACCTATGGAAGTCAAGTTATCATAAATAGGCTGCTGCAAAAAGGGTACATTTGCTATATTTACATGATAACCAATACTATCAGATGCTCCTACATTACCAGCACCAAATCCTTGTGATCCAATAGTCCCTAGGGGTGTAGATACATATCCATATGGCCCACTTTGTGCCCTAGGTATCATGCCTATGCTGCCATACATGGGATTAGGCATTCGACTTACATTACCCAGATACATTGGGTGTTGTGAGCCATGCATTGACCTACCATAGGGATTTGAGCCATACATTCCAGTATGCGGTGCATGTCCAACCATAGCATGAAAAATAGTATCACCACCAAATTATCCTCGCTGTCCCATGCTTGCATGTGCATAATTACCTTGCTGTCCATGTTCCCATGGATTGACACTACCAAGTTGGCTATGCATTTGCAATTGCTACCCCATGGGTATCAACTGCTTATGCTCATCAGGCATTTTGGGCTCTTCCAAAGAAGGCTTAGGCATTTTCTTCGATTCTTGTGGTTGTCTTGAAGTTGTAGAAGGTATCTTCTTCTCTTTGTCTTTGTTGTCCTTCCTTGGGGCATTTACGAATCGAGAAAATGGGGGACTCTTTGTCAATTCAGCAAAAAGATTTGTTGTTGTACGCATTCGATCCTTGAAGCTATCATTGAATTCTTTAGTCCCTTGCTAGTCATCAACCTCTTCATGCATTGGAGTGCGAGCATTTGGGTCATTTTTCACATTTTCAACTTCCTATCCATGCGGAGAACCATGCCCAACATTAGTCATTGCATTTCTCCCTTCACCATGTGATAGACCAAGGAGTGATGCATCCTCTCCACTTGATCCCATATTACCATGTGAAGACATGTTTGCTGTAATTCATTGCTGAGAGTAATTTCAACATTAATGCAATAGTCCCAAGCTACAATTAAGTGCCACAGGCCCACCAATTCAAAAGATTTGATGGTATCCTGGCAATGGAACCATGAAACCGGCCTTCCGTCCGTGGATGGGTGGTAATTCCCTGATTACAACTTAGTTATAGCAACAATATTTACCAAATTGAGAAATGCAAACTAACTCGCAATTTTGAACATTGGACACCTTGTTGGCCCCAAAATTGGCGTCCCTTTTGGTATTTCTTTAACTTAATTGAAGAAGAAACTGATATACAATGGGATTTTCCCAATCTCTTTCAGTATTCCAACTCCCCTTGCTGTTAAAATGACCAGCAAGTCTTCAATTTGATTTTCCCCTTGATTCGTACAGTCAATTGGCCTTCACCCGCTTTGATAGAGATGGAAAAATGCCCCAAATTCATTGATTTGTTAGTCCCTCCACTTGAATTTGATTGAAAACAACTTCAGCCTTGTTGAATCCAAAACTTGGAGCTTCCAATTTTTGGCATGTTTCTTAAGGTTGCTGCTAAATTCTAATTTCTATTGTAGATTAGGGTTTACAGTAGAGAAATCTGAAATTTCTTAGCCTCTGGTGATCTCAATGCTGTAATCTTCAGAGCAAGGTTGGAGAAAGGTTGAGAGATGAGAGAGAATGCTGAGGAGAGAGAACATTTAGACTTTCTTCGTGAAGAATTAAAGAAAATTAGTCATTTATTGCTGCTACTTAATCTAACAGCCTGTAGATGTTGTGACCTGCTATTGATTGGTCTTCTCCTACCCTTGGTTGTCTCAGAAGCTCCTCCAATGGCTGCAGGTCAAACTAGTAGCATCTTCTTTCTCTCTCTCTCTCTCTCTTGCAACTTGTATGCCTAAAAATGCCTCTCTCTAGCTTTTAAAGACGTTTTTCAGTCTTGTATGGATATTTTTGACAAGTGGCAATCTTACCAAATGGTTTTTTCAGCATTATCCATAATTAAATATTAATTTTTAATATTTGAATATTACTATGTAATATTCAAAAATTAAAAATTAATATAATAATTATTTTGGTATCCAAAAAAATATTTATCTTGCCAATAATTGAATTGGCTAGGCAACTGTCATTCTCGAGTGTCTTTGTGTCATCTTTTACCATTAGACTGGCATTTGGTATCATTAAACGTCACTTCTCTAGTGTCGACAACTAACACTTATGGCTAAATAAATGATCTGGGCTAACAATTGACACTAGATACCACCAAGTACTTGTGTAGTGTTCCAAGCTTGTAAATTTACTCTAATCCCAATTACACCTCACATGTGCAACATTTACTTAACCATGTCATTAAAAATTAATCCACATGTTAATTGAGGTTGTAGTGACGGGTTAGGCATGAAGATCGAGACAGTAGGTGTTCCTTGTGCACGGAGAGACAGAGAGTGTGAGAGAGAGCAATAGCAGAGAGTGAGCACGTTTGTAGATACAATGACAAGTGTGTACCTTTAGGTTTTTAGATAGATATATATGTATAAGTACAAGTGCTAAGGGTGTGTTCACACCGGAGTACATTAAAAGGCACGAGGGTCTTTATTCCCAACAACCTCCCACCTAAAGGCAATGTGCCTTAAGAGGAGAAAAGAATCAGCTAAGTCTAGATATGTACAAAGCTAAAATACATATATCTATTCAACTCCCATCATCTATCTGCAATGAGCAAATTGCTCTGCTAGAAGACCCTTCGTGAGGAAGTCTGCAGGATTATCATTTGTATGCACTTTGATAAGCTCAATGCTCTTGTTGTCAAGTACATCTCTAATGAAGTGATACTTCACTTGTATGTGCTTCGTCTTTGCATGAAAGACGGGATTCCGTGCTAGCATGATAGCACTTTGACTATCACAATGGAGAACAGGTAACTTTGTGATGCCAAGCTCTCCCACCAGATATGAAAGCCATAAAGCCTCCTTGCATGCCTCAGTGGCAGCCACATACTCTGCCTCTGTAGTAGACAATGCAACACACTTTTGTAGCTTGGAGATCCAAAAGACTACTTCTCTTGTGAAAGTAAACACATACCCAGAAGTGGACTTCCTGCAATTTGCATGACCAGCATAGTTTGCATTCGTAAAGCCAACAACAGATGCCTTTTGCTTCCCAAAGCAAATGCATAACTTCTTTGTGACTTTGAGGTATCTCATAATACCTTTCACTGCATCCTAATGCTTCTTGCCAAGCGTTGCTATGTAACTACTAACCACTCTCACTGCAAGGGCAATGTCAGGACATGTAGCAACCATAGCATACATCAAACTGCCAACAATTGAAGCATATGGTATCTTGGCCATTTTAGCCTTCTCATCATAAAATGTAACGCTATCCTCTGCACTGAGCTTTACATATGGAGGCAATGGAACCCCAATTGTTTTTCCCTCCACCATATTTAAACAGTGTAAAACCTTGGAGATATACTCCTACTGAGATAGATAGAGTAATCCTTTCAACCTATCTCTGAGTATTCGCATGCTAAGAATGTGATTTGCATCGCCAATATTCTTCATGTCAAAGCTGCCATGAAGAATTTGCTTTAGTGAGTCCAAGGCATGAGTATCCCTGCCAGCAATTAGCATGTCATCTATATACAAAACTAAGATAATCAGGGTGCTATCTGCGGCCTTCTTGGTGTACAAGCAGTGATCCACTTGACTTCTATGAAAGCCTTGGGACTGTATAAATGTATCAAACTTATGATACCATTCTCTTGTTGCTTGTTTCAGCCCATACAAACTCCTTTTGAGTTTACATACCATCTTTTCTTTTCCTTGTTCAACAAACCCTTCAGGCTACTGCATATATATGTCCTCATGCAGATCACCATGTAAAAATGCAGTCTTTACATCCATTTGTATAAGCTTCATATCCTCAACTGCAACCAAGCCCAAAATGGTTCTCAATGTAGTCATCTTGACTACAGGAGAGAAAATCTTATCAAAGTCAATTCCATGCTTCTGCTTGTACCCCTTTGTAACCAATCTTTCTTTGTACTTTGTTGAGAAACCAGAAGTGACCTTCATCTTGTAAACCCATTTGCATGGAAGTGTTTTCTGCCCCTTAGGCAACTGCACCAAGTTCCAAGTGCCATTTTTCTCAAGAGATTCCGTTATTGACAACATGGCTTTATACCATTTCTTGCTGTCTTGTCTATCCATTGTTTCCTTGAAGCAAGATGGTTCACCACAGTCTGTCAACACGACATAAGCAGCCACATTGTTTGCACCAGGAACAAATCTGTCAGGTTGTCTAGTAGGCCTAGATGATCTCCTAACCCAATGATCATTGTTTGTTGGCTGTTCCTGCAAATTTCCATTTTCAGCATGCTGTCCTGGCATTTCAGCCTACAAATCAGCATTAACAGCTTGCTGTCCTGGCTGTTCTTGCACATGTAGTGGCTCATTATTATGGGCAATATCTGGCTGATCATTTCGAGCATCATTTTTTGCATTTACAGGTTCATTTACAGCAGGTATTTGCTACTGTATAGCGGGCACATTTTGCTGTCCAAAAAGGTATTTCTTCCCGTAATACAACCCTACTGATCTCCTCAGTCTTTTCGGATTGTTTGTGCATGCGATCTTCTCGGAGTATTACTTTCCTTTTCTATACCCCATTTCACCCTCGTCACTATATCCTAGGAAAATGCATTTATAGGACTTTGGCTCAAGTTTGCTGCATTTTTATTTACGAATGTACACAAAAGCCTCACATCTAAACACTTTCAGATGGGTATATGAAGGTGGCTTGCTCGACCACGCTTCTTGGGGAACTCCCCCCCAAAGACGTGTTTGGTGAGACTGATTAATTAAGTGAACGGCTGTCATAACAGCCTCTGCCCAAAAACCATGGGGTAATGCAACATAAGATAGCATCGTACGGACCTTATCCTGTATGGTTCGATTCATACACTCTGCAACTCCATTTTGGGGTGGATTATGAGGTGCAATGAGCTCCCTCTTTTTCCCTTTGCTGTCACAAAATGCCTGAAAGGCCTTGGACACATCCCCACCATTGTCAGAGCAAAGACACTTGAGTGTCTTATCTGTCTGATTATTAGCCAATGCCAAGAATTTTTTAAACTTGTCAAGCACTTCATCCTTGCTACGAATAGGGTAAACCCATACCTTCTCTATAGCATCATCGACAAAGGTGAAAATATTTCTTTCCCCCTAAAGATAATCCTGGCATTTGACACACGTCCGAATGTACTAACTCTAGAGAAGATTTCAAAGAAAGAGACTTTTTATGAAACGTTTGTGCATGTTTGCCATAAATACAATGATCATAGTGCTTAAAATCAGCACAACGAAGACAAGGCATGTAACCCAAAGGAGAAAGCACTTTCATTCCTGTTTGACTCATGTGTTCCAATCGGCCATACCACAAAGAAACACTTGGCTGCTCAGTCACGGCAACAACATGGTCACGCACACTAGATACATGAAGTGGATACAAAGTATCACTCTTGCAACCTCTGGCAATCACTCTTAATCCCTTACAGATCTTCCATTTTCCATCACCAAAGGTGGTATAAAAACCATCATCATCTAGTTGCCCTGTGCTAATCAAGCTTTTCTTGAGTTGAGGTACATGCCGTATGTGCTGAAGTGTAAAGACAGAGCCATGTTGAAACTGTAACTGCACATTGCCAATATCTGCAATCTCACATGCATAGTTGTCCCCAAGATGGACAACACCATGTCGATCCCCTATATAGGCAGAGAACCACTCATGATGTGGGATGACATGAAAGGAAGCACCTGAATCAAGAATCCAGGTATGCATGTCATCATGTGTATCTGCAAGTAAAGCATGTGCACCAAAGTGTGAAGAGACAAAGAGTACGTCACTCCCACTATCACTTTTATGAGTGACTACATTCACCTCTTCAATTTTTACACTGCTTTTCTTAGGCTGATTGTCCTTCTTCTCTTCCTTGCTATCATCTATCTTCTTGCCTTTTCCTTTCTCTTTCTTCCATTTGTAGCAATCATGTTTAAAGTGACCCTTCTTGCCACAATGGTGACATTCAACATCTTTGCCACGTGATTTACTGCATCCCTTGCTATGATATTTGCCCTTTTGTTGCGATCTGCCCCTAGCATGCAAAGCACTGGAAAACTTATTGGATGCATTGTTCTGTTGATTCATTTTTTCCATGAGTAGAGCGCTGTCTACATCAGCATACAAAAGGATCACATTAGAATAGCTCATAGCAGTCCTGAATGTATCCCAACTCTTTGGTAGATTGCAAAGCAAGAAAGTAGCCTTAAATTCCTCGTCAATCATAAATTTCAAGGCAACCAGCTGGCTGAAAATGGAGTTAAACTCACTCAAGTGAGTAGACATTGCTGTACCCTCTTTCATACGCAAATCCATAAGCTTTTTCAGCCAATACACTTTGCTTGCAGCACTCTTCTGTGCATACAGTTCTTCCAGTCTAGTCCATATAGCATATGCAGAATCCAAACCTTCAATGTTGAATAGCAAGGCATCAGAAATCGATAGCTCTATGGTTGAGCGTGCAAGCTCATTTAAGTCATCCCAATCGTCGTATTCCATATTTGTGGGCTTTGCCCCTTTGGTTTTGATCGGCTTTGCCTTCTTATTTTGCAATACGATATTGTAGCGTTGCTTTTGCCAAATTGCAAAGTTATGTGCTCCTGCAAGCTTCTTTATGTGCATGAGATTACTGTTGTCATCGCTGCCAGCCATGATTTTCAGCCCAAATGTGGCAAAAAAAACAGCAAATGCAGGCCCAAACTGTCGCCCAAGTGACCAAGGTACAAACAAGTACCAACCAACAATAAATGACCACGTAGAAGCACAGATTTCAGATCTGTAATTAAATTTTCAGAAGCACCAAACCATGTGGTACAGCATTCCACAACTGATTACAGCTGTTCCAAGGGCATATACATCACATTACATGAGAAATCCCAAAATTTTAGCAGCAATTTCTGTTGTACATGTACCCACGGGCATAAAATTTGACACGCATGGTCAAAAGCCCCAAAATTTATGTGCTCAAAGCATCAACCACACATGTGCCTTTTCTCTGTCATGCATAGAATAGGCCAATTTTGCCAAAATAGAGCAATTTCAGCAAAACCCCCAAATTTTACCAAGTGTTGATGTCCAAATTGCGTGAAATTCAACTTGTATGTACATAAAATGACCAAATGTTGCATAGATTTTGCCCAAACTGCAAAAGCCCCAAATTGCATGGGGTCCAATGTGCACCAATGTTGAGAAATTGGATAAATTTCAGTCCAATTTGTGCATGTACATGAAAAGCCCAAAATGTCGAGTATAAAATGTTGCAAATTCTTGCAATTTTTGAGATAGATATCACTATTGCATCTTGCTCACATCAAATTTGGACAAATCCCCAAATTTTTCAAGTCGTGCGTACACTTATTTCAGTGAAATTGAAAGAAATTGACTAAAATGTGAAAAGCCCTAAAATTCTTGGGCAAATGTACACCGACTTTGCAATTTCTGAGTCAGAATGTCCAGTTCTATGTTAAGATCCCCAAATTTGGGAAAAGCCCGAAATTTCTAGCCCTAAATCTGCCCAAAATCTTGACTGTGCCTACACACACGAACGCCTATCAGTGGTGGGCAAAGGGATTGTTTGCAGGGAATCTTTGAAAACATTAAAAATTTTGCAAAGGAAAATGACGAATCTGCTGCCTTGACCAGACGCAGCCTTCGTGACCTATCGCCTTGCAAAAAAAGTGCTGCCTGATGCCACGGGAGCTGTCGCCTGCCAGTCGCTTGCTGTCAGAAGCTGTCGCCAAGCTGACTTGTCACGCACTTGAGAGCTATCGCCCGGTTGACACCTACTTGCCAGGTTAGGAAACGACTTGTCGTGTGTGTAGAGATGTCGTTTTTGACCTGCACCTGCACCTGCAACCTAGAACCGTCACTTGACAGAAACGTGATGTGTTGACTTGCACGACCTCCGAGAAGTGTGAACGCCTCAACCATAGCTCTGATACTAGTTTGTAGTGATGGGTTAGGCACGAAGATCGAGACAGTAGGTGTTCATTGTGCGCGGAGAGAGAGAGTGTGAGAGAGCAATAGTAGAGAGTGAGCACGTTTGTAGGTATAGTGACGAGTGTGTACCTTTAGGTTTTTAGATAGATATATATGTGTAAGTACAAGTGCTAAGGGTGGGTTCACACCCGAGCATATTAAAGGGCACGAGGGCCTTTATTCCCAATAGAGGTTTCAAAAATACATGTCCTCACGACATTTAGAGCCTAGGTACAAACCGTATCAGAGTGACTAGTATATTGAATAGCGATTCCAATGGTAGAAATATTATCAACATACAATACCTTGGATGCAAACCAAGTACATATGAGATCCACTACATAACGGAGCTGCCCATCACTAGGGGAGTGGAGATGCCACCTCCCCCTTGAGGATTAGGCAATACTCTAGACCTTTTATGGTTTGTTGAACTTAAAATTGACAAGAAAATGCGTAATTGTACCCGAGAGAACTGAGTGTACTAACTATAACCTAGGAATGCCAGCAGTCCAAGGGATGACTAATCTCTAACACAGAGATGAATTGGAGATTATCGTACTCTGAATGGATGCCAAATTGTAGCAGGTAGCCTCTGACTAAGTGACTAGCTACTGTAAATGACTGATGGCAGCTGTGCAACCTGCACTGACCCGAATCTGCTGATGTCTGGGGGGGAGCACCCACTCTGATTTGTGGAAGCACATACTGTAGGATCAGGCAGGTAGTTGACCAGCTTGGTCAAAATGTTATGTTTGCAAAATTATTGGATGATTGATTGGCACTCTTCCTTGCACTCTTTGCCAACTCTTTTTTAAACTTCTCATCATCCGTAAATTTGCAATACTAAATGGTTTCAGTCAAAACTCTACATGCACCATGACTGGTTGAAATATTCTTATTTTTTCGTCATGTTTTGATGCAGGGTAAAAAAGTTGTCATTTTTGGACTTCCAGTAAGTGACTTATTTTATGGTAGTATGCTACCAAGCCACTCCTTATTTTATTCTTTTGGCCATACCTCTAATGTTCCTGTCAGATGTATTTGTGATTCAGGGTGCATTTACAGGAGTATGTACGGCACAGCATGTCCCCAGTTTTTCAAAGTTTGCTGATAAATTCAAGGAGAAAGGTGTCAACTCGATTGTATGTGTTGCGGTGAATGATCCTTATGTTATGAATGCATGGGCAGAGAAGCTGCAATGTAAAGACAAGGTCAGTGTGCTCTTGTTTAAGTGCCATTCAGTAAGGTTTACATGTTATTGTTTGGTTGCTGAGGAAAATATCTTATTGCAGATTGACTTCTATGGTGACTTTGATGGAAAGTTCCACAAATTCATGAAGCTCGACCTGGATTTGTCTAGCGGTCTGTTGGGACATCGTTCAAACAGGTTACTATTGTAAAGTCTTTATGTGACTCCGTTTTTCTTCAAAGTTTTAATGGTTCTCTAATCAAGTAACTGATGTCAGAATGAAGTGAAGCTAGAGGTTTGGGTTTGACTTTTTTCTGTTTCCTTTATTTGTGACTGTATTGTCCTTGTCTGCACAGATGGGCTGCTTATGTGGAAAATAGCATTATCAAGCTATTGAATGTTGAGAAGGTTCCATCAGACTTCAAAGTATCTGATGCAAAAACTCTCTATGAACAGATGTAAATCCAAACACTTACAGGATGCACAAACTTATCAGGCCAATGCTATAAGTTGCACGGTGGACAGTTCAAAAGGCAGCATGGATTATTGCAAAAGGCTGGAAGCTAAGAGGTCATTGCAGCTAACTTGTTTCTCCAAAACAAGTGTTTTCTCTAAACAAATATTTTCATAACACAAGTCTCCGACATCTTTACACATGGCCGAACACTACAGGATCTATAAACACAATTGAATTTATCTAAGAGCTTTCTCAAACATCTCTGCAAGTTTGGCAACATTATAAACAAGAATTTTAGTGTCATTAGTTCTGGAGTTTTATAAAGGATATCAAGGCAAGAGTTGACATTTTGACGAGTCATGTACTTAGGACATATCCATTTTGAACTGGTCTTTAATGAAGCGAACTGCCTTTTCTCAAGTTGTGGACTTTGATAACAAGAAAATCTATAGCTGGTTGCAATGTTGGTGCTCTTTGAACTAGCTATGAATGCTTGGTGCAGTTTGCTATCTGCATAAGTATGACTAGGGTCACATTCATGTTTCATTATCTTGCTATGCTATGCTCCTATCCCCTTGATCTGAAAAGTTTAGACACGAGAAGGGATATTTGTATCAATAAAATATGCCTCGATTTAGGCCTCGGGCTAAAGAGAGTTCAGAACTCCTTTCAAGTCATTCACCTTCAACTCAGCCAACATTTTGACTATGCCTCAATACTATTTTGCCTTAAAAACTAACTCCTCCCATTTCACTTCACTCCCAAAATTCTCAAAAGGTGCATTTCAACCTGGATTCCTAGTTGGCCTGCAACATTATAATCCTCAAGGGGAGGCATGCAAGCATTCTATACTTGGTTTGCATTCCATCTTTCCCATGATGCAGAACTTTATGCCAATGCACTTTACTACTTCAAGCCCCAAGTTTACTCCCAAATACTTCAGATACTTTGGCTTCAGTAAATAGATACCAAAATAAATACCTTAATGTTTTTTTCAATTCCACAATGGCATTTGCCATTTGTGACACCTCTATCCTCAAGTCTCATGAGGGATCCCTTGATGCCCTCCCAAGTGAATATCTTGTCCTTTCAAGGCAAATGAAGGAGTCTTGTTTACCTTGTGGATCTATTTGCTTCCTTGTTAAGGGTACATCCCAAATGTTGCCCACCCTACCTTAGGCTCTCATATGTCAAATTATGCTTTGACTTTGTAGAACCTCTTTGCTTGCAAGTTTGAGAGGTGGATGTGCAACAATTTTCCCACCCCACCACCTATGAATTTAGCACAATTGTTAGTCACTAACTCCCATGAAAACTTACAAAAATTTAAAGTCCTCCAACAACCTTGCCCTCATAAAATGATAATGCATTTGCATTGTCTTGATCCAACGACTTGCCTTCATAATGCTATGTCTTGTTAGGAATTTTTCTATATTTGTTGCCAAAATTCAAATTGTGCTTTAAATCACAATGGCATAGCAAAGACAAACGTAGGCTATATGGTTTGTTTTTTATGTTTATAGTTGTTATGTCCCAAAACACTTGCTAGTGTAGGGGGATAATATGGCTTGATCCAAAAGACATTTTCTTCTTCGAATGTTGTGATCTCATCATCCCATCTTGGATGTTCCCATCGTTGTTCGTGATCCTACCAAAATTGAGAGAGTAAGCCATGCAATTTGAGTTTGTGGATTGATTTAGTGAAGACTAAGTTTTTGAGGCCTAATGCTCACAAAAGTTTTTATTCTTACTTTGTAACATCAACTAATATTAGAGTCTAGGGTACTTCTTGAGACCAAAACCTCTTATAGTAGTTTTGCCCCAAAATCATCACTTTCTTCCAAGTTCAAAAGTTGGATACGACCTTGCTCCAAGTCTTTTTTGGGGCCCTTCTTAGTAATAAGGGTTAGTTATCTCATTTTGCTTTGTTTCCCCCATGAAGACTTGTCAATCATAGAGTCCCGCTTTTTTGGAATGAGACATCCCAACATATTAATGGAATGTAAAATCTCAGCGTTGGGAATTCTGATGTCTCCAGAATCTTTAGCTTTCACATGTAGAAGCAATGCATTTGAACTCTAGATGTTGACTTCTTTCTTGATATTTCCAGGACCCATTTGGTACTCTTAAAGTATGTAGTATTAATCTGAATAGGGAAACCCAAGTAGTTGAAGATTTGTCCCATCCTATGACCTTTCTCTTCTATCTTAAGTTTATAAGGTTGTCGTTAGTGACATTGATCATGGAGGATTTGTTATGGTTTGTTTTGAATCCAACCACTCTTTCAAAGTTTCAACAATCTTAGAGCATGATGATGTCCTAACATCTAATTGAGTAATGTCTTGTTTGACGATCTAACCAATCTTTGAGTGGCTCAAAGCGAGAGATGATGCATTAAGAGATTGTTGAAAAGATGGCAATTGTCAATGTTAAAGCCATATAACTCAAACCAAGATTATATTTAGGCAATACCAGCATGAATTCTCTCTCTCATTAGCAAGCTATTGTGAGGACTTAAGAGCCAACCATACACGTATATCTCTAAGTAGCTCCCACAAGCTATGTATGAATGATGATCATTTGGTGAGAGCCTCTACCATAATGGATGTAGCCTGTAATTGGACTTTGATGATCTTATGTGGGACAAGAGCCTTACATCTAATCATCCTGGAATCATGGACACATGGTCTTGCCTATTAATCTCCAACCATCACATGTGTGGCATGATCAACTATCATGATAAAGGCTAGGCCCCCATACTTGCACTTTGTATAATAATGTTGATGTGTCTAATATATATCAAGTGATAACTTAGTTTTGGGTTCCTAGAACTTCCATTGTGAGTACATGCTCTCTATACCACCCAATGATGTGTACCCTCGTGTGTCAAAAGCTTTGTGAAAGCCCACAATCAAGCAACAATAAATCCGTCTCCCATGAGCTCTACCCTCCTTAATAATTAGTTTGTGTGTAATGATATAATCCCCTATTGAAAAGCCTCTCTTAATCTAGTTTGTCCTTTTTGTGTCCATCTACTCATCTCATGCAAAAAAATGAAGCCATGTATTTTGGCCAATATGTGGCCAACCATGATAGTCCACTAATCACTAGGTAAAATAAAATCACCGAACTTGAGTATAGGCACAATAATGTTCGTGCTCCATCTCTTTGGAAAGCCTTTGCATTGTAGCTTTGTTACACATATATGCTAGAAATATGTATTCCAAATCTAGAATTGAGTCAAATGGATGCATGATATGAACAACAAGGGCACAATATATTCATTGTGTCACCAAATGTGAGAATTGCAAGAAATGCAAGGACAAACGGGCTTGCTTTGCATCCTTGCAATTTTACACACTTTGAATGCAAAAGAATTAAATGGGCTGCACATATGTTTCTTTACGTGCGTTTATGGTTTTCTTGGGTTGTTGTCAATGGGATTACACAACAAAGCTACAATATTATATAAACTAGTTTGCCAGACAAAGTATCTTTAGAGTGTTCTCCAATAGTTTTCAACACAGTTCTATGGTGGTGAATTTAAAGCTCTTTCAAAAGTTGCAGAAGAGAAAACTATGCTTAATCTTGGATGATCGTGGAGAGGTGCAAGAACTAGTGGTTTGTAAGAAATATTGTTGAATGCTATTTTATGAGTTTAAGAACAAGTGTCCCTAATGCAAACATAGGTGCCATTTTCCAAAATATTTATTTGTAGGTTGAATTATTTGTTGGCACAAACGAATAATTGTCTCAATATCTATAATTATACAAAATAACCCTTTGTGCTATAAAGGTTTAAATTATCTTCTATTTTTCTATAATATTATGCTTTCCTTTTTAAAAAAAATTGCCATGTAATTAGATACGGATAAAGTGTGTATCTCTAGTATTGAGGCACATAACATCAATGTCTTTTAGTAAGAAAACCGATGGTGGAATACAGAGTCAATGGAGAGAGAGAGAGAGAGAGAGAGAGACAGACAGACAGACAGACAGAGAGAGACAGAGAGAGAGAATCACACAAAAAGATTATATCGAGTATTCAGTTACCCTTATTCTTCATTATCCTCACTTACATGTGACTATATAGTGTATACTAGTACAAGGCATTAGGACAAATTTGAACTCACTTTTGGGCCTTGTAAAAATTGCCATATCATCGTCTTATTAAAAAAAGGGGGCCCATGGATAACTATATCCATTATACCTCAAACTTATATCATGCAATACATGATTGGAAATGTCTTGATGAGAGGATTCTAACGCACCAATGACTGACAAGTTTGGAGTTTATATGCTCAAGTTATGGCCTCTCAACCTAAAAGTAACCTCATTAGTTTTGTGACAATAGCCTCACCCTCATTTGTCCTTATAGAATATTCTGTAGAATCCCAAAGTGCTTAAAAGGCCCAAAAGTGAGTCCAAATTTCCCCTAATGGGCATGCACACTGCCTTTGGCCATTGTCTTTTACCCTAACAACCTCCCATTTAAAGGCCAATGTTCCTATAAATAAACAACAAGTGAAGATACACTCTAGTGCTCATTATCACTTTGCAATGTGCAAAGCATTCGGAAGATAAACTCTTCATGAGAAGATTTACAAGGTTATTATCTGTAGGAATCTTAACAAGCTCAATCTACTTGTCCTCAGGCACCTCCTTGATGAGGTGGTACTTCACCTCAATGTACTTTGTCTTTGCATGAAAGAGAGAATTCTTTGCCAATTGGATGGTACTTTGACTATCATAATACAAAATGAGCACCTCTTTCATAATGCCTAGATTTCCCACTAGACAAGTAAGCCATATAGCTTTCTTGGATACCGTACTGGTTGCAATATATCTAGCCTCGATGTTTAGACTAGGCCATACATAATTGCAATGGAGAGACCCATGAAATTGCATCTCTTGTGAATATGAAGTCAAAACCTATGATAGACTTCCTAGACTTCACATTCCTTGTAATATTGCATATGTATACCCAATGGTAGATGCATTTGTCCTTCTAAGGTAAGTGTACATAGCTCTAGTTCAATTCAAGTATCTCATGATACTCTTCACTGCTTCCCAATGCTACTTGTTGAGGTTTTTCATAAACTTGCTAACCATCCCCATTGCATGCTAAATATCTAGAAGTATGGCAGGCATAGTCTACATCAAGCTACCAAGTGTGGATGGATAAGGTATTTGGGCCATTTTATCTTTCTACTTATTTGACTTAGGACTGTCATCTTAGCTAAGTTTCAAATATGGAGGAAACAAGACATTGATAGCCTTTCTCCTCTCCATATTCAATATTCAAATGCTCAAGTAACATCCTAGTGTACTTATCTTGAGACAAATAGAGAACTTTTTTATGTTTGTTCCTTATACTCCTCATGTCAAGAATAAGTCTTGTGTTCCCCAAGTACTTCATATCAAAGGTTTTATGCAACCTTTCCTTTAATGCATCCACATCCACATCCAATAGTGACTTCTTGACAATAAGCATATCATCCACATAAAGGATCAAGAACATAAGGCTACTATCCATAGACTTTCATGTGTATAGACAGTAGTTGCCTCACTCTACATGCAACCTTGAGACCTCATGAAAGCATCAAAATTATGATACCATCCCTTTGGGAGCTTGCTTCAATTTATATAAGCTCTTGTTAATCTTAAACTATTCCTTTCCTTGCATAATAAAGCCCTCTGATTGTTCCATGTAAATATCCTCATTCAAATACCCATAGAAGAAAGTTGTCTTGACATCCATTTGCACAAGCCCCATGTCCTTCATGGCAACCAATGCAAGCACCATATGAACGGTGGTGAGCTTGACCTAATGAGAAAATCTAATAAAAGTATATACCCTTCTCCTCAAAGCCCTTGGCTACCAATCTTGCTTTGTACTTAGGCAATATATTTGATGGAGACATTTTCAGCTTATGAATCTATTTGCATGGTAATGCATGCTTGCCCTCAAGCAAAGGAGCAAATTTCCAAGTTGCATTCTTACCCAAAGGGTCCATTTTTCACTACATAGCCTTCTTCTATTAAAGACTATCATTCCTAGTCATAGCTTGCATATCATGAAGACTCTTTGTAATTTGTCACCATGAGGTAATCAAGAGATGGAGTATGTTTTTGCAGTGGTCTAGAGACCCTTGTAGATATTCTAAATACCTACTCAACTTGAGCATCTAGTTGTCCCAACTATCTATATGCCGCATTTGAGGTTGGCCACTAGGTTGTGGCACTCCCACCTCAACATTTCATTGCTATCCTTGCCCTAGATCATGTGGAACAGGTTGTACATGTCACACATATAGTGGTTGTATATCCTCTTGGAATATCACATTGCACATCTCAACAATTTTTATGGGTTTTTTATGCATCTTTTCCTCACTAAAGATAACATCATGGTTGTAGACCATCTTTTTAGCCTCAAGATCCCATAAGTAACATCCCATCGCTCTTGAATCTCCATATCAAGAAAAATGCAATTTCTAGGCTTAGGATCAAGCATGTTCCTCTTGTCCTTGAAAATATGCATATAAGCTTGACAACTAAGTACATATAAGTGGTTATAAGAGGTTTTCTTCCTAGACCACACCTTTTTAGGAAATTTTCTATCTAATGGCTTGTTAGGTGATCGATTGATCAAGTGAATTGTTTAATGGCTTTAGCTCAAATTCCATAGTAAGACCAACATTTGACAACATACTCTGAAATCTTTTCTATTTAGTTCTATTCATCTTTTCTACAATCCCATTTTAATCTAGATTTTAAGGAGTAATCAACTCCCTCTTGATACCACATATCTCACAAAATTTTAAGAAGACATGAAAAGTATACACCCCACTGTTATTAGTCCTTAAGCATTTAGACTCCTTGCTTGATTGATTTTCTACATAAGCCTCTATGTAGTTTTCACACATATCAAAGTCTAAAAAGTTGAACTAAAAATGAGACCTACAATGTGATCCTTCACACTGTGACATATGGAAAGAGTACAAAGTGCTAGACTTTGGTCCTCTAGC